>NC_092046.1:57051987-57381921 GCF_003086295.3 Arachis hypogaea
CCGGTCGAGTGGCACCTTGCTAGGCGTCTGGAGTCTCCAGAGCAAGCAGAGTTGATTCTTTTGGGGATTCTATATATTGTACTAGGCCATGTTCATATGTGTGTGTGTGTGTGTGTGTGTGTGTGTGTGTGTGTGTGTGTGCGTGTGTGTGTGTGTGTGCGTGTGCGCGCGCGCGCTTAGACTCTCCTTTTATGTATTTTTGGATATTGTACCTCTTAGAGGATACTTTGGAGAAGATAGGTGTCAGTTGTGTTTTAGGTTAAATTTTGGGTTTATGTATATATGTTTACATACTTATACTCCGATCGGCCTTGGCTACGCAGTTCGAGCCCGGAGATTGCTATTCTGTATTTTGGTACTCTATCCTTTATATATTTCATGTCTTACCCTTATCTGTTTATCGGTTTACATTTTCGAGTGTGATTCGCTTTTCTTTTGCGGATTTTGTTTAAACTTTTCTCCAAGGCTCTTGGATACAACTTTCTTCAACTATATCTATACATATATTTTATTTTAGAGGTCGTAATAACTTACCACTTCTATTTACAAACGTAAGAGTAAAGCTCTGTGTGGTAGGGTGTTACAGACTACACTTGCAGAAAACTTCCAATTGCAATTACATTTATTACGTTAAAACCATTTAAGAACTAGCTTACCGATCTGTATCCGAACAACTCTCATTGCCGAAAACAAGTCCAACAACCCCATATAGCAACTCAAATTAATCGAATTAAACAACTAATTAATTTTTAAACAAGCACAAATTCACCATAAACTCAAAGCTAACCCACTATAAAAAAATGCACACATATAACTTCTCAAAAACTATATTTTTTTTCTTCTTTCTTTTTATTTTGTTATAAAAATACAAACAAAAAATTGAAATTGAGCTGAAGTATTACCTTGTAACCGGATCTTAAATCCATCTTCATGGACTACAGAGTTCACCAGAAACTAATTCAATACACAATAATGATTGAGGATTGAGGATTTATCAATACCCTAGAAGAATTCGATTTTATTCATGCCCATGGAGCACACACACACTTATGGAAGCATCTCGAGTGCAAATGGAAAATTGGAGAGTAGAAGCTAAAGCTCACTATATCTGATCGTTTTTGGAGTTATTGGCGGTTATAAGCTCAACGAATTCGAATTTATCAAGCAATTCAACCTTTAGCGACTCCAGCAACAACCATCGAAAATGCCACACTAGCAAAAATATGAATAAAAATTAAGTAGAAAGTCTAAGGGTTAAAATTAGTAGCACTTTCATTTAGCAGATTTGACATCTTAGATAAACACTTTTCTTTCTGATATAAGCACATTACATTCACAGAAACATGAACTAGAAGAGTAGAGAATTTCAACGAATAGTGAAGCATCAACTCAGGTCAGAAGCATTACTAACAAGATGAGTGTTTTATAGCATGAAGACATAAATATATTACAATTAAGAGAATAAATGAGGATTGGAATCGTTCATGATGTGAAATAATTGAGTACAAGGCTTATATACTAGTATAAAATAATGATTACTTATACAGCTATGAAGCTAAAACGAACCTAACAAGCAAGATGCAAAATCAGAAAGCAAATTCAAACGAAGCAAGCAACATACACTCGAAAAATTAAAAAACTCCAAAAATAAAATCCCAAAACCCCACCCCTCCGAAATTCACAGAACCAGTTGAAAATCCATACACACCTTATGCTACAATCTTAGTTCACCATGGCAGTTCATCATCGATATATTATTCTTCTTTGTTCTTCGTCACTGAAAACAAAGAGAGCAAATAGGACAGAGTGAGATAGAGATAACAAGCGAGAAAGAGTATGTTGAATGCAGAATCAACAAACCCTAACAAACCTCACATAAGATTTATTACTAAGAGAAAACTTTGATTTCAGCTTGATTTGCCAGATTCATTAGGATCAAGCAAGCAAACAGAGCAAAAGTAATAACACAGAGAGAGAATCACATGTTTCTGAATATTCAAACCCAAATCAAAAAAATAAAGGGAGAAGACCTACCGGCAGCAATAATCTTGTGCATCTACATGCAAGAACGGCAACGGTGCAAGTGGCGGAGGTCTAGTGTTACAATAAGAGTAGCAACGGTGGCTAGAAGACCTAGGCAGCATAGATCTGAGACGAACAAATGATGACAACGATGCGGATCTGAAGCGGATCGGATGGAAACAAAGTCCAAGGAGTAGGATGATGGATGGAGGCTATCGGCGATGGCAATGGTTAGGCGATGGTGATCGGCGATGGAGGGATTACGTGAATTAACCAGTGGCGATATTTTTCTTTCTTTTTTCACTTTTTCTCTCTTTCCGTTTTTCAATTTAATTTAGGAGATAAAAATAAAAAAGAGTGATAATAAAATTTTAGCAGTAATAATAGTAATAGCCACTATAATAATTTAGAAAAATTAAAATTAAAAGTGAAAAAGGATAATAATTTTCTGACAATAGTAATAATGGCCATTATAACATATAATAATAATAGTAAATATATAATTGTTTTAAAAACATAATTCAAATTAACGAATTAATGGCCATTATATTATTGCCACTAAAAATTTATCGCTAAAATATGTTTTTCTTGTAATGAAGGTACCAAATTAATTTTTGACTCAAAAACCTAAATATTAATTAATTTACAAAGATATATTTTGAGTTGAATAAAATAGATATTAGTTTTTTCAACGTACGAAAAATAATATTTACACATTATATAATATTCTCTAAAATCTAAAACTTTGATTATACGTATAAATCATACATCCTAATTTCTCATTAAATAAAATAATTTTATAATAGCTAGGATAGATAAATATAATGTATAAAAACAATGTTAAAGGTAAATAAGTAATATTAAGGATTCACTAAAAACAACAAATATGTATGATTGAAATTTATACCCTAATGCCTAAATCTTTAACCCTACTCCTGAATTAATTCTTGATACAAACCTATCCTTCATAGCTATTAGGTTTTATTTGATAAAATACTAATTTTTTTTTTAGTATTGTGGCTGGTCCATAAAAAATGGAAACCAAATTCACTTCGTATGCATTTTGTATGGATTGAATCTGTACACTTGTGTCTACCCTTTTTTCTTATTTTTATAAGGTAGTGTTTGGTAGAGAGACAGAGACTGAAAGATTGAGATTGAGAGACAGAGACTAAGAGACTGAGACTGAAATAAATTTTAGTATTCTGTTTGGTACAAAGTGGGAGATAGAAATTAAAACAAGAATGAAATTCTAATTTAATTTGTACAAAGAATAAAATTGTACTTAATTAATTAAAATGAGAGTATTGTAGGTATAAAATGTTATTAAGATTTCACTCTCTATCTCTAAAAATTTCAGTCTCTTGTGTCTCCACTTTTTGGAGGTACTGAAATACTGAAATTTTGGAGATAGAGACAGAAATTTCAATACCAGTCTTTGAGCCAACAAACATGATACTGAATTTCAGTCTCCCAGTTTCTGTCTTAGTACCTCAAAACAACACTACCTAAATAAAAAAGCCCACTATACATGTGGATACCTTTTGTCATCATTGGTAAAGTATACATTTAGTGACAAGCAATTTGTTTAATGTTATGCATTTGACAAGGACAAAGTTCAAAAACAAAAGGTTTATTTTATATGTGAATAAATTATTATTTTTTACCATAAACTAAGTATTTCATCCCCAATAATTCTAACCGTAGACACCTAGTAGAAGATGAGTTAGTTTTAAAAATTTAACCAAAATAGATAATTCATTTCATAATTTTGTTGCATGTTTTGAAAATAGATACAAGTATTATTTTAGTCTCAAATATTTGAATTAAGTTTTAATTTTATCTCTAATTTTTAAACGTATAACCTATTTTAGTCTTAAAAAATTTTAAATATCATATTTTATTCTCAAAAAGTTTTGAACGGGTTTAACGTTGTCCCATCGTTAAATTTAACATGAACAATTAGCATATTGAAGGGCTAATAATATTTGATTTCAGTACATAAGTAAAATCGATCTACTAACAATCACCAGTGTAAAAATTGATTGCTAGGATTTGGAATTATTTTACAAGAAGGAGATCAAGAAAAGAAAGCGTTACAAAAAAGTTTTTGCTATATATTTCTAACACATAAAAGAAGATATGACTTAACAATAATGTTGTAAACATCCACGTCACTCATTCCATTAACTATTCGGGTCAAATTTAATAATAGGACAACATTATATTGAACCCATTTAAAACTTTTCAGGATAGAAAAAGGACATCTAAATGTTAGCGATCAAATTAAAATTTTGGTCCAAATGTTGGGACTAAAATAATACTTTACCCTTGAAAATAAGTTGTCACTATTTGAATTTTCAAAAATATTTTTTGTACACCAAAATCAACACTAAAATAAACTACCATGTATTTATGTAATTGACCATTAGGCTTTCCAAATAGACTTTTCTCCCCATTCGGTGATTGGGTCGAGGTTATAACTTTATAATTATCGAAAACAAATGTATTTATGTATAGGATTAATCACCAAAAACGTGCTCAAATTATACAAATACTGACAATAATGACCTCCACTTTTATTATTAACAAAAAAATCTTTAATAATTTAAAAACATGCACGAAATATCCATCCGTAAAGAGAGATGCACTCTGTTAACAAAAATGTATGATGTGGCAAACGGAAAATCATATGTGGCTCTCTCCCTCCCTCCCTCCCCCCCTCTCTCTCTCAAAATTGTTAATACTAAACTCCCAAATCTCTATCCTGTCCTTCTCCCCCCGATACCATAGCCACTATTGTAGCTTTGTCTTCTTCTCTTCCCAACGGCAGAAGCTACAATACAACCATAAATTACACCCAGAACTACAAAGCGAACACAATCGGAATCAAAAGGCAAGTGCAACGGTCAAAACTGGAAGGCAAGCGCTACAACTGGAACAGGAAGGCGAGCACGGCAAGATCTAGAGGGAGAGCACGATCAGATCTATAAGGCGAGCATGATGGGATAGGAGTTGGCTCCGCCTCAATTCTCCTTCCTGGATCATTCGCCATCGCGACAAAAACTTCTGCCTCCTCCATTATTTTTCTCTCATTGTCATTGACTTCTTCACCATTCACTTTTGATTTTGTTTCTATTGTTAAATCTGTTATTGAAATCAGAGTGAGTTAACTACAAAAAAAAAAGGGTTAAAATGGAGGTTTTTTAAGGTAATTACGGCGGTTACAACTGCCATTATTACCGAAAATGGCGCCCCCAAGAAATGCCGGAATTCTGGGCGCCATTCTGGTTATTACAGCGGTTTTTTGAAAACCGCCGTAATAACTAGTGGATAATACGGCCGTTTTTTGGCGGTTAAAACGGCGGTTTTAACCGCCATTTTAACCAAATAAAACGGCGGTTTTGTTGTTGTTTAAAATGGCGGTTTGTAACTGCCGTTTTTTCCTGGGTTTAATGGCATCTTCTTGTTTAAAATGGCGTTTCTAACCGCCGTTTTTACCTTGGTTTAATGGCATCCTTCTCGTTTAAAATGGCGTTTATAACCGCCGTTTTTACCTATATTTAGTGGCATCCTTTTCGTTTAAAATGGCATTTTTAACGCCGTTCTTACCAAGATATAATGGCACCATTTTCATTTAAATTGGCATTTTTAACCGCCGTTTTTACCAGGATATAATGGTACCATTTTTGTTTAAAATGGCGTTTTTAACCGTCGTTTTTACCTAATTGCAATTTTATACTTTTTAAAATGAGATTGAAACTATGTATTTATAGTGACATTTTTAGAACTCAAACTTTAAAATCTCATAATAACCAAAAAGCATAACCTTAAATCAAACATCATAACAAAATTTTTAATTCATACACAATCTTCGAAAATAAAAAATCATAATCCAAAAATAAAGTATCAAAGATAACATTTTTCAATAATTTGTCTTAACATATATCTATAATACTTAATACATAAAATCTTTATCATACAAGATCATGCTTCTTTGTTGCTCGCTCCAGAAGACCTACTTCCTAACTCTCTTGGTGATGGAATCTCACTCTCTTGATCCAATCCCTACAACAAAAATATAATTATGAGCACAATAAAAAAGGATATAAAACTGAATCTGAAACTATTAATATAAAATTATTCAATCAAAAAAGAAAAGATCAAAGATCACATAAAACTGAATCTGAAACTATTAATATAAAACTGAATTTGAAACTATTAATATATAATCCAACAAGGTCATATGAATGCAACTTCTGCAAGAGAGGCTTCTCTAATGCACAAGCACTTGGAGGTCACATGAGCCTTCATAGGAAGGACAAAGCAAAGATCAAAGAGTAGCAACAATTTTCTTCTTCTTCAAATCAAACTACTCATCATCAACAATTTTTATTGGAGGGGAATCTTGGTAGTAACAATGATAATAATAATAATAAAGAGCTTTTGAATGTGCTTCATCAACCAGTTATGGACGATGAAACCAATAATAATAATGTTGTGATGATGAGGCAGTTACCACTCTTTTCAGAATTATCATCATCACCTCCTCCTCATCATCATCTTCAACAGCAAGAGGATCAAATTTCTGGTCAACAAGGTCCCTCATCATCTTCAGAATTAGACCTTGAACTAAGATTAGGGCTTGAGCCTCCACAAGGATCTAATTCATCATCAGCTAGCAACTACTTCAATCTAATTTTGGTTATTATAATATTAACTTAGCTTCATTAAAAAATCCAAAAACTTGTTTAAACCATCGTTATACTCATGCGTGATTCGTGGTTTTCCAATCCATGACTTATCGATTGACATGACTAAGAGGGACTACAAATAGGGATTTTAAAAAATCTATTCATTAAAATTCTATATATATTCTGAAGGAAAGAAATTTATTCTTTTATATGCAAATAGATATTAAAAACTTACTTAAATAGTATTTAAAAGAAAATATAAGAAAATTATAATTACCTCTTTCAAATGATAATTCCCTTCTTTTTTCTTTCCCAGCAAATATTAAAACTTGAAACTTTCAAAGTAAAGTAGCTAGCAGCAAGAGTTGAAGAAGATCTAAAACCTGTTTCAAATAATCAGCATGCACGTGGTCAACTAGAATGACATATTGATATATATATATATATATAGACCAAAATTTTCAACTCAAAATAATAAGAAATGTATAAACTCAAAACAGTGTGCAGCCTACAATAGAAATGGAAAAACTACTTGCAGGTCTGACATCTGAGATAAAGAAAAAATTTTAGAAGTGTAGATGAAAGTTGCAAATGATTTAATTTTGCCTTGTTCATACTATTTTAAACAAAGACTAACAAAATTATAAATAAAGAAATTATATTTGCACAATTTTTCATGTTATCTCAACTAAGTTCAAATATTAATTGCTTTTCTAATTCTCACCATAACCGAAGAAAAACTCAATTAATAAGATTCAAATAAGATTGGCGAACATAGAAAACATTATTTACTGAAACTGTGTTTAGTTTACTGCAAATTAAACAATTGAATATTGAACCTTTTGCTTTACAGGGTTTTCTTACTGTATAAACCCTAAATTAACTTTAGGCATTTAATTCATAACAGGGAACCAAAAAAAAAAAAAAAAGAAGTCAAAATCATTATATATCAATAATGCTTTTGTTCACTAAAGAAAAAAAAAGAAAGAACAGTAGTATAGTACCTCTCTTTTAAAGTTACAAATCATAAATGCGAGGCACTGTTGATCAGATAAAAAACTTTATACACCAATCAATAGTATATTGAATCCCATAAACAATTCAATAATTTTATTTAGTGAGAGAATGATGAAGAGAAAACAAAGCACTATTAAATATAGTTTTAGTACATAACATATGCTATATTTATATACATTCCAATTGGGAAGGAATAAATAAAAAGAGTATATAGAATAATAATTCAACTAGAGACAAATAGTATCCATAGAGAGAAAAGAATTAATAGAGATCAAACTATATACGTCATCTAATTTATCTCCAAATAAAATTAATTAAGGCACTACAAAAAATATTGATAAAAATGGCAGTAATTTTATGGCGGGTCAAAAAAACTGCCATTATGTTTGTTAATTACGGCAGCGCCCACTCATGCCATAATGCTAATGGTCTTTGTGGCAGCTTTGTTGATTGTGGCGTTTCAAACTGCCATAGAATTTTTTTCCATTTTTAACTCGAGCGATGTTGCATATGAGAGTGTGATTAGTATTGTTGCATATGAGAAAATGAGGATGAGTGTCAATGACGAACCCTAATTTCTTGCCATTGTTCATCTTTCTGATTTGTCATTCAACTCCTCGCTATCGCTCATCCCTTTGTTGCAGCTCATCTCCTCGCTGCTGCAAGCAACGCCGTTGTTGCTGCCTTCAGTGAACTTCTATGATTTGGCTTTGATCTGAAGATTTGTTAGCGTTCGTCTCATCACGATCGTTCATCTCCTCGCCATTGCAAGAAACACCGTTGTCGCCTTCAGTGAGCTTCAACGATTTGACTTCGATATGAAGATCGCCGCTCATCTCATCGCCATCATTCAGCTCTGCACCATCGCAAGCAACACCGTTGTCGCTGCCTTCTATGATCTGATTTTCAATCTGGCTCACCTCCTCACCTCTTGCTGCCTTCAGCAAGCTTCTACAATTTGGTTTCACCATCTCTGTCACTTCTAATAGGTAATCTACTTAATCTTCTTCTTTGATTTTTTCCTTCCTGTTCATCCTTTTAGATCTAGTTCATGCTCTAGTAGAAAGAAACAAAGAATGCTGGTTCTTTTGTGTATTTTAATTTTCTGTTCCGTTGTTATTTTCTTGCTTCTGATTTTATTTAGTTTGAGACCTAATCTGTTCTATTAAACTAAATGATCTCATAATCTGCATCATTTGTCCGAAATTAGTACAACACAACACTTTACTTTCTCTTCAAAACAAGTCACGGCATTGTGGAGGAACTGATTGGGTTTGGAGCAAGAGTGCACGCTTGTGAAAGGAACGAAGCTGAGCTCACTAAGTCTCTCATCTAATGAAATGATTCTGGTTTTGAGGTTACTGACTCTGTTTGCAATGTCTTTGTTCTTCATCAGAGGGAGAAGCTGATGGACTCTGTGTGTTCTAAATTCCAAGGGAAACTCAACATCCTTGTAAGCTCTCTTCTTTCTCTGCATTTCATCTGTTTGATATTATTCCCCAACTAAAACTATTGTGTATGTTTTGAATTTACATTAATTGATATTATTCCCCAATTAACACTATTTTGCATAATTCGAGTCTATAAATTTTCAAACAATAATAGGAAAAAAAAATTAATATTCTTATAGTTGAAATTTTCAAGCTGCACTATAATTTGAAGGTGCAGGAGGATGACTTTACAATTCTTCAAGATCCCTCTTAAGTCTTTACTCTTCCACTGCTTCCTGCTCTTACTCTTCCGATTATGACAACATTTTTGTATATTAAGCTTTCATTATAATGTATAAAAAATTAATCATGATTTGTATATGATTTTCATTATAATATAAAATCTTCTGATGCGGCAGAGTTGGTTGCATAACAGGGTGACTTGGTCATACATACCCCTCTCTTCATCGAGGTTACAACTTCACTAAAGCAGGTTTCTTTTTTTCTATCTTATTTTATTATTCTTAGCTTTGGAATCTGCCTTTGAAGTTTGTTGTGGCCTTAATTGGGTCTATAAATTAAGTAAAGTTTGGATGAGAAATTGGTTAAAAAATCTGTCATTCTGTCTCTAATGTTTGTTAATAGATTTGATTTTGCCGATGATGTCTTAATTAATTGGGTTCCTTTCTTTTATCTTCTTTTTTAATGATTATTTCAGAGGAGAAGATCTTGGAAATCTTAGGTACGGTTTGTTGAGGATATTTTTGAAGCACTACTTGTCTTGTCTGCAGATGCATGCTGCTCTATATAAATAGTATTCTAAGACCATAATCAACTTCAAATTATCACACCAAACTCTTGAGGATTTACATTCCTGATGTCAACTATCTACTGATGATTCTCAGTCTCACCGTCACAATTAGTTTCAGAGACATGATGAAGATTGGCTATGCAGCAGGTTTGGCTATAATTTGTGGAATGCTTGTAACAACTAGTCTAATGTCACTTATCATCTCATTGTGTTGGGAGAAGAACTTGAGCGTATCCGCGTGCTTTCTGCTATGCTTTAGTTTTGTTGAGGCGGTGTATCTCTCTGCTTGTCTGCTACAGATTCACAAAGGAGCCTGGTATCTGCTTATTCTTTTGACAATGGCAATGACAATCATGCTCTCGTGGCACTATGGAACTGTCAAGAAGTATGAGTTTGATATGCAAAACAACAGAATGGCTCGTAGATGTGAGTCCGGGTCTCGCGATCGCCAGGGTGCCTGGGATTGGCTTTATCTACACCGACATTGTAGCAGGAATCCCAGCTTTCTTCTCACACTTCATTACTAATTTTCCCGCGTTCCATCAAGTCCTGATCATGCTATCCTTCAAGTCTATGCCGGTGCCTTATGTCTCCGAAGGCAAAAGGTATCTCATAGGCCGGATTGGCCCAAAAGATTACAAGATTTACCGCTACATCGTCAGATATGGATACTGCGATCACATCAGGGATACTGGCGACTTTGAGGAGCACATCATTCGTTCCATAGGGGAATTCATTTCCATTGAGGAGAGAGATATTGAATCCGTGGATGCCGCCACCGCCACAAATGAAAGAATGATTGTTGTAGGGAATTCTTCAACAACGCATGGACATAACAATGCTCTAGTTCTTCTGGATGCATATCAGGGTCCAGCGGTGAACAATGAATCTCAGATCATTCCAGTTCCTGACACGGAGGGTACAAGCAAGAAGAAGCGAAATAAGGTTCGGTTCATGCTGCCTGTTAATAGTCCTAAAATAATGCAGCCATGTGTGAGGAAGGAACTTTTGGACCTAATTGATGCCAGGGAGAGCGGTAGTGCTTATTTCTTAGGCCAATCACACCTAGTAGTGCGTGACGGCTCAAACTTTCTCAAGAGATTCTTAATCATGGTCTATCGTTTTAGTATGCATTAATATATTTGTTCTTGGTATATATATATATATTTGTTTTAGTATGCATTAATATATCATTTTAGTATGCATTAATATATTTGTTTTTGGTATATTCTCAAGAGATTCTTATATATATATATATACCTTGTTTTTGGTATGCATTAATATATTTGTTTCCCAGAAACATCTCTTTAGCTAATTACCTTGGTCATTAACCTTTTAGTGTGCTGTTGGACAATGTATGCATGAAAGGGCCAAAATCTTCAGCAATTTGCTCTCTCCTCCAACACGTGCTTCTTCTAGACCCAATGGAAAAGCCATAATTGCTATGTCAAGTATGACTTCACTTTGCTGCAATGAGATTTATACTGGTGTTTTAAAATAATGCATGTCCTTTCTTAAATGGATGAATTTGATAAATTACTTTGTGTGCATACCTTTCGATGCATCTTGTATGCTTTGGTTTCCTCTCATTTTAACTTTTCAATTTTTAATTCTCGAAAGAAATACAAACTAAAGGGGGGTAATTGCAGGGCTAATAGTGGAAAATATTTTCTTCTTGATAGAAGATAATGAACAAATGTATTGTAGGTAAAAAGAAAATGCGATAGGTCTACCAATCTAATTTTATTTTTTCTCTTTATATTATTTGACTAGTTATATATTGTTTTTAATGACATCTTTTCTTTATTATAATTTCAATTTATAACAGCCAGCTTGATAGAGGAGAGGTACCTACAAATCTTTGTAAGAGATGAGTTTGGATAATGAAAATGGAGTGTTGGAGCAAGAAACAAAGATGTTGGAGCAAGTTCTCGGGATGAAACTCACACAAGAGACCAAAAAACTAAGGCAGGCTTGTTTTAAAGTTAATTACAAAAGGAAAAAACTTTTGGCCTCCAAATCTTATTCATCATCACTTAGCTAAGCTACTTGTCTTGTATATTCATATTCTAAGTAGTTAAAACAGCACTTATTAGATGGTTTAAATACATTATTAGATATTAACATAGTTTAGGGAACTGGATGGAAGATTTGACTGATTAGTGTATATTGCAATGCTTGTATTTTGGTAAGTTTAGTAAGACAAGGTTTTGTTTAGGAGTTATTACTTTTGATTTTTAATAATAAAAAATTATTTATTTAATGCGATAAAAATGATGGTAAAAATTATTTTTTTAAACGATAAAAAATGTCACTGTCAGTGTAAAACGGCGGTTTAAAAATGCCATTTTAACCAACCAAAACGTTACTGTCACGGTAAAATGGCGGTTCAAAAATGCCGTTTTAACCAACTAAAACGCCACTCTGTCAGGGTAATAATGGCGGTTCAAACCGCCGTTTTAACCTATCCAAAAATCGCCATTTTAACCATGGAAATAACGGCGGTTTGAACCGCCGTTTTAACCAATCAAAATGGCACTCTGTCAAGGTAATAATGGCGGTTCAAACTGCTGTTTTAACCTATCCAAAAACTGCCATTTTAACCCTGGAAATAACGGCGGTTTGAACCACCGTTTTAACCAATCAAAATGCCACTCTGTCAAGGTAATAATGGCGGTTCAAACCGCTGTTTTATCCTATCCAAATACCGCCATTTTAACCCTGGAAATAACGGCGGTTTGAACCGCCGTTTTAACCTATTCAAAAACCGCCGTTTTAACCCAGGGAATTATGGCGGTTTTCTGAAAACCGCCGTAATAACCAGAATGGCGCCCAGAATTACGTCACTTTACGAAACCGCCATTCTTGGTAATAATGGCGGTTCAAACCGCCGTAAATACCAAAAAAAACCGCCGTTTTTACCATAATTTTTTATAGTGAGGTAAGTTTTACCAAACCCAAAGTTCATGAGATGAGTCACAAAGAAGGCATGAACCACACAAGGGACAAAGATATTGATGATATTGATACATATAATGCCATATGCAAATGCAACTTAACACAAGGGAATAAAAAAAAGGTGCATTATCCTTGTTTCTTCAATTACAATACAGCAAGAACAACAGGATTTCGTGTTGCATTTGTAAATAAAGCAAAAATCATGTGATTCCTATTTAGTTAAGGTGTAAAGTAATGCTTGTTTTTGTTCCTAATATATATAATTTATGGGTCGGTTGAAAGCAACGAATCTTAAGCATATAAAAGGGTATGTATGTATGTATGTAACGTGTAATATGCTAAATTCAAGAGTTTTATTGGTTTATGGTGCAAAATTTTCTACAAACTTTAATTGTTTAACTGAGTTTTTGATTGATAAAGAATGCTAAATTCAACTAACGAACAAAACGATTGTTTCAATTCTTAATTAAAAAAAGAAAGTAACTAGCTATGACTTTGTCTTCTTGATGTTTCTCTGTTTTTTCTTAATGTTTAATGGTGGTTGGAAAAATTCTAAGGACTCTTGTGAATGAGGAGTATACTGACAGTTACTTGACAGAAGAGAAAGGCAAGAGGAATCTGCTTCTTCAAAGTTCATTGACTTGTGCAATCTTAAACAACTATTTCATTCTATTAATCTGTTTGACAAGTTTAATCCTTTCATCAATTAATATATTTAAATATAGCTTATTTTTTAAAATCTTAAAGAAATTGGTGATTGGAACCAGCAAGTATAATTTAAGGTACAAATACAAATTATTACAATACCCTATCTTTGCAATATATGAAATTAAATTAATTTTTATAACACTAGTTTGTTTTTTTCTGAGAAGCCAAGTTATTTGTATTATTTGAATGAGTTGGAAAAAATCTATCTAGAAAGGAGACAAGGCATGGCAAACAAGATACTGAAGAATTTATAGCAGAGACATGTGATGTTAAAATCATAAGAGAATGAGAGGAAGTAATTGATCAGAAATATAATAATGTGAATTGCATAGTAAATGGACAATTTACTATGATAGAAATATAATCATAAATAATTACTTTATTGTTTTGTTGCTCTAGACCATGTACTAACAAGGTGTTAACAAGGTGTCTCCCTCTCAACATTACCAAATTTGACTCAATGATTTTGATATCACTATCCTTTTCACTCAAATAGATTTGAAAGCTTTCTACTTACAGCATTGAATTCCTGAAACTAAAGCCACACAACACAACACAACACAGCAATAGCAACTGAGAAATAATACATTAAAAAAACTCGACAACCAGCAGAATTTATTGCTTTTTACCAACACTTTTAGTTATTAATCAAATTTCTTTAGTACTGAGAATTCCTTTTTTTTCGTCTTTCATTTCCCTTGATAAATATATCTACTAGAATAACACATTTACACATTTATTAGTCATGATCTTAAGAACACATTTGCCAAATTTGCATTATTGACCGCTGAGACTGACCATGAGTCATGGCGAAGTAATTCAATAGAATCATATAAATTCATGTATTTATATCATAAGAAAAAGCATCTATTGCAAGTTCATCAAAGTCAAACATTCTAGCATGAAAAAAAAATCAATTTTACCAATTTTCAGAGATAAAAAAAGAAAGAAAGATTCTTCAAAGTTATACTACTCCCAACATGTTAATGTATGGACAAAGAGCCTATAAAAATTTGGTTACTGAAAGATGGCCTGCATTTATCTGCTAGTATGCACCTTCAATAAAGTAATTTCATTGTCGCATAAGTTTTTTATTTTATTTTATCTTTAAGATAGTGAATTTAAAAGCTAATTAATTTTGTCTATGCAACAACTAATGATTAGATATGAATGTTTTAAGTTGCATAAAAACTAACTATATTGTATACAACAAATACAGATTAAGGCATCTACTATGATGGATTTGCATGATACTGACATCATGTCTATAAAGCATATCAAAGGGGTGAAAGGACATCTACTGATCAATGGAGATATCTTCAATTCTTGTATTTTTATTTGATTTGATATAATTTTAACCTTTCTATCTTCAAAATCTATTCAAGATTATGGTTTGGAGAATGAAGAGAACTTAGATTCCTATGGCTACAAATGAAATCCGACACCATTTGATTCCCTAATCCTTTTAAAAAGCAGAATTAATTAACTCTTCTAAACAGCAATCAGCAGGGATTTGAAGGACAGTTCGCACACATGGGAACAAAAGAAAAATTGCTAATGTGTCTAAGTACAAGGGTTCAGTTAATGCAAAAAACATTGAACAGAGCAAGGGCAGCAGAGCTAAACAACTACAGAGATTACTCATTTATAGCTTTGCTTAAAAGAACCAAAAAAGAACCAAAGAGGCAAATAGAGAAATTGAGATTGGAGCAGTTTTTTCTGAGATCTAAGATCTGAGCTCGGAGATCAGAGAAACACCTTAATAGAAGTAAGCAATAGAAGATCTGAGTTCAGAGAGAGAGAGAGAGAGAGGAGGGAGTAAAGTTAAGAAAGAAGACCTGAGATCGTCGTCAATCACCCCCGCACCAACGTCAATCCAATGCTTCAAGGAAGACCCAAAAATCCCTAACAGAGCTGCAGAGAAACAAAAACCCCCAAAAATCAGCACCAAAAGCAATTTTGAAACCCTAACCCAAACAAAAACAAAGAAATCGGTGCCTTCTGGAATCGAAATGTTGAGGTCAGTAGCCACCAGAACCTTGCCTCTCGCTGGAATCTTCGTCTCCACAGCACAAAAGAAAAAACAAAATAAAACAGCATTTCAATTTAACTTGAGAGGGAGAGGTACCTGGAGAGATCGTAACCGGCGGAGAGAGGAGAAACCCTAGAAGGAAGAACGGCGTTGTTGGAGAGCTTCTTTACACGGAGGAGATGATGAACGTTGTTTGTTTAGAGAGGAGATCGTAACCAGAGCATTATTCAGAGAGGAGATGATGAACGTTGTTTCCTACCTTTACGTTGTTTGTTGGTGTAACCAGATTGTAACCAGAGAGGAGAAGCCCTAGCTAGAACGAAGAACGGCGTTGAATGAGCCAGGATTACAATTTTTTTCATTTTATATGCGTGTGAAAACGGCGGTTCAAACTGCCATAATCACCAGAACCGCCAAAATATATAAAGCCAATTACAGCAGCAGCAACAATTGTCATAATGACTTGATATTATGGTGGTTCTTTAAAACCGCCTTAATATCAATGCCATTTTAACCCCTTTTTTGTAGTGGTTGTAATTGGCATTGTTGTTGTTATTATTAGTAGTGATGGAATGTGAGAGTTGGGAGATTTTTCAAAGGGGTGACGATGAGTAAGGAGTGATAGCAGAGATATAATGATGACAAGATCGGTGAAAGTTGTAGGTTGAGTTTCAGATGGAGGTGAGAGGCTTCATGTGGTGTTACGACAAGTATATATGAAAAAGGGGCAATTAACCATGTGATGGTGGCAAGATGTGATGGGGTGGGCTTGAAAGAGAGAGAGAGAGATAGCATAGAGAGAATGTATATTTCTTCATTTGTTACATCAGACATTTTCGTTAATTAGGTACGTCTCTTGGCGGATGGGTATGTTGTGCATGTTTTTAAATTATTAAAGGTTATTTTTGTCGATAATAAAAGTAGAGGTCATGGCAGTCAGCTTTGGAATAATTCAAAAGTATTTTAGATAGTTAATCATTATGTATAAATACATGTGTAGTTTAACACAATTTTAATATATTTTATTTTTAATATATATTTTATATTAATAACTAATTTAATAATAAATTTTAGTGTATACTTAGTATTGTTACTATATTTAGTGTATACTTAGTAAATGGGGGAAATCCATGATGAGGAAGCTCTGCTATAATGGAATGACTTGAACCAGTCCATGATGTGAAATTGTGCACAACCATCAGACAAGAATGTTGATTCTAGCTAGATCCCGAACCGGAAAGAGTATCTTTTATGAAATTTAAGTAATATTACGTAATTAAAAGAATTTATTTTTAATTAGTATTTAGTTAACTCTAAATATTAAAAATTAAATTTTAAATTTTAAATTCTAATGGTATAAAATAAGATGTTAGTTTAAAATATTAACAAATATTTATAAAAATTATTCACTTCTTAATATTTTTCGTCAAATTTAATTTCCTTATTACAATAATACACTTGATATATGATCTTTAAATGGAACGTGATTAACGCAACGCAATGCACGCACTCAACCATTATTTTCTGCCTCGACACTTTTTCTGATTCTTACTCAAATTCCATTAGTTGAATTTAAAGTGTTCTTGTTATAATATGTGCATCATATTCACATCGTTATCAAAATCTAAAACTCTAATTACACGTACCATTCCAGGTAAATTCACGTGGCAAAATCGTTTGGGACTTTAATAGCGTAACAGCTGGACTTTGATGTGTGTTTCATTTAAAAGCATGCTTTTTAGGTGACGAAAAGCAGTAGCTGCGATTTAATAAACGACGGGTTAAGTCTAATTTCATGTTATTCAAGTCGGGTGGTTGCAGAAGATTTTTCAGTTGAGAATGACATGAAGGCGGTCATTGAAACGAAAACCAAATTAATTAAAACGAATTATTCAATTAACCCAAGATCTTATATAATAAGGCAATTATTTTGGAATTATTAAGATTTAAGAGTCTCAGTAATGTAGAAACTGAATATTCTTTCTATTTTGATAGTATTTACCTTTTTTAACTTTATAAAAATATACCGTGTAAAAAAAATTATATTTAGTAGGTGTTTAAAACTGATCCAATTCAAATAAAATCGAACAACCGAACTAAAAAAACCAATAACCAAATAAACTAAAAACTAAAAAAACCGAAAATCAATGAAATTTTGCAGTTTTTATTTGGTTTGGTTCGGTTTTGATACCAAAAACTTGAATTAAACCGAACCGAACCGATAAATGTAAATAACCTGCCACAAACTTAACCTAACCCTAATACTCATTCTCTCCCTCTTTCCCACTCATTCACACCACACACACACACATTGGCGTTGCCACTCTCCTCTCTTGTCATAGCCTAGCAATCGTCGTTCTCAGTCTCTCTCCACGTCTTTCTCAGTCTCTCTCTCCGCTTTGTTCTCATTCTTTCTCTCCGCGGCTCACTGGCTCACTGCTTCTCTCAACTTCGTCGTTCTCAGTCTCTGTGTGTCGTTCTCTCTACCATTGCCGTGGTGCACCCGCTTCATTCTTGCTCCTCAATCCCGTCATTCTCAGTAGGCAGCAGTGGCGTGGTTCTCAGAGTCGGCGTCATCATCGTTGTCAGCGTTGTGCCGCGATGGTGTTCCAATGGAGCCTCAGCCTCAGGTATTAATATGATTCATTGATTTCAATTTTATTTTTGTTCGGTTTTTTTTTCTCTATATTTTTTGTTCTATTTATTAGGGTTTTATTTTTTCAATTATGTTTTGAATTTTTGTTTCTATTATTCTAATTCTTGATGTTCTGTTTGTAAATTTGTTATGATTTTGATTTTTTAAATTCTATTTTTTTTGTTTTGTTATCATTTTGAGTTTTGAAGATTTTTATGATTCTGTTATAATTTCACTGTTTTGAATGGATTTGCTTTTTCAGAGCTTGGAATCACCTAGCAAGAAGGAGAGAAAAGGTGGAAGAAATGGAAGAGCTAGAATCAATTAGCACTTTTGATTATGTTGATTCTGATTTTGTTGAATTTGTTCTATTCTGATTTGTTTTGTTCTAATTTTATTTGTTCTTTCTGATTCAATTTGGTTGTATTTCTGATTCAGTTGGGTTCTATTTCTGATTTGTCTCTTACATTTTTTTGCTTCTTTATTTTTTCTGAGTAAGGTTGATTATTGTTCCACCAACTTATGCTTTTTTTGCAAAATTGTTAATGATTTTAATTTGTTGTGCTTCTGCTATTTTGTTAGTGATTTCTGCAAATTTGGTAGGGATTTCTGAGTCAGGTTGATTATTCTGAGTGACTATGAAATAGTATACCAGGTTTTTGTTTGAATTAATAATTAAAAAAATTGAACAAACCGAACCAAACTAAACCGATTTCAATTGGTTTGGTTTGGCTCGGATGATTTTGATAAAAATCGAACCAAACCAAGCCGCAGTTTTAATAAACGATTGGATCGGATGACTTTTTTGTAAATAACCGAACCAAACCGCACCGCGATCACCCCTAATATTTAGAGTGACATTATTAAAAATGAGAGTAAAATTATTATTTTCCTATAATAATGTGTTTTTTATGAGGAACAGGGCCTGAGGCCCAAAAATAGCAAAAATATTAAACTAAGATATTTCTAGTAAAAATAACTCCAGCTTCATCTTCTCTAATCCGTCTAACCACCATCGGAGAAGCATCCTTACCACCGCCACCACCAGCACCTGAGCCGACTTATCTGTTAGTGTAGCACCTTCTTCGCTTTATGGTGCGCTTCGAGCGTCGTGTCATGCGACGTCTTGACCGCATAGACCAGGTGTTCGCATCGCAGGGCATTGAGCTCCCTCCACTTCCAGAGTCTCCCGCCTCTGACGAGCAGGATCAGGAGGAGGAGCATAGTGAGGAGCCGACACAGTAGGAGGCACCACCAGAGACGCAGACCACCACTGAGGTCCAGCAGCCTCCTGGGGTCCAGCATGACATTCCAGAGCCACAGCCAGTACCACCTCCAGTCCTACAGCCTGAGCATGAGCCATAGCCTGGTGTGATTGTTGACCCCAATCCCGAGCTTCAGTAGTAGCATCGTAGTTGTTGATTCTGATTAGAAAATTTCTGGATTGCTGAAAATCTAGTCAACCATTTTTAGACAAGAAATGTGTTTTGATTGAAAAAGGGGTAAACTAGGAGAATTTTTAAATAATATAACTTCGACGTATTTTCTTATAGATTTTATAATTAAAATTAATATAGATATAATACATTTTTTTAATTGTTTTATCCTTCAGATCTGTTCAAATTGTGTCAAATAAGAATTTAATTTTTTTAGGCATTATGTGTGCATGTTCCGATGGGGAGTTAGCTGCACCCACAAATGATATAAATACTACTGTTGCATTAGCTTTACTTACATCAGTAGCATATTTCTATGCGGGTCTTTCGAAAAAGGATTAGCTTATTTTGGTAAATACATCCAACCAACTCCAATCCTTCTACCAATTAACATCTTAGAAGATTTCACAAAACCCCTATCGCTTAGCTTTCGACTTTTCGGAAATATATTAGCTGATGAATTAGTAGTTGTTGTTCTTGTTTCTTTAGTACCCTTAGTAGTTCCTATACCTGTCATCGCAAAAAACAAAAAACCCAGAAATATTAAGTGATTAGTCGATATTCAAAATAAAGGATTTAACAGACAATTGAAAAAATAGATGGTTGAATAAAAATAATTTCTTTCAAGTTCTATTTATTTTGAGGGCAATATGAATATTCTATTATGTTCCATCAACACATTAAAAAGACTATATGAGATATCTTCCGTGGAAGTAGGTCAACATCTCTATTGGCAATTAGGGGGGTTCCAAGTGCATGCCCAAGTACTTATAACTTCTTGGGTCGTAATTGCTATCTTATTGGTTTCAGCCATTTTAGTTGTTAGAAATCCGCAAACCATTCCCACTTTTGGTCAGAATTTCTTTGAATATGTCCTCGAATTCATTCGAGATGTAAGCAAAATTCCTTGGGGTTATCCTGCACTTGGAGAAGAAGTAGAAAAAGGAATAAATATAGTGATAATTTGATTCTTCGTCGCCGTAATAAATAGTAGAATAGAGAAAATAGAATTTGTTTCTCCCTCTTTACAAAAAATCAATTTCTTTCCATTTTATATTTATTTTTACCATTTTCAAAAATCCTTGCTTCAATTAAAGATTTACTTCAAAACTTTCAAGTTGTTACTTGCTTATTAAGAAAGGATCAAACTTTAAATTTTAAAATCATATCTTTTAATTTCTTGATAGTCAAGTAATCAACTTTAATTTTAAATTTTTTTTTCTAAATTGATTTTCAATCAAATCTTTTCAAACATATCTTTTCAATCACATCTTTTTCAAAATTAATTTTTCAATCATATCTTTTTCTAATTTCAAAATCTTTTTCAAATATCACTTTATTTCTTTCCCAATCTTAGTTTTCGAAAATCTCAATCAAATTTTCAAATTTCTTTTTAAAATCTTTTAATTAATTTCGAAAATTTTTCCCCTCTTCTCACATCCTTCTATTTAAGGGACTAACACTCCTCCTCAAGGTGCAATTCGAACTCTATCCCTCTTGATAAGTTCGAATTCTCTCATCTCTATCCCCTCCTTCTATTCTTCTTTTCCTCTGACACCTCAAGGAATCTCTATACTGTGACATAGAGGATTCTATACTTTTTTGTTCACTTCTCTTTCATATGAGCAGGAGCAAAGATAAAAGCATTCTTGTTGAAGCTGATCCTGAACCTGAAAGGACCTTGAAGAGAAAGCTAAGAGAAGCTAAAGAATATCTCTCTTTAGAGGGCCTAACAGAGCTTTTCAAGGAAGAAGAAACTATGGCAGCCGAAAACAACAATGCCAACAATACACGGAAGGTGCTTGGTGACTTTACTGCACCTACTCTTGATTTCTATGGGAGAAGCATCTCTATCCCTGCCATTGGAGCAAACAACTTTGAGCTTAAGCCTCAATTAGTTTCTCTAATGCAACAGAATTGCAAGTTTTATGGACTTCCATTGGAAGATCCTCATCAGTTCTTAGCTTAGTTCTTGCAAATCTGTGACACTGTCAAGACCAATGGGGTTGACCCTGAAGTCTACAGACTTATGCTCTTTTCTTTTGCTGTAAGAGACAGAGCTAGAACATGGTTGGATTCACAACCTAAGGAGAGCCTGAACTCTTGGGAAAAGCTAGTCAATGCCTTCTTGGCAAAGTTCTTTCCACCTCAAAAATTGAGTAAGCTTAGAGTGGAAGTCCAAACCTTTAGACAGAAGGATGGTGAGTCCCTCTATGAAGCTTGGGAGAGATACAAGAAATTGATTAGAAGGTGCCCTTCTGACATGCTTTCAGAATGGAGCATCAAAAGAATCTTCTATGATGGTCTGTCTGAACTATCCAAGATGTCATTGGATAGCTCTGTTGGAGGATCTCTTCATCTGAAGAAGACGCCTGCAGAAGCTCAGGAACTCATTGAAATGGTTGCAAATAACCAATTCATGTATACTTCTAAAAGGAATCCTGTGAATAATGGGACAGCTCAGAAGAAAAGAGTTCTTGAGATTGATACTCTGAATGCCATATTGGCTCAGAATAAAATATTGACCCAACAAGTCAATATGATTTCTCAGAGTCTGTCTGAAATGCAAGCAGCAACAGGCAGTACTAAGGAAGCTTCCTCTGAAGAAGAAACTTATGATCCTGAGAACCCAGCAATGGAAGAGGTGAATTACATGGGAAAACCCTATGGAAACACCTATAATCCTTCATGGAGAAATCATCTAAATCTCTCATGGAAGGATCAACAGAGACCTCAACAAGGTTTTAACAACAATAATGGTGGAAGAAACAGGTTTAGCAATAGCAAGCCTTTTCCATCATCTTCTCAGCAACAGACAGAGCATCCTAAGCAGGACTCCCCTGACTTAGCAACTATAGTCTCTGATTTAATCAAAACCACTCAAAGTTTCATTACTGAAACAAGGTCCTCCATTAAAAACTTGGAGGCACAATTGGGTCAGCTGAGTAAGAAAATTACTGAACTCCCTCCTAGCACTCTCCCAAGCAATACAGAAGAGAATCCCAAAAGAGAGTACAAGGCCATAACCACATCTCACATGGCCGAACATGGAGAGGAGGAAGAGGCAGTGGTTCCCACTGAGGAAGACCTCAATGGACATCCACTGGCCTCCATGGAGTTCCCTGATGAGGAACCATGGGAATCTGAGGCTCACACTGAGACCATAGAGATTCCATTGAATTTACTCTTGCCATTCATGAGCTCTGATGAGTATTCTTCCTCTGAAGAGGATGAAGATGTTACTGAAGAGCAAGTTGCTAAGTACCTTGGAGTAATCATGAAGCTAAATGCCAGGTTGTTTGGTAATGAGA
Source organism: Arachis hypogaea (assembly GCF_003086295.3). Taxonomy (NCBI): domain Eukaryota; kingdom Viridiplantae; phylum Streptophyta; class Magnoliopsida; order Fabales; family Fabaceae; genus Arachis; species Arachis hypogaea. Next base: position 57,075,042 of record NC_092046.1, read on the forward strand.
CTTGGGAGGATGAACCTCCATTGCTCATTAAAGAACTGGATGACTTGACTAGGCAGAGATTACCTCTGAAGAGACAAGACCCTAGAAAATTCTCAATCCTTTGTACCATAGGCACCATGACCTTTGAGAAGGCTCTGTGTGACCTAGGGTCAAGCATAAACCTTATGCCTCTCTCTGTAATGGAGAAGCTAGGGATCATTGAGATACAAGCTGCAAGAATCTCACTAGAGATGGCAGACAATTCAAAGAAACAGGCTTATGGACTTGTAAAGGATGTCTTGGTAAAGGTTGAAGACCATTACATCCCTGCTGATTTCATAATCCTAGAAACTGGGAAGTGTATGGATGAATCCATCATCCTTGGCAGACCCTTCCTAGCCACAGCAAAAGCTGTGATTGATGTTGACAGAGGAGAATTGATCATTCAAGTGAATGAAGACTCCCTTGTGTTTAAAGCTCAAGGATATCCCTCTGTAACCATGGAGAGGAAGCATGAAGAGCTTCTCTCAATACAGAGTCAAACAGAGCCCCCACAGTCAAACTTTAAGTTTGGTGTTGGGAGGCCACAACCAAACTCTAAGTTTGGTGTTGGGAGGTTCTAACAATGCTCTGAACATTTGTGAGGCTCCATGAGAGCCCACTGTCAAGCTATTGACATTAAAGAAGCGCTTGTTGGGAGGCAACCCAATTTTTACTTATCTATATTAAATTTCTATTTTCTATTGTTATTTTATGTTTTTTGTAGGTTGATGATCATGTGAAGTCACAAAAACAATTGAAAAAGCAAAAACAAAGTGAAAAACAGAATGAAAATAGAACACCCTGGAGGAGAAACTTACTGGCGTTTAAACGCCAGTAAAGGTAGCAGAATGGGCATTTAACGCCCAGTCTGGCACCATTCTGGGCGTTAAACACCAGAAATGGGCAGCAGCCTGGCGTTTAACGCCAGGATTGGCAGCAAGGGGCATTTTGCACGCCACTTGGTGCAGGGATGAGATATCCTTGACACCTCAGGATCTGTGGACCCTACAGAATCCCCACCTACCCCACCACTCTCTCTCTTCTTCACCCATTCACCAATCACCTCAATACCTCTTCCCCAAAAACCCCTCACCTATCAAATCCCACCATTCTCTTTACCACTCACATCCATCCATCATAAAACCCCACCTACCTCACCATTCAAATTCAAACCACTTTCCCTCCCAAACCCACCCTCTATAGCCGAACTATACACACCCTTTTCACCCCTATATAAACCCATCTTCACTCCTTCATTTTCACACAACCTAAACACCACTTCTCCCCCTTGGCCGAAACACATAGCCCACTCTATCTCCTCTATTTCTTCTTCTACTACTCTCTTCTTTCTTCTTTTGCTCGAGGACGAGCAACCTTCTAAGTTTAGTGTGGTAAAAGATAAAGCTTTTTGTTTTTCCATAACCATTTATGGCACCAAAAGCCGGAGAAACTTCTAGAAAGAGGAAAGGGAAGGCAAAAGCTTCCACCTCCGAGTCATGGAAGATGGAGAGATTCCTCTCAAAGGTGCATCAAGACCACTTCTATGAAGTTGTGGCCAAGAAGAAAGTGATCCCCGAGGTCCCTTTCAAACTCAAAAAGAATGAGTATTCGGAGATCCGACATGAGATCTGAAGAAGAGGTTGGGAAGTTCTCACCAACCCCATTCAACAAGTCGGAATCTTAATGGTTCATGAGTTCTATGCCAATGCATGGATCACCAAGAACCATGATCAAAGTGTGAACCCGGACCCTAAGAATTGGCTTACAATGGTTTGGGGGAATTACTTAGATTTTAGTCCAGAAAATGTAAGGTTGGCATTCAACTTGCCTATGATGCAAGGAGATGCACACCCCTACACTAGAAGGGTCAACTTTGATCAAAGGTTGGACCAAGTCCTCATGGACATATGTGAAGAGGGCGCTCAATGGAAGAGAGATTCAAGAGGGAAGTCGGTTCAACTAAGAAGGCATGACCTCAAGCCTGTGGCTAGGGGATGGTTGGAGTTCATCCAACGCTCAATCATTCCCACTAGCAACTGGTCTGAAGCTACTATAGACCGGGCTATCATGATCCATAGCATCATGATTGGAGAGGAAGTGGAAGTTCATGAGGTTATATCCCAAGAACTCTACAAAGTGGCAGACAAGTCCTCTCCTTTGGCAAGGTTAGCCTTTCCTCATCTCATTTTTCACCTTTGCAATTCGGTTGGAATTGACATAGAGGGAGACATTCTCATTGATGAGGACAAGCCCATCACTAAGAAAAGGATGGAGCAAACAAGAGAACCTCATCAAGAGCATGAGGAAATTCATCATCATGAAATCCCTGAGATACCTCAAGGGATGCATCTTCCTCTACAAAACTATTGGGAGCAAATCAATACCTCCCTAGGAGAATTAAGTTCCAACATGGGACAACTAAGGATGGAGCACCAAGAGCATTCCATCCTCCTCCATGAAATCAGAGAAGATCAAAGAACCATGAGAGAGGAGCAAAAAAGGCAAGGAAGAGACATTGAGGAACTCAAGCACTCCATAAGATCTTCAAGAGGAAGAACAAGCCGCCATCACTAAGGTGGACCCGTTCTTTAACTTCCTTGTTCTTTATTTTCTTGTTTCTCGAAAATTATGCTTTATGTTTATCTATGTTTGTGTCTTTATTACATGATCATTAGTGTCTATGCCTTAAAGCTATGAAAATGAATCCATCACCTTTCTTAAATGAAAAATGTTTTTAATTGAAAAAGAAAAAGAAGTGCATGAATTTCAAATTTTAAAACAGTTTAATTATCTTGATGTGGTGGCAATACTATTATTTTTTTGAATGAATGCTTGAACAGTGCATATTTTTTAATTTAATTGTTTATGAATGTTAAAATTGTTGGCTCTTGAAAGAATGAAAGGAAAAGGAGAAATGTTATCTGATGATCTGAAAAATCATAAAATTGATTCTTGAAGCAAGAAAAAGCAGTGAAAAGCTTACGAAAAAAAAGAGAAAAAGAAAAAGAAAAGCAAGCAGAAAAAGCCAATACCCCTTTAAACCAAAAGGCAAGGGTGATAAAGAGGATCCAAGGCTTTGAGCATCAGTGGATAGGAGGGCCCACAGGAATAAAATCCTGGCCTAAGCGGCTAAACTAAGCTGTCCCTAACCATGTGCTTGTGGCGTGAAGGTGTCAAGTGAAAACTTGAGACTGAGAGGTTAAAGTCGAGGTCCAAAGCAAAAAGAAGAGTGTGCTTAAGAACCCTGGACACCTCTAATTGGGGACTCTAGCAAAGCTGAGTCACAATCTGAAAAGGTTCACCCAGTTATGTGTCTGTGGCATTTATGTATCTGGTGGTAATACTGGAAAACAAAGTACTTAGGGCCACGGCCAAGACTCATAAATTAGCTGTGTTCAAAAATCAACATACTTAACTAGGAGAGTCAGTAACACTATCTGGATTCTGAGTTCCTATAGATGCCAATCATTCTGAACTTCAAAGGATAAAGTGAGATGCCAAAACTGTTTAGAAGCAAGAAGCTAAAAGCCCCGCTCATCTAATTAATACTGATATTCATAGATGTTTTTGGAATTCATTATACATTTTCTTCTTTTTATCCTATTTGATTTTTAGTTACTTGGGGACAAGCAACAATTTAAGTTTGGTGTTGTGATGAGCGGATAATTTATACGCTTTTTGGCATTGTTTTTAGTATGTTTTTAATATATTTTAATTAGTTTTTATTATATTTTTATTAGTTTTTATTTAAAAATCACTATTCTGGACTTTACTATGAGTTTGTGTGTTTTTCTGTGATTTCAGGTATTTTCTGGCTGAAATTGAGGGACCTGAGCAAAAATCTGATTCAGAGGCTGAAAAAGGACTGCAGATGCTGTTGGATTCTGACCTCCCTATACTCAAAGTGGATTTTCTGGAGTTACAGAAGCCCAATTGGCGCGCTCGCAATTGCGTTGGAAAGTAGACATCCTGGGCTTTCCAGAAATATATAATAGTCCATACTTTGCCCAAGATTTGATGGCCCAAACAGGCGTTCCATGTCAGCTCAAGAATTCTGGCGTTTAACTCCAAAACTGGCACAAAAGCTGGAGTTAAACGCCCAAACTGGCACAAAAGCTGGCGTTTAACTCCAAGAAAAGTCTCTACACATGAAAGCTTCAATGCTCAGCCCAAGCACACACCAAGTGGGCCCGGAAGAAGATTTCTGCATTAATTACCTATTTCTGTAACCCTAGGCTACTAGTTCTCTATAAATAGGACCTTTTGCTATTGTATTTCACACACTTGATATACTTTTGATCTTTGAGAGTCTTATGCATGTTTGGAGGCTGGCCTCATGGCCATGCCTAGACCTTGTTCTTATGTATTTTCAACGGTGGAGTTTCTACACACCATAGATTAAGGTGTGGAGCTCTGCTGTTCCTCATGAATTAATGCAATTACTACTGTTTTTCTATTCAATTCACGCCTACTTATTCTCTAAGATATCACTTGTTCTTCAACTTGATGAATGTGATGATCCGTGACACTCATCATCATTCTCACCTATGAACGTGTACCTGACAACCACCTCCGTTCTACCTTCGATTGAGTGTGTATCTCTTGGGTTTCTAATCTAAGATTAGAACCTTCGTGGTATAGGCTAGAATTAATGGCAGCCATTCCTGAGATCCAGAAAGTCTAAACCTTGTCTGTAGTATTCCGAGTAGGATCTGGGAAGGGATGACTGTGACGAGCTTCAAACTCGTGATTGTGGGGCGTGTGACAGACGCAAAAGGATCAATGGATCCTATTCCGACATGATCGAGAACCGACAGCTGATTAGCCGATGTTGTGACAGAGCATCAGGACCATTTTCACTGAGAGGACGGGATGTAGCCATTGACAACGGTGATGCCCAACATAAAGCTTGCCATGGAAAGAAGTTTGAATGATTGGAAGAAGGCAATAGGAAAGCAGAGGTTCAAGGGGAACAAAGCATCTTCATACGCTTATCTAAAATCCACGAATGAATTACATAAGTATCTCTATCTTTATTTTATGTTTTATTCATCTTTTAATTATCAATCCTCCATCACCATTTGAATCTGCCTGACTGAGATTTACAAGATGACCATAGCTTGCTTCAAGCCGACAATCTCCGTGGGATCGACCTTTACTCACGTAAGGTTTATTACTTGGACGACCCAGTGCGACAAAGTGTGATTCACGTTTGAGAGCTCCAAGTCTTTGGCGCCATTGTTGATGATCACAATTTCGTGCACCACTTCCTTGTTTCTTTTGCCACATTTTTCCCTTCCTTGTGCCACGCTTCTTAGGCTACGTTTTCTTGTTTTCTTCTATTCTTCACCTACAAGTAATCAAAACAACCAATCAAAGTATCACCAAATTCACAAGGTTTATAAATCATTCAAAAACCAATTAAATTTAGCTTAAACCTCATGATTTAGTATCAATTAAAGGGTGGTTGATTAATTCAACAAAACCATGCAATTCCACTCCAAACCACTTACTTACAATGCAAGAAAGTGTATAAAACCTAATGAAACAAGTGAAAAATGCTTGAAAATCTAGTATAATATGACTTGTCATCAGCCTCCTCTTGGATTGAATCTATCTTTTTTCCAGCTTGCAATTGTCTCTCTATAATAGTGGCAATATCTCTTACCAACTGTGTCATGATGGCTTCCAATCTTGCAAAATTGCCACTGTTATCACTTGGTTGTGAAGTCGGGGATGGTGCATGATAAACCCATATTTTATGATATATTTTGTGCTTAATTTGAGTGATTTATTCAATCCTTCACCCACTTATTCATGTTAATTGCATGGTTTTACTTTCCCTTCCTTATTATGTGATGTATGTGAAAAACATGTTTCCTATGCTTTTAAATTAATTATTTTAATCACCTTTAATTCCATTCGATGCCGTGATCAGTGTGTTGAGTAGTTTTCAGATCTTCTAAGGTAGGAATGACTTAAAGGATGGAAAGGAAACAGACAAAAATGGAAGGAAAGCACAAAATGGAGCTTCTGAAGAAACTGGCATCCACGCGATCGCATGGGCGACGTGGACGCATGCCAAGCGCAAAGAAGCAGCGACGCGGCCGCATGACTGATACGACCGTGCGCCTTAAGCAGAATGAATATGACGCGGTCGCATGACTGACGCGACCGCGTGACAAAAAAAGCTCCGAATGACGCGACCGCGTGACCCACGCGGACGCGTGACAGAGGCCACACACCAGAAATTGCAGAAAACGCTCATAGCAAATTCTGAAGCCCTTTTTGGCCCAAATCCAAGTCCAGAAGGCATAGACCAGAGGTTATGAAGTGAGGGAATGCATCCATTCAGAGAGAGCTCGCCACTTTAGTTTAGTTTTCATGATTTAGATTTAGTTTTGAGAGAGGTTCTCTCCTCTCTCTCTTAGGATTAGGATTTAGGACTTCTCTTAGTTTTAAGAGTGACTCTCAATCCCAGGTTTAATGCTTCTTTTACTTTAAGCTTCCCTTTTACTTTTATTCATGCCATTATTTCAGAGGATTATTTACTTTTATAATTTAATTTATGAATTCTTCCATGTTACAGATTACTATTTTGAATTAATGTTATTTGAGGTATTTCAGTTTATGATTGCTTTAGTTTATTTATTAGTTGCAATTATTCCCATCTGAGGATAGTTTTATTCCAGCAATTTTACTCTTTTCCCTTTTGGTCCTGGTTAAGAAATCAGTAACTCAGGAGTTATCTTAGCTCAATATAATTGATAACTGTTATCTTTGCTAATTGAACTGAACTTCAATAATCCTAATCTTTTCTTAGGAAATAATAGGATTCGAAGGTCAAAATAATTAGTCCCTTAACTTTCCTTTGCTTTAGCAAAGGTTGACTAAGTGGAATTAAGATTTAACTTTCATTGTTGTTGATAAGGATAACTAATTTTGGACTTCCAATTTCTCATACCTTGCCAAAAGTTTGCTTTACAGTATTTATTTATTTTAATTGCCATTTAAATTATTTGTCATATTTATTCCTTACTCTCAACCCCGATTTATAATCTTCATAGCCAATAATAAGAACATACTTCCCTGCAGTTCCTTGAGAAGACGACCCGAGGTTTGAATACTTCGGTTAACAATTTAAAAAGGGGTTTGTTACTTGTGACAACCAAAATGTTTGTAAGAAAGGTTGATCGCTTGGTTTAGTAACTATACTTGCAACGAGTATTTACCATAACTTCTAAACCATCAATCTTCCGCTCTTTCAGTGCATTTTGAGGATGGTTATTGTATGGTTGTTGGTTTGAGTGGTAGGGTGCATTATGTGAATTGTGGTAAGGTCTATTGTTGCTTGATTGATGGTTGGGGTTGTGGTTGTTATACTGGTTAGAGAGGTAAGGTTTGTGGGCTTGGGTATGGTTTTGTTGATTTCTCCGCCCAAAATTTGGGTGGTTTTTGAACCTGAATTGTAGGTTTTAGCATTAGAATCATATGATTGTCTGGATGAATTATTCACATAATTGGTTTACTCCCATTCACATTCAACTTTTGGGTTGTCTTCTTCTAGCATAGGTGCTTGAGCATGGATAGCTGAGACTTGATTCTTTTCCATTTGCTTGGTTAGAGCTGCTAGTTGAGCTGTGATCATCTTGTTTTGAGCCAGCAGAGCATCCATAGAGTTGAGCTTCATTACTCCTCTTCTTAGGTTTCTATCAGAGGCATAGAAGTACTCATTGTTGGCCACAGTTTCTATGATGTCTATGGCTTCTTCGATTGTCTTTTTCTTGTTAAGAGAGCCTCCTGAAGAGTGATCTAAAGCCTTCTTTGGTTCTTGTGTCAAGCCTTCATAGAAAATGTGCAGTTGTACATATTCATTGAACATGTCCGAAGGACATTTTCTTGTCAATTCTTTGTATCTCTCCAATGCTTCATAGAGAGTTTCCCCATCTTGTTGTCTAAAGGTTTGCACCTCATCCCCCAACCTGTTAACTCTTTGGGGAGGTTGAAATCTTGCCAAGAACTTATTCACCACCTCTTCCCAAGTTGTCAAACTCTCCTTTGCAAATGATTCTAACCACTTTCATGCTTTATCCCTAAGAGAAAAGGGGAATAAAAGCAGCTTATAGGTGTCCGGGTGAACACCATTAGCCTTCACAGTGTCACAAATTCTCAAAACTATGGTTAGATGTTGGTTTGGATCTTCTTGAGCATTTCCTCCAAAAGAACAGTTGTTTTGAAGAAGAGTGATTAGCTGTGGTTTGAGCTCAAAATTGTTGGCATGTATGTTGGGTCTCAAGATGCTGCTCCCACAATTCCCAGGATTGGGATTGATGTAAGAGCCTAACACTCTCCTCTCTTGTGGGGGAGCATGGTTGCCAACTGCTTCTTCATGATGATTGTGCACTTCACCTTCCATGTTTTGGGTTGGATTCTTTTCTTCTTCTTCTTCTTCACTAACTATCCTTTTGCCTCTTGCCACTGCTTCTCTTTTCAATCTCAAGAATGTTCTTTCTAGTTCAGAGTCGTAGGAGGTTACAGCTCCTCTTCTTCCTGTCATACACAACACAAACACAATCTAAAACAAGAGTTATCACCCTTTTTGGAAGAAGGGTGGGTAAGTCAAATTTGATTGATGCAAAGCATCAAACTGTTAGTGTGCTTCTTGTTAGAGTGGATATATATACAATGAACAGTTAAGAATTCAAATATTAAACAAAATGAATAAAGTAAACACTGAAATTAAAGAGACTAATAAAACAAAAAAATGCTTAATCTAAAAATACTCATCAACTTAATCATTGTCAATTCAAAATCAATCCTTGGCAACAGTGCCATAAAACTTAATGATCGGATTTCACTCACTATATAATGAATCCATTCTTTGGCAAGCGCACCAAATTATCATCAAGTAATAACTCACTTTGAGTGAGGTCAAATTCCACAGAGATTGATTGATTGAGCAACTTTAGTTAATGGGTGAATTTAGTCAAGCTGATCAATAGAAATTGTTGAGTGCAAAATTCTTAGATAGCAAAAATAGAAATGACTCAAAAGTAAAGGAAAGCAATAAGGTACAGAAAAGTAAATAACAGAATTGTAAAGTGTTGAAACATAAATGACTAAATTGTAAATGGGGAATGGGTAATAGCAGAAATTAAGAAAGCTATAAAGAATAGGGAAGATAAGAATAGGGAAGATTCATTGGAATTAGGAGATTTGCTCTCTTTGGATTAAATCTAGATCATCTCATCTTTAATCATACAACTCATTGACCTCTTGGCAATCATGATTGATTGAACCTCAATCCCTTGGTGCTTCAATCTCTTAAATCTTGATAATCAGCTAATTCCTTGGTCTAATTGCTCATGAAGAGAGATATGCTTGGTCCCTGATTATACCACACATCCTCATAGATCCAAATAGTGGGTAGATTTCATGTCACCATATCCAATCCCAAAACCCAGATCTACTCAAATGTGAGAAGGGATTTCAAGCATGGTTTCATGTTTCCTTTTCCAAGGTTCCCATGAAACCCATTTTGCATTCATCTTCTTTTCCAAGATGATTGAACACTAATCATGAAGAACGAAATTCCTCTTCTAGCAATCAAAGAGAAGATGAAGAGAAGAAGAAATTCACTTATCATTAATTCATCAAGTGCAATAGAGCTCTATCTCCCAATGAGAGGGAGTTTAGCTACTCATAGCTTAGAGAAAAGTATAAGAGATGGAAGAAAATGAAGTGAAGTGTAAAAGTAAAACTAAAGCTAAAACTACCAATCCAACTCTCTAACTTTCTAACCCCCTTTTCAGTACTCTTAGGGGGTATTTATACTACTCATATCACTAAAAAATAAAAATTACAAAAAGAGAAAGAAAATTATAATTGAAAAGAAAAGGAAAACTCTAATAAAATGAACCATGTGCCTGGCATGTGACTGGCGTGCCACGCCCAGCTCCTTATCTTGGCTTGGCGAGCCACGCCTAGCTTCCAAGTGGCACGCCCTTCTCATGCAGCTAGCTTGGCGTGCCACGACTTCAAGCTCAAGTGGCATGCCCATTGTATTTCTTTCACTTTGCTCTCTGGACTTGATAGCCATCATGCCACACCCATCAATTGGTGTGCCACACCCACTCAATTTGTTGGCGTTTGCACCAAGTGGCACGCCCAGCTTCTCTTTCTTGTTTCCTTCTTCTTCTGATGCTATTTTCACCTGAAATTCAAAAAAAACTCATTTCAAAGCAATGTACCATAAAATTCATCATTTAGTCCATGAATTTGCATTAGTTGAATAAGATTTTACTATTTCTATGGTCTTTTTAGATAAGAGAAAGAGGTAGATGATGCAAGTAATCAACGCGCACGCGTGAGTGGAGAGAAAGGAAGGTGACGCATACGCGTAAAGCACGCGCACGCGTGTGGTGAAATTGTGCTAAATGCACAATTTCAGCACCCCTGGTACACAACTCTCTGGTTTTTGTACTGCAGCAGCAGCACCCTCCCCGACGCGTACATGTCAGTCACACGCACGCATGGGAGTCCCTCTTTTTTTTTAGAAACATAAAAAAAGGATTTAAAATTCTTCCTAAACTATATACAACTCCAAACCAACCAAAATTCAAAATTAAAAAAATCTTTAAGTTTTTGAGAAAATTTTCAAATACTATACTAACAAACTCAAACAAAACTTCCAATTCAAATAAAATGCAATTCAAAACAACTAACCTACAACCTAGGGCATCAATTTAATTAGAAAAACTAGCAACTAAAACAATATATACAAGAATGTAAAGAGAAAGAAAAATACCTAACAATGGGAACTCAATTCATTCATTAATTATATCTACAAGAGAAATGGAAAGAGTTTACCATGGTAGGGTATCTTCCACCTAGCACTTTTATTTAAAGTCCATAAGTTGGACAATTGGTGGGGGTCCTTGCTATGGTGGCTTATGCTTGAACTCTTCCTTGAATCCCCATCAATGCTTGCATATCCAATGTCCACCGGGATCCCAAATTAGGCACACAAAGCCTTCAAACAAGTTTAAACAAGTGATAAGGCCCCAAAGCTATTGATTGTCGAAGTGGATTCTGGGGTCCCAAACCTTGTTTTTGCACCCGTCTTCCTGTTGACTACCATAGTTCAATTTGGGTTACAAGACTTGTGAATTCTCATTGAAGCACCAAACTCTCCTAGATCCTCTCAATTGAGTACTACACTATCCCTTGCACTTAGATTTTGGTGATTCAACCATAGTGAACCTTGAATTGTGGTGCCTACCACTAACCAACCCTTTCTTGCTTTCCATTCCACAAAGAGCTTGAAGCTGGCCATCCGTTTCAAGAAAACCATATTCAAGTGGGATTACAAAGCTTAGAGATAAGAGATTTACCCACTTGAATGAAAGAATGTATGGTTGCTTAGTGAGGGAGGCTTCCAATGGAATTGTAATTTGCACTCCCTTGTGCTCTTCTTTGACTACCTCTACCTCTTGACAAGCATCTTCCATTTCCACTTCTTAAGAAGGTTCTTCACATTCAATCACTTCCTTACCAACCTTTTCTAACTCTTCTCCATCCTTCATGTCACAACTCAGAGGTAATGTGGAATTTATCTCAATATCAACCTCAATTTTAATGGAAGAAGACTCCTCAAATACAAAAGGAGCATGCGTTGGTGTGGAATCATCATCAAGATGCGGATTTGTTGTTTGTTCACCTTCTTCCAATTCTTCGTCATTCACCATATACCTTGGAGGTTGTGCACCCTCCTTAACATCGCTTTCAAGCTCAATGGAAGAAGGTTCAATAGGATCAGAGAGGTGATTTGTTAGTGTGGACAATAACTTATCAATGATTGAGTCCGATTCTTGATCAACCTCCCCTAATTCTTCAACCATTCCTTCCGGCTCAATTATCTCAACTTTCTCCTCTTGTTGCAATTCTTACTTTAACTACTCTTCTTCACCTTGAAGCTCCAAATTCAATCCCTCACTATGCTCTTTGGTTGATCCTCCAAATTCGTCAATGGGAGTTTCTTGATTGTATGAACGTAGTTGGGAGGCTATGCGGTTAACAGCTTCAGTCATAGCAGCCAACATGGTTTCTAACCTTTTTAGCTCCTTTTGATCTTCTTCTTCTTGCTTTTAAAGGCGGGAATATAGATCTTTTTGTTCTTGCATTAAGGGTTTGAGAAATTCATCCAATGAGGGCGATGGTTGAAGAAAGGGTTCATTGTTTGGAGGGAAGGTATCATAACTGGAAGGTGATTCATCTTGGTGAAAGTATGGAGGTGGTGTGTATGAAAGTTGTGGTTCTTGTGAATATTCATATTGAAATGGTGGTGACTCGAAGTATGGTTCACATGGTTGTTGGTATGGTAGATAGAGGTTAGGATCATATGGAGATGAATGGTGGTATGGGGTGATGAACGGATTTTTGCTAGTAAAGAATTCACAATAAATTCCCGTTGCAAGTATAGTTTCTAAACCAACAATAATCCTTTCATACAAAAATTTAGTTGTCACTAAAACAAACCCAATAAAATTAAACCGAAGTATTTAAACCTCGGGTCGTCTCTCAAGGAATTGCAGGGAGGTGTGTTACTTATAATTCGTTATGAGATTGTATCTTTTTGGGTTTTTTGAAATAAGGAACAAGGAAAGTAAATGACAAGAAAGTAAACTAATAGCTAAGAAAGCTCTTGGCAAGGTATGAGAATTAAAAGTCCTATCCTAGCTATCCTTATCAATTGTGACATCAATTGTCCATTGCTCCCACTTAGTTCACCTCTAACTATGAAGGAAAGTCAAGTGGATGAATCAATTTGATTCCTCAAGTCCTAGTCAACTCCTAAGGAAAGACTAGCTTTAGAGGGATCCAAATCAACTAGCAACTTTCAATTATCAATTAACAAAGGAGTTTGATAACTCAAGAGTCTCCAATTACTCAACCAAAGCCAAGAGGAGAGAAATCTACACTAAAATCCAATCAAGCATTTTATCAAACACTTGGAAGGCACAATCTAAAAACATAGAAAACTAATAAGAGAATGTAAATACTAAAACCAACAATTGCAAAATCAATGATAACAAATAATAGAAGAAGCAATAAACATAAAATACCTCAAATTGCATTAAAAGGGAAATCAAGTCTAACATGAGAATTCATAAACTAAAATAGCAACATAAAGTAATCAACAAGGGAAATAAATAAACTAGAATGCCAGAACAAATAAAAGTAGGAGAGAAAACTAAATTAAACTAAGGTAGAAATCTGAAATTGAGAAGAACTAAAAGGAACCCTAAAACCTAGAGAGAAGATAGAGCCTCTCTCTCTAGAAAACTACATCTAAAACCTAAAATTATGTGAATGAATGTTGTATGATTGATTCGTCCACTCTGCAGCCTCTAATATGTGTTTTCGGGCTTGGAACTGGGCTAAAAGGAGCCCAGAAATTGCCCCAGCGTCTTCTGCAATTTCTGCACGTGGTGCCCGTCACGCGTACGCGTAATGCACGTGTGCACGTCGATGAACTTTTGCAAGGTCACGCATACGCGTGATGCACGCGTGCGCGTCGCTTAACTGCATGGCAACTATGGCAAATTGCATTTCATTTTGAAGCCTCGGATGTTAGCTTTCCAACGCAACTGGAATCGCCTCATTTGGACCTCTGTATAGCTCAAGTTATGATCGATTTAGTATGAAGAGGTCAGGCTTGACAGCTTAGCAATTCCTTCAATTTCTTGTATTCCTTCCACTTTTGCATGCTTCCTTTCCATTCTCTAAGCCATTCCTGCCCTATAAACCCTGAAAACACTTAACAAACGTATGACGGCATCGAATGGTAATAAGAGAGGATTAAAATTAGCAAATCTAAGGCCAAAGAAGCATGTTTTCAATCATAGCACAAAATTAGGAAGGAAAATGTAAAACATGCGAATTATATGAATAAGTGTGAGTTTAGTGGATAAAATCCATTCAATTAAGCATAAAATGTACCACGAAATAGTGGTGCATCATAAGGCTTGGGAGTAAGGTTGTTGAGGGCTATGTTGAGGGAAGGGGTCATATGCATGTGGTGGTTGTGGTTGACAACCACAATGAGGGTCACCACATCCATTAGGTTAGTAAGCATTAGGAGTTGGATTGTACCCATAAGAAACTGGAGGAGGTTGTTGCCAAGAAGGTTGTTTATATGCTGGAGGCTCCTCCCATCTTTGATTTCCAAACCCTTGATGAAAATTCTCATTGAAGCTTCCATTTCCTACAACATAGTTAGAACCAAACTCATAGCCAAAGTGGTGAGAATTCATAGTAGCAGTAGAAAATAAAAACAAAACCAATAAGAAACAAAGAAAACCAAATCCTAAAACTAGCAAAAACTAGCAAACAAACCAAAAATCAAGTTATTCACAATAATAACATATAAATGATAACTAATAACAAGCACACATTGCAATTCCCCGATAACGGCGCCAAAAACTTGAAAGAAGGTTATCGTCGGCTTAGAATTTCTTCTCAATAAAAGAAATCTCTTCATTGCAAGTATAGTTCCAAACCGACAAACAACCCTCAATCAAAGTTTAATTTTGTTTGTCACAAGTGCAAACCAAGAAAAATACCAAGAGTATTAGATCTCGGATCGTCTCTCAAAGGAATTACAGTGAGGTATGCACATTATTGGTTATGAGGTTCAAGGGGGTTTCTATATAAGAGGACAAGAATTTAAATGACAAGAAAATTAAAGTAGACAATAAAGTAAATCAACAACGAAAGATAACAATTACTAAAAAGAAGCATTCATGGCAAGGATTGAGAATCTAGGTTTTCTATCCTAGTCATTAATCATAACACAATAATAAGCAAGAGATAATCCTATTTCGTTATCTCCAACATCGGGAAAAAATCAAATAAGACTAGTTAATCTCAATCCATAAGTCCTAATCCACTTACTAATTGAATTAGCAAAAGATTAGCGTCAATAGAAATAATATTAACTAACAACTCTAGATCACTAACATGAGTTGGGTATTAATAACTCAAGAGCACCTAATTTCTCTTTCCAAGCCAAGAATGCACAAAATCTACTCTAAAGCCTAACCAAGCATTTTGTCAAACACTTGGAAGGCATAAAAGGAAAGCATGGTAAAATAACAAGAAACATAAATTCTACAACTACCCAATACAAGAAAATAACAACAATAACTCAATTAAGCATTAAAAGAATATAAAACATAAAATTGCACTAAAGAAAAGTGAAATTAACAAGAGTTCATATAACATAAAAAGTGGTAAAATAAAGGAAATAACAAGAGAAACTAAGAAGATTGAAGCAAATCAACAAGGAAAAGTAAAGGAAAATAAATGAAAACAAGTAATTAAACCTAAACCTAAGAGAAGACTAAACTAAGAACCCTAATTTCTAGAGAGAAGATGGAGCTTCTCTCTCTAGAACTAACCTAAGGCATGTTTCCTACACTACTATAATTGCTCCCCCTTTGTTCCCTCTTGAATTCTGCATCAAATAGCTTCAGAAATGAGTTGGATTTGGACCTGGATGGCTCAGAAATTGCCCCCAGCGTATTCACTTTAACGAGGTCACGTGATCAATGTCGCGCGTACGCGTGGGTGACGTGTGCGCGTCGCTGGGCAAAATTCCTTCTCCCACGTACGCGTAAATGACGCGTGTGCGTGGCCTTGAATTCAGCAAATCCTCATTTCTTCATGAATTCTCCACTTTGAATGGATGTGAAATGCTTTTAATTGACCAAAATTTTAATTTTTGCATGATTGAGGTTCTTTATCCAATAGTACAAGATTAATACAATTTTAAGCTCCTTGATTCTATATAATCCAAGAATGTTAATTTGGGATGTTTATTTGGGTTTGAGTTATATTAGGAACGATTTTCGATTCTTGAAATCAATCTTGTGCTATTGATTATAGGAAGTACATTAGTGTTGAACTTGTTCCTCATGCTTGCACTTTATTGTTATAATTTATTGTTGACTTGTGCTGAATTTTTGTTAATTGGTATGCTATTTGCAGACATGACGACAAGTAGAGGTGCTGAGGATCATGCTGCTGGTCGTGCCCATAGCTGTGGTCGGGGTAGAGGGAGGGTTTCTTTCGACACCCCCATGACTTCTGGATCCTTTCCCTCTACTCCAACCGCTCCGGTGACGCCATAGGTTGCGGGTTTAGTAGACTAGCCATTTATCATGGAACCTAACTCCAACTATGTGCCTCCATCTACGGCAACACTGCCTCCTACCGCTCAGCAGCCCGCATCCATGGTGACGCCGCCTCCAGCGATGGATGTCGCGGCCCGGAGTCCATCATCAAACCTTTGAATACCTTCAAGAAATCTCCCTTGCCTATAAATTTGTAACCATTTTTAACTATGGCACTCAACAAGGTCAGATTTCTGCCCAGTTGTGGTACGTGCCATTCATGGAGCAATATACTGGTCCCATCATCTAATTTGATTTTGACTTGTCCTTCACCTACCACTTGAATTAACATGTTGTCTCCTAGTCGAACACTTCCTTCCCAATTTTTATAGAAAATGAAAATGTCTTTGCTAGGTGTCATATGAAATGATGCACTAGAATCCATGATCCACTCGTCTCCGAAGTTACCAGTGAGAGCAAAACCAGTATTACTATCTTCAAAACTATCAATTATTATGCTGGCAGAGTTTTCTTGTTTCTTCTTTCTCTGTAGGCAATTTCTTCTAACATGTCATGATTGGTGACTGATAAACTACAATTTTATGGTTTATTTTGTATTGAAATGAGTGGATTTTATCAACTTATCCTACATTTATTCATTGAAATTGCTTAGTTTTGTCAATTCCTCCTAAATTGTGCTTAAGATTAAAAACATGCTTATTAGGCCCTTAAATTGCTAAATTTAATTCACTTTAATTCCATTCGATATCTTGATATGTTTGTTGAGTGGTTTGATGAGTGGATATTTTATACGCTTTTTGGGGATAATTTCATATAGTTTTGAGTATGTTTTAGTTAGTTTTTAGTTTATTTCCAGTAGTTTTTAGGAAAAATTCATATTTCTGGACTTTACTATGAGTTGTGTGTTTTTCTGTAATTTCAGGTATTTTTCTGGCTGAAATTGAAGGAGCTGAGCAAAAATCTGATTCAGGCTGAAAAAGGACTGCTGATGCTGTTGGATTCTGACCTCCCTGCACTCAAAGTGGATTTTCTGGAGCTACAGAACTCGAAATGGCGTGCTTTCAATTGCGTTGGAAAGTAGACATCCAGGGATTTCCAGCAATGTATAATAGTTCATACTTTGCACAAGAATAGACGACGTAAACTGGCGTTCAACGCCAGTCCTCTGCCCAATTCTAGCGTCCAGCGCCAGAAAAGGATAAAAAACTGGAGTTGAACGCCCAAACTGGCACAAAAACTGGCGTTCAACTCCACAAATGGCCTCTGCACGTGAATTGCTTAAAGTCTCAGCCCCAGCACACACCAAGTGGGCCTCAGCACACCATGTGGGCCCCAGAAGTGGATCTCTGCATCATCCATCATAGTCCACTCATATTTTGTAACCCTAGGCTACTGGTTTAGTATTTAAACAACTTTTAGAGACTTATTTTGTATCTCATGACATTTCAGATCTAAACTTTGTATTCTCTGACGGCATGAGTCTCTAAACCCCATTGTTGGGGGGTGAGGAGCTCTGCTGTGTCTCGATGAATTAATGCAAGTATTTCTGTTTTCCATTCAAACACGCTTGTTCTTATCTAAGATGTTCATTCGCGCTTAACTGTGATGAAGGTGATGATCCGTGACATTCATCACCTTCCTCAAACCATGAACGTGTGCCTGACAACCACCTCCGTTCTATATCCGATTGAATGAGTATCTCTGAGATTCCTTAATCAGAATCTCCGTGGTATAAGCTAGAACTGATGGCGGCATTCATGAGAATCCGGAAAGTCTAAACCTTGTCTGTGGTATTCCGAGTAGGATTCAAGGATTGAATGACTGTGACGAGCTTCAAACTCCTGAAGGCTGGGCGTTAGTGACAGACGCAAAAGGATAGTAAATCCTATTCCAACCGGATCGAGAACCAACCGGTGATTAGCCGTGCTGTGACAGAGCGCGTGAGCGTAGTATTCACTGGAAGGATGGAAGGTAGCCATTGACAACGGTGATCCACCAACACACAGCTTGCCATAGGGGGACGTGCGTGCATGAACAAGAAGACAGAGGAAAGCAGAGATTCAGAAGACAAAGCATCTCCAAAACTCCAACATATTCTCCATTACTGCACAACAAGTAACGTTTAATTCATGCTCTACTGGTTATTCACAATTCAATTGATAAATATAATTGACTTCCTGACTAAGATTTACAAGATAACCATAGATTACTTCAAACCAACAATCTCCGTGGGATTCGACCCTTACTCACGTAAGGTATTACTTGGACGACCCAGTGCACTTGCTGGTTAGTGGTACGCGTTGTGAAAAGTGTGATTCACAATTCGTGCACCATGGTTTCAGGCTTAGAAGGCAAGGATGGCTTGAAGAAGCGAAGAAAAAGCATGCAAAAGTTGAGAATTCATGAAGAAATGAAGTTTGGAGCATCTCATGGTTGTGCGTTCGTATGAATCTCAAGTTATGTGTACACATGCCTCATGCGTACGTATTTTTGGAAATTTGCAATTTTGCGTGTATGCATGCCTCATGCGTACGAATGACTGCCAGCACATGATTTTACTTAAGTGAATACGTGGGTCGCGATTTCAGGCCTTTTCAAGCCCATTCCAACTCATTTCTGAAGTATTTCATGCCAAACTCAAGGAAGATCAAGGGGGGGAGCAATGAGGATAGTTTTAGTTTATGTTTAAGGTAGATTTCTAGAAATAGAAGCTCCCTCTTCTCTCTAGATTTCAGGGTTTCTTAGGTTAAATTGTCCTTAGATTTATGTTTTAATCTTGTTTTAGTTTAGTTTTCTTGACAATTTCTTATTCTAACATCTAAACTTGTTTAGATTTACTTGTTAGTTTCTTTATATTGTCAATTTTAGTTTATGAACTCTTTTGTTTATTTTCCAATTTCCTTTAATGTAATTTAATTTTTTCATGTTATTGTTGCTTATTGAGTAGTTATTATTATTTTCTTGCAATTGGTAGCCAAAGATTTTATTATTCATGCAATTTACCATGCTTTTTCTTTTATATATTCCAAGTGTTTGATAAATTTTCTCTTTTAGTTATTGAGTAGCTTTTCACACTCTTGGCTTGGGATTGAGGATTTGGGTGACCTTGAGTCATTGATGTCCAATATTGATTGGTGATTTAGGGTTGTTAGTTGATTTTGTTTTAACTAATGCTAGTCTTTCACTAAGCTAATTTGTGAATTGTCTAGGATTTGTAGATTAAGATCAATTATGCCTATTTGATTTACCCTCAATGTTAGGGTTAACTAAGTGGGATTAACTATTCATAATTGCCATGTTTGTGGTCAATGACTACAATAGAAAATATTAACCCTTGCCAAGACTCTTTTTGCCATTTGAATTTCCTTTTCATTACTTTAATTGCTTTTCGTTTAATTTCTTGCATGCTTCTTTAAATTCTTGTCATTTAATTTTCTTGTTTATTGCTATCACAACCAACTTTCCCTCATAGCCAATGATACATACACCTCATTGCAATTCCGTGAGAGAATGACTCGGAACTTAAAACTCCCGATTTTTCTTGATTTAAATTGTGACAATCATTTAAATTTTAATTAGGGTCATTTGTTGGTTTGGAACTATACTATTGACGAAGCAATTCTTTTTATGTTTAGCCCTCATCCGTTACAATGGAAGCACTTTACATATTTGTGCTTTCGATATAATAATTTTGATTACTTTTGCTTGAGTTTGTGGACTCTTTTTCTTGACTGTGACCTCTTGTCCTGAACAACCCATCGGCAGGATTGTCTGCATTGGATCAAGATACTAACTTCTTATGACAGAGGTAGTGACGTCAACAAGTTCATAGCTTGATCAATACCTTCGACTTTTATTCTGTCTATAGCAACATCGAATATTATCTGATTGAAGTCATCTATGTGGACTCTCATAGATTTATCTCCTGAATTTTTAAATGTAGAAAATATCTTTCTTTGATACACATTGTTGGACAAGGTCTTGACAAAATATTTTTTATCCAAGGCCTTCCATAATGAATCAACAGTTTTTTCATCCATTATCTCTTGCAACAGTTGTCTGCCAAACATAAATGGATTGTACTTCTTACTTTTGCCATTGTATCTATCTTTTTATCATTAGATAATGTCTTCGACAATTCTGTTATTTTGTCCAACACCTTTGCTATACCTTGCTGATCTAGCAAAGCTTGCACCTTTAGTTTTTATAACTGGAAGTCATTGGAACCGTCAAATTTCTCCACTTTAAATTTTTGTACCAACATCTTATGTCATGGTAAAATTCTTTTTCTGATGTGGAAGATCAGACAAAGCTGCAACCACTGAGTACACAAAGAATTGAACCTTCTTCTTAAAACCAAGTGGGTCTGACACCACTTGTTAGGGATAAGACAGAGTCATAGTGGAAGCGGGCCAAATAATTTATGTAGAGAGTGACGGAATTAATATACCAACAAAATAGATCAAAGAAGAAAGAGTAACACCAATATTATAACACGAAAAAATCTCCCCTAATGAACAGAGTAAAAAATCACAAGCTAACATTCTGAAACAATATCCACTGTATTAAAAGTGTTATAATATAGTGTATTAATAGTGAGGAATCGTCGTTGATGACTAGCATCATCTACCCTTCTTTCTTGCATAAAGAGGACCATAAAAGAGCATAAACCTCATTTGATCATTGCAATTCATGCATTATTTGATGAATATTATGGTACATTGCTTTGAGATGAGTTGTGCTGAATTTCAGGTAAAAAAAAAAACATCAAAAATGGGAAGAAAGCAACAAAGAAGCTGGGCGTGTGAAACTGGCATGCCACTTGGAGCAAACGTCACAAAAAATAACTAGCGTGGCACGCCAGGAGCTAGGCGTGGCACGCCAGGGACTGGGCGTGGCACGCTAGTACAAAGTTCCAGAGAGCAACAATGGAGGACACTAAAGGGGCGTGGCACGCTAGGTTGGGCGTGGCACGCCAGGTTGGGCGTGGCACGCCTAACCCATCACCTACTATGGGAGTGCCACTTGAGCCAAGGGGCGTGGCACGCCAGCTCATCATTCTAGGAGGAACCATCACTATGGCGTGCCACTTGGTATCGA
Source organism: Arachis hypogaea (assembly GCF_003086295.3). Lineage (NCBI taxonomy): Eukaryota > Viridiplantae > Streptophyta > Magnoliopsida > Fabales > Fabaceae > Arachis > Arachis hypogaea. Next base: position 57,096,359 of record NC_092046.1, read on the forward strand.
AGGTGTGGCACGCCAGCTCCAAAAAGTCACTTAGGCGTGCCACTTGAGGAACCAGGCGTGGCACGCCAAGCTTGAGAAGTCCACAATTGTATGGACGTGCCACTTGAGCGACCAGGCGTGGCACGCCAATGCACAAAGAGGCCAAAATAAGGGCTGGGTGTGCCACTTGGTATCGAAGGCGTGGCACGCCAGTCCAAAAATCTCACTATGGCATGCCACTTGAGTGCTGGCCGTGGCCCGCCAGCTGTTGGAACCAAGGCAAGATCATGGGTATGGCACACCAGCCTCTAGGCGTGGCACGCTAGTACAAGTTTTCAGAAAGGATGAAGGAGGCCAAATACATGGGCGTGCCACTTGGTGTCGAGGCCGTGGCACGCCATTCACTATTCCTCACTTAGGCGTGCCACTTGAACCCCAGGCGTGGCACGCCAGTGTCATTCAGGAAGCAAAAGCCATTGGGGTGTGCCACTTGAGTTCGTGTCGTGGCACGCCAAATAGAAGAATCACTTGCTTACAAAGGGCGTGGCACGCCAGACCTTGGGCGTGCCAGCTAGTTCAACTTTCCAGAAAGCTTGTTCAAGCATGCAGCAAAGGCGTGGCATGCCAGACCCTGGGCGTGCCATGCTAGTTCAAGTCTCCAGAGGTAAGAAGAAGACGAAAGAGGATAGGGCGTGCCACTTGAGCTCGAAGGCGTGGCACGCCAGGCTACGTGGGTATTAAAAGACCTTGGGCATGCCACTTGAGCTCGAAAGCGTGCCACGCCAGGGATGTTATTGAAGAAGAGCGTGCCACTTGAGGGACAGGGCGTGGCACGCCAAGCTAGAATTGGAGGAGCACGTGACACGCCACTGAAGTGCCAGCCACACGCCAGCTGGGAAGTCACGTTTATTGAGTTTCTTTTCCCTCCGAATTGTAATTTTTCTTTTTCACTTTTGTAATTCTTTTATTTTGAGAGCTAGGAGTAGTATAAATACCCCCAAGAAGTATTGAAAAAAGGTTTAATCAGTTAGAGAGACTAGTTTTAGATTCACTTTTACACTTCATCATCTTCTTTACTTTTGAGTACTTTTCTTTGAGCCATGAGTAGCTAAATTCCCTCTCATTGAGAGAGGGAGCTCTGTTGTACTTGATGGATTGATGATAGTGAAATTCTTCTTCTCTTCATCTTCTCTTTGATTTGCTAGAAGGAATTTCGTTTTTAATGTTTCGTGTTCAATTATCTTGGAAAAGAGATTGAATGCAAAAATGGGTTTCATGGGAACCTTGGGAAAGGAAACATGAAACCATGCTTGAAATCCCTTCTCACACTTGAGTAGGATCAGGGTTTTGGTGTTTGGATATAGTGAATATAATCCTCCCTCTACTTGGACCTATGATGATGTGTGGTATAATCAGGGACCAAGCATATCTCTCTTCATGAATAATTAGACCAAGGAATTGGCTATTGATCAAGATCTGAGAGATTGAGTCACCAAGGGATTGGGGCTCAATCAATCATGATTGCCAAGAGGTCAATGAGTTGCATGATTGAAGAGGATATAAGCTGGAATTGATCCAAAGAGACAACATCTCCTGATCTCAATGAATTTCCCCATTCTTATCTATCACTTTCTTTATAACTTACTTTTATATTCTGCAATTCCCCATTCCCATTCCTAATTAAGTCATTTTTGATTCTGCACTTTACATTCTGCCATTTCCATTTCTGCACTTTATTGCTTTCCTTTACATTTTGGCCATTTACATTTTGGCCCTTATGGAGTCTTTACTTATAGGAGAATGCCCTTTGGATTGTGCAATGCACCTGCAACATTCCAAAGGTGCATGCTCTCCATCTTTTCGGACATGTTTGAGAAGTTCATAGAAGTATTCATTGACGACTTTTCTGTGTTTGGAAACTCATATTCTGATTGCCTATGTCATCTTGCCCTGGTGCTAAAAAGGTGCCAAGAAACCAACCTGGTTTTGAACTGGGAGAAGTGCCATTTTATGGTAACTGAGGGGGTGGTTCTTGGTCACAAGATTTCAAAAAATGGCATAGAAGTAGACAAGGCAAAGGTGGAAGTAATTGAGAAATTACCTCCACCTTGCAATGTCAAGGCAATCAGAAGCTTTTTGGGACACGCTGGGTTCTATAGAAGGTTCATCAAGGACTTTTCAAAAATTGCAAAACCTCTTAGCAACCTACTTGTCTCAAATACTCCCTTTATTTTTGATAGAGAGTGCATGGTAGCCTTTGATGAGCTTAAGAAGAGACTCTCCTCTGCACCTATTATAGCACCACCTAGCTAGGATCTTCCATTTGAATTAATGTGTGATGCATCTGATTTTGCTGTTGGTGCTGTTCTAGGACAGAGGAAAAACAAGCTAGTACATGTTACTTACTATGCAAGCAAGGTCCTTAATGAGAATCAAAGGAACTACACCACCATAGAGAAAGAACTTTTAGCCATAGTCTTTGCTTTTGATAAGTTTAGATCATATCTTATTGGCTCTAAAGTAATTGTATTCACTGATCATGCAGCACCCAAATACTTGCTTACAAAACAAGAATCTAAGCCCAGATTAATAAGATGGATTCTGCTACTCTAAGAGTTTGACATTGAGATTAAAGATAGGAGCGAAGCAGATAACAAGGTGGCTGACCACCTCTCAAGGATTCCACAAGAAGAAGAAGAGACGCACCAAGTTGCAGTAAATGAAAGCTTCCCTGATGAGCAGTTGATGATGATCCGAGTAGCCCCTTGGTTTGCAAACATAGATAACTTCAAGGCTATTGGGGAACTACCAACCAACATCAACAAACACATAAGGAGAAAGCTAATTAAAGATGCCAAAGACTACATCTGGGATGACCCCTATTTGTTCAAAAAGTGTGCTGATGGAATCTTGAGAAGGTGTGTTTCCCATGAAGAAGGGCAGGAAGTGCTGTGGCAGTGCCATGGATCCGCATATGGAGGCCACTTCCGTGGAGAAAGAACAGCAGCAAAAGTGCTTCAATCCAAATTTTACTGGCCAACAATGTTCAAGGATGCTAAGTAATTGGTGTCAAGATGTGATGAGTGCCAAAGAGCTGGTAATCTAACCAAGAGAAATGAGATGCCACAGCAATTCATACTAGAGCTTGAACTATTTGATGTATGGGGAATTGACTTTATAGGACCCTTCCCAACCTTCTACTCAAATAGTTACATATTGGTGGCTGTTGATTATGTCTCAAGATGGGTAGAAGCCATAGCCACTGCAACAAATGTCAACAAGGTTGTAATAAGCTTCTTGAGAAAGAACATCTTCAGCAGATTTGGAGTTCCTAGAGCCCTCATTAGTGATGGAGGGACACACTTCTGCAACAAACAACTTGAGACACTCCTTCTCAGGTATGGAGTTAAGCACAAGGTTGCAACTCCGTACCATCCACAGACCAACGGACAAGCTGAGATTTCAAACAGAGAACTAAAAAGAATTCTTGAAAAAACTGTTGGAAGCTCTAGAAAGGATTGGTCTAAGAAGCTGGATGATGCATTATGGGCCTAGCCTACAAGACACCCATTGGGATGTCCCCATACCAACTGGTATATGGCAAGGCTTGTCACTTACCAGTTGAGCTTGAGCATAGAGCATTTTGGGCTCTAAAAATGCTAAACTATGTGACATATAATCCTCCCTCTACTTGGACCTATGATGATGTGTGGTATAATCAGGGACCAAGCATATCTCTCTTCATGACCAATTAGACCAAGGAATTGGCTATTGATCAAGATCTGAGAGATTGAGTCACCAAGGGATTGGGGCTCAATCAATCATGATTGCCAAGAGGTCAATGAGTTGCATGATTGAAGAGGATATAAGTTAGACTTGATCCAAAGAGACAACATCTCCCAATCTTAATGAATTTCCCCATTCTTATCTATCCATTTCTTTATAGCTTAATTTTACATTCAGTAATTCCCCATTCCCATTTACATTCAAGTCATTTATGATTCTGCACTTTACTTTCTGCCATTTATATTTCTGCACTTTATTGCTTTTCTTTATATTCTAGTCATTTCCATTTATGTCATTTAAAATTCTGCACTCTATAATTCTATTGATCCGCTTGACTAATTCATCAATCGATTAAAACTGCTCGAATTTGCCAATCTCTGTGGATACGATCCCACTCCACTGTGGGTTATTACTTGACGATAATTTTGGTGCGCTTGACAAAGAACGGATTCACCAATTTTGAATGGGGTGTGAATTCGACTCATCAAGTTTTATGGCACCGTTACCGGGGATTGGCTTAAATTTGGCAGTGATTAAATCAATTGGAGAGCTAGATTAAGCAATTTAAATTCCTTTTTATTTTATCTTTTTTTTAGCATTTTTTATTTTCCTTTGAGTTCTATCTCTTTCTTCTTTGATTATTCTTATCATTCGTATTTTCACTCTTCTAACTGTTTGATTAATTGCATCACTCACACTAACATTCACTCTAACAAGAGTAACTTCCTTACTCAATTTTTTTTCTTTCTTCTCTTGTTTTGCCTTGTTGGTTGTATGACAGATAGAAGAAGCGGAGCTTCTTCTTCCTTTGATTTTGAACCTGAGAGGACCTTTCTTAGATTAAGGAGGGAAGCAAGAGGGAAAAGAGTTGTTGGTGCTGAGGAAGAGGAAGAGTATTTTGAAACAAACATGGAGGAGAACATGGAGAACCATCATGAAGAAGAAGCACACAACCATGCCAGAGAAGGTCCAGTAAATCATGATGGGCAAGAGAGGAGAGTCTTAGGCTCCTACATCAACCCAAATCCAAAAATTTGTGGCAGCAGCATCTTAAAGCCAACAATTCATGCCAACAATTTTGAGCTGAAACCTCAGCTCATCACACTCGTTCAGAACAATTGCTCATATGGAGGAAGTGCCCAAGAAGACCCTAATCAATATTTCAGCACATTCTTGAGGATATGTGATACTGTAAAGTCTAATGGGGTACACCCCAACATCTACAAACTACTCTTGTTCCCTTTCTCGCTCAGAGATAAGGCAGTAAAGTGGTTGAAATCATTCCCCAAGGATAGCCTAACTATATGGGAGGAAATCGTGAACAGATTCCTTGCAAGATTTTACCCTCCACAAAGAATCATTAGGCTAAGAGCTGAGGTACAAACTTTCAGACAACAAGATGGAGAAACACTCTATGAGGCCTGGGAGAAATTTAAAGATCTAACAAGAAGATGCCCACCAGAAATGTTCATTAAATGGGTACAACTACACATCTTTTATGAGGGACTATCCTATGAAGCAAAGAAGGTTGTGGATCATTCTTCAGGAGGCTCACTCAACAAGAAGAAAACCATTGAAGAAGCCATAGATGTCATTGAAACTATAGCTGAAAATGAGTATTTCTATGCTTCAGAAAGGACTCAAAAAAAGGGAGTGCTAGAGCTCAACACTGTAGACACTTTGTTAGCTCAGAACAAAGCAATTGCAGCTCAAATAGCAGCTCTAACAAAAAGGATGGAGGCTAACCAAGCCTCAGTTATTCAGGACCAAACTCCCCAACAAGAAGGGAATGCACCAGGATCTGAAGGTGACTGGGAACAAGCAAATTATGTGAACAATTCATCCAGACCACCATATGACCCACACTCTAAGACATACAACCCAGGTTGGAAGAATTACCCAAACTTTGGGTGAAAAAATCAACAAAACCACAACCAGGACCACAACAAGCCTTATTCATCAAATCAGCATTTCAACCACAACCCCAACCATCAAACAGGGAACCATAGACCCTACCATAACTCACAAAACACATCATACCATAGTAACCAGCCCACACATAACAACCTCAACCAAGATGCACCATCCTCAACTATGCAACCATGCAAAATCAAGAGCAATTTTGAGAAGATGGAAGCTGCAATAGCACAAATATCCTCACAAATTACAAGAGCAGTCTCCACCCTCATGGACAGACAAGCACAAACTGACAGAAGGATAGATGCTAATCAAGAGGAATACAGGTCAAATCTGAAAAATCAAAGCGCAGCAATCTCAAAGTTGGAAGCACAAGTGGGGATTTTATCCAAGCAAATCCCACTTCCCACACACACGTTTCCTAGTGATACTATGGCCAATCCAAGAGGAAAATGCAAAGCCATTACTTTAAGAAGTGGGAAGGTTGTAGAAGAAGGAACCCCAAGCAAAGACAAGCATGAAGAAGTTGCAGCAAAGCATGGGAACAAGGATGAAGAAGAAATCCCTGCTCCACCTCCACCAAAACCAGTCTTGAAGCCTTATGTGCCAAAGGCACCATACCCACAAAGACTAGAAAAAGATGGGAAGGATGGCCAGTTTTCTAAGTTCTTAGAGATCTTCAAGAGGCTCCAAATCAACATACCATTTGCTGAGGCATTAGAACAAATGCCACTCTATGCTAAATTTTTGAAGGAGCTTACAACTAAAAAGAGGAACTGGGAAGCAAAAGAAATATAATATTGACTGAAGAATGCAGTGCCATCATACAGAAGAAGCTGCCTCAAAAGCTGAAGGACCCAGGTAGTTTCCAAATTCCCTGCATCATAGGAGACATCACCATTGAGAAGGCTTTGTGTGATTTGGGAGCTAGCATAAATCTTATGTCCATGACCATGATGAGAAGGATAAAGATTGAGGAAGCCAAGGCAACAAGAATGGCACTCCAATTGGCCGACAGAACATTTAAGTTTCCACATGGAGTGGTAGAAGACTTGCTAGTGAAAGTAGGAGAGTTCATCTTTCCTGCTGATTTTGTTGTGCTGGACATGGAAGAAGAGGTCAACACCTCGATTATTCTAGGAAGACCATTCTTAGCTACTGTTGGAGCCATCATCGATGTGCAAAAAGGGGAACTAGTCTTGAGGTTGCATGAAGAGAAAATGGTCTTCAATGTCTTCAAAGCAATGAGTTACCCCAAGGAATCCATAGGAGAATGCATGCTGGTAGACACCATGGAACAAATAGTTCAAGAAGTCTTGGAAGAAGAACAATGTGGAGAAGCCATTGAGTTGGAACAAACACCAGATGGAGAATCACCACAAGCAACAATGAAAAACTCAATCATGCCAACCATCACAGGCAACACAGATGCAGAGCCACCAAAACTAGAACTGAAAGCATTACCACCCAGCTTGAAGTATGCATACCTAGATGCTAACAACACCCAACCAGTGATCATAAATTCAAGTCTGAGTAAGGAACAAGAAGAGGAGCTCATCCAAGTGCTGAGACAACACAACAATGCCATAGGCTGGACACTTGGAGATTTAAAAGAGATCAGTCCTTCAATGTGTATGCATAAGATCTTGCTTGAAGAAGATGCCAAACCTTCAAGAAACAACAAAGGAGGCTGAACCCAACTATGAATGAAGTGGTTCAGAAAGAAGTGTTGAAACTATGGCAAGCAGGGGTGATATACCCTATAACAGATAGCCCTTGGGTAAGCCCGGTGCAAGTAGTCCCTAAGAAGGGAGGGATCACTGTTGTGGCAAATGAGAAGAATGAATTGATACCCACAAGGACAGTGACCGAATGGCGTATGTGCATTGACTACCGGAAACTTAATGAAGCCATCCGGAAGGACCACTTTCCCTTACCTTTCATGGACCAGATGCTTGAAAGATTGGCAGGACATGAATATTATTGCTTCCTAGATGGGTATTCGGGCTACAACCAAATTGTTGTAGACCCCAAGGACTAGGAAAAAACTTCATTTACTTGTCCATATGGTGTTTTTGCTTATAGGAGAATGCCTTTTGGATTGTGCAATGCACCTGCAACATTCCAAAGGTGCATGCTCTCCATTTTTTCAGACATGATTGAGAAGTTCATAGAAGTATTCATGGATAACTTCTCTGTATTTGGGAACTCATATTCTGATTGCCTATACCATCTTGCTCTTGTGCTAAAAAGGTGTCAAGAAACCAACCTAGTTTTAAACTGGGAGAAGTGCCATTTTATGGTGACTGAAGGGGTGGTTCTTGGTCACAAGATTTCAAAAGATGGTATAGAAGTGGACAAGGCAAAAGTGGAAGTAATTGAAAAATTACCTCCACCTTGCAATGTCAAAGCAATCAGAAGCTTTTTGGGACATGCTGGGTTCTATAGGAGATTTATCAAGGATTTTTCAAAAATTGCAAAACCCCTTAGTAACCTACTTGTCTCAAATACTCCCTTTGTTTTTGATAGAGAGTGCATGATAGCCTTTGATGAACTTAAGAAGAAACTCTCCTCTGCACCTATTATAGCACCACCAAGCTGGGATCTTCCCTTTGAACTAATGTGTGATGCATCTGATTTTGCTATTGGTGCTGTTCTAGGACAGAGGAAAGACAAGCTAGTACATGTTGTTTACTATGCTAGCAAGGTTCTCAATGAGAATCAAAGGAACTATACCACCACGGAGAAAGAACTTTTAGCCATAGTTTTTGCTTTTGACAAGTTTAGATCATATCTTATTGGCTCAAAAGTAATTGTGTTCACTGATCATACAGCACTCAAATACTTGCTTACCAAACAAGAATCTAAGCCCAAACTAATAAGGTGGATATTGTTGCTCCAAGAATTTGATATTGAGATTAAAGATAGGAGCGGAGCAGAGAACAAGGTAGCTAACCACCTCTCAAGAATCCCACAAGAAGAAAAGATGCAGCAAGTAGTAGTCAATGAAAGCTTTCTTGATGAACAATTAATGATGATTCGAGTAGCTCATTGGTTTGCAGACATAGCCAACTTCAAGGCTATTGGGGAGCTACCTAGTAACATCAATAGGCACATGAGGAGGAAGCTAATCAAGGATGCCAAACACTACATCTGGGATAATCCTTATTTGTTCAAAAAGTGTGCTGACGGAATCCTAAGAAGGTGTATACCCCATGAAGAAGGGCAGGAAGTACTATGGCAGTGCCATGGATCTGCATATGGAGGTCACTTTAGTGGAGAAAAGACAGCAGCAAAGGTGCTTCAATCCGGATTCTACTGGCCAACATTGTTTAAGGATGCCAAGGAAATAGTGTCAAGATGTGATGAATGCCAAAGAGCTGGTAATCAAACCAAGAGAAATGAGATACCGCAGCAATTCATACTAGAGTTAGAGCTGTTTGATGTATGGGGGATTGATTTCATGGGACCCTTCCCAACCTCCTACTCAAATAGCTACATATTGGTGGCTGTTGATTATGTCTCAAGATGGGTAGAAGCCATAGCCACTGCAACAAATGATAACAAGGTTATGATAAGCTTCTTGAGAAGGAACATTTTCTAGAGTCCCTAGAGCTCTCATTAGTGATGGAGGGACACACTTCTGCAACAAACAACTCGAGGCACTCCTTCTTAGATATGGAGTGAAGCACAAAGTGGCAACTCCATACCACCCACAGACCAACGGGCATGCTGAAATTTCCAACAGAGAGCTAAAAAGAATCCTTGAAAAGACTGTTGGAAGCTCAAAAAAGGATTGGTCTAAGAAGTTGGATGATGCACTATGGGCCTACAGGACAGCCTATAAGACTCCCATTGGGATGTCTCCATACCAACTGGTATATGGCAAGGCTTTTCACTTGCCAGTTGAACTTGAACATAGAGCCTTTTGGGCTCTAAAGATGTTAAACTATGATGAGCAAGCTACTGGAGAAAAGAGATTAATGCAACTCAATGAGCTGGAAGAGTTCAGGAATCAAGCATATGAGAATGCAAAAATCTACAAAGAAAACACAAAAAGGTGGCATGACCAAAAGATAGCAAGAAGGGAGTTCACTGAAGGACAGAAAGTGTTACTCTACAACTCAAGACTCAAGTTTTTCCCTGGAAAACTGAAGTCTAGATGGTCAGGACCTTTTACCATACTCAAGGTGTTTCCCTATGGTCATGTGGAGCTCATGGAGGACAAGACTCAGAGAACTTTTACTGTCAATGGCCATAGACTCAAACACTAATTGGGAGGCTCCTTAGAGGAGCAGGGAGAGAACTACAAGCTCAGCTGAAGATGAAGAAATGTCAAGCTAATGACAATAAAGAAGCGCTAGTTGGGAGGCACCCCAACACTTTATCCTTTTTTAGTTTTTTGATTTAGTTACTTTTCTTAGAAGTAGTTTAAAAATTTGTTGCATTAGGTAGTTTAATTTTCAATCTTACATTGCCATATTAGGTAGTTTACAATTGCAGATTAGAACGTTGATTTTAGCTTTGGTAGATAGATTTTCTTTACAATTTTTTTTCTATTCCGGAATTGTAACTTGATGAAGGCATTGATCATAATGAGTGATTGGGCTGAAGACTAGCTAAAGTGCTAAGTTTGGTGTGGCCTCTCACCCACTTAATCTAGGCTTACAGACAATTTATATCTTGATTTGAAGAGTAAACCCAAGGATTAAGTTTGGTGTGGTCACCACCAAAAATCATCTAGCAGCCCAAGTCACCCAATTTGAAAGCACTTAATGCTTTGGGTAAAAACATGAATGTGGTTTAATGAGTTCAGAGGAATTGGAATCAAAAGAGAATGAAAAGATTTATGTTATTCCACTCTTATAAACACATTAAATACACAATGATAAAACCAATTTATTGAGATGCCAAAGAATTAAGTTTGGTGTCCCAAGGGACACCCATCAGTTGCAATCCGATTCACTTTTGATGAGAAGGAATGTGAAAGGATTCTTTTGTCATTACTAATGGGGTCAGTTTCATTTCAGGAGAGAAGATGGGGCCCACATGGTAAACAATTCACAAAGCAAGGAAGTCAAAGTGTACTTACACTTTGGAACTCAACACACGCAGAAGATACAGTGAGAAAAGAGTTGGCGCCTCTTCCCACGCTAGGCGCCACTCCCCAAGTGGGAAAACATTTACCCTTTTCATTTCCCACCACAACATTCACCCATTATAAAAACCTCACTTCACCATCTCCTATTCCATTTCAACAACCCCTTCCTTTCTCTTTTCATCCTTTACCATCTCCTTCCCTACTTTCTTTCTTTCTTTTTTTCTTGATTGGGACAATCAAGTCTTAAGTTTGGTGTTGGAGTAAAACCTTATTTTGCTTGTTCTTTCTTGCAACTCCATTTCACTTTCAAACACACTCTCTCAAACTCATGGCACCACCAAAAAGCTCAGCCTCAAAGAAAAGAAAAGTCAAGAAACCAACCTCTGGGTCCTCAAGCTCCTTCAATGACTACAAGTTCCTCTCCGCGTTCAACCAAAACCAATTCTATGGTTGGGTAAGTGAGAGGGAGATCATTCCAGAAGTTGGGTTCCAATTAGGGAGGAACAAGCACATTGAAATCAACATTGAGATCAACAATAGAGCTTGGTCACTTCTATACAACCCACCAAGGAAAGTGGTAGAGAGCTTGGTGAGGGAATTCTATGCCAATGCAGTGCCTCAACCAGGGCAACAATATGGCTACATTAGCTATGTAAGGGGGAAGTCCATTGACTACAGTCCCTCTAGCATAGAAAGGATTCTAATGGTAAAGAGGACAAGTTCCACTCGGAGCTATGAAGAAAAAATGAAGCAGCAAGATCCTGGATTTGATGAGATCCTAAATGAGATTTGTATGATGCATGTGCGTTGGATCAATGACAATGATGGGGTACCTAATCAATTGAGGAGAAGATATTTGAGCCCCCAAGCTAGAGGGTGGCTAGAATTTGTGAGGAGGTCCCTAATCCCCACATCCAACACTTCAGAGGTGACCAAGGAGAGAGCTGTACTCATCTACAGCATCATGAAAGGAGAGAACATCAACATGGGGGAGATGATTGCCAACAACATCAACAAAGTGCTGAAGAGCACCAGTGACAATACAAGGTTGGCATTCCCCAGCATTATACAGAGGCTATATGATGAGGTTGGAGTTAAAAAGATTATTGATGAAGTGCTTGTGAAGCAAGACAAGTTCATAACTGCCAAGAAGATGGCCAAGGTGGTAGTTGTGCACCCACTCCACAGGGCCAGAGAACGAAGAGCTCAGGCCCATGAACAACAACAACAACAACAAGAAGAGGAGGCAGAAAAGCAACCTCAATTCCTGGCACTTCAACCACCACCACAATATCAATATCAACAATTTCCAAAGGGATTCAACTGGGAGCAACTGCAAGGAGATGTACACCAAATGAAGGGAGATCTACACCATTTGAGGGAAGATGTAAATCAACTTAAGAAAACCCAACAACAACAATGGAGCCAAGTCAACCACAACATCCAACAACTCCAAGGGAATTGGGAGCATATGAGGAAGGAGCAGCAAGAACAATTTGACTAAGGAGAGGTGCGAAGTGCACTGGACAAAATAGTAGAGCAGGGAAAATGGTAACAGAAGAACCTGGCTGAATTCAGACATCTCTATGATGCCAGAACCATATCCAGGAGGCAGTATGACATTAACACACAAGCGAAGCTGAATCACTTGTGTAACGTCGTGGCCGCTCTGAACCTAGGATACCCAACCTTCATGCAAGGAATGGAAGAACTAAGTGCAAGACAAGAAGAAATCCTAGCCAAACATAAGGAGGATGAAAGGAATTACATGAGGAGGGTAGGATTTTGGAAACCCAAGGATGATAAATCACAAGAAGGCTCCTCCAAACCAGATAAAGGTGGTTCTTCCCCCTCCAAGAAGAAGGACAAAGGGAAGGGGCCAATGAACTAAAGATGAAGCTGCTCAAGGTTGTTGAGTCCCATGGTTGACACTTTCCAATTTCTGAATTCTTGCTTAAGTTTTTGCTTTATTTACTTTTTGAATAAATAATCATGCTAGGATAGTTTATGTTTTATGCATAGTTTTTAATTCCTATTTGAAATCTTTATGAGTTCTTCTTTTCAAGAAAGAAAATGCCATGTATTTCAAGTCTTCATTCCAACAAAAATAAAAAGTAGAGTTTGTCTCCATAAGAGTCACTGTGAGTTGTGAAAAAATAATGAGAAAGACCAAGGCCAAGATGGATTATGAAACAAACTAAGATATAAGTGACCAAGTGTAAGACTTTGAATGAACTAAAAAAAAAGAAAATGAGTCATGGAAAAGCAACTAGTCCTAGAAGGTATAACTAGGGGAAGGTTAAGGGGTGTTCCTTGAATATCCATAGAACCAAGAGGTAGTAGGCAATAAAGACCCAAGGCTCTGAGCATCAACTACTGGGATAGAAAAAGAAACATTAAAAAGCTCAAAAATAATCAAAAAAATCTTAGTAGATGCTTGTGGTGAAGATGTGTCAAGAAGAGACCTGGGCAAGTAAATTCTTAGGGGTGTCTCAACACCTAGTACCCTAAAACCAACTGGTTTGGGAGTGCTAATTGAAAGCTTAATTAAAGGGTTGTCTTGAGACAAAACACTTAGAATCGTGGTCAAGAAAGCAAAGCTACCCTTGCTACCTCAAGGTGACAATCAATAGAAAGGACCCCTAAAGCCTATACTTGAAAGAACCCTCAAGGATCCAAGAGTTTTTCATGACATTAAAACATTCATGCATGTGTTGAACACTTAGCCTTAATCTTAGTTGTATTGCAATCACTCAAAGCCAAGGCCTCAAGTTATAAAGGTTTACTCACATTGATTTGCTTGGGACAAGCAAAACTTAAGTTTGGTGTTGTGATGACTTGCATCATCTACCCTTCTTTTTTGCATAAAAAAGACCATAAAAGAGCATAAATCTCATTTGATCAATACAATTCATGCATTATTTGATGAATATTATGGTACACTACTTTGAGATGAGTTGTGCTGAATTTCAGGTGAGAAAAGCATCAAAAATGGGGTAGAAGACAAACAAGAAGTTGGCCATGTGAAACTGGCGTGACATTTGAAGCAAATGCCACAAAAACGCATTGGCAAGGCACGCCAGGAGCTGGGCATGGCACGCTAGTTTTAAAGTCCAGAGAAGAGATTCAAAGCGTGTATATGGGCGTGGCACGCTGATACAAAATTCCAGAAAGCTACAATGGAGGACACAAAAGGGGTGTGACACGCCAAGCTGGGCGTGGCATGCCTGACCCATCAAATACTATGGGCGTGCCACTTGAGCAAAGGAGCGTGGCACGCCAACTCTCCATCCCAAGAAGAACCTTCACTATGGCGTGCCACTTGGTGTCGAAGGCGTGGCACGCCAGCCCCAAGAAGTCACTTGGGCGTGCCACTTGAGAACCCAGGCGTGGCACGCCAAGCTTGAAGAGTTCACAAAACCATGGGCGTGCCATTTGAGCAGCATGGTGTGGCACGCTGATACAACAATCCAGAGAAGGGGCTGAAGGCAATTGAAGACTGGGCGTGCCACTTGAGCAACCAGGCGTGGCACGCCAATGCACAAAGGACCAGAAGCAAGGACTGGGCCTGCCACTTGGTATCGAAAGCGTGGCACGCCAACGTTAGCATTTCAGTATGGCGTGTGATGAGCAGATAATTTATACGCTTTTTGACATTGTTTTTAGTATATTTTTAGTAGGATCTAGTTACTTTTAGGGATGTTTTCATTAGTTTTTATGTTAAATTCACATCTCTGGACTTTACTATGAGTTTGTGTATTTTTCTGTGATTTCAGGTATTTTCTGGCTGAAATTGAGGGACTTGAGCAAAAATCAGATTCAGAGGTTAGAAAGTAGACATCCAGGGCTTTCCAGAAATGTATAATAGTCCATACTTTGGCCGAGTTTAGACGACGTAAAAAGGCGTTGAACGCCAGTTCTACGCTGCTGTCTGGAGTTAAACGTCAGAAACAAGTCACAAACCAGAGTTGAACGCCAGAAATACGTTACAACCTGGCGTTCAACTCCAGAAAGAGCCTCTGCACGTGTAACATTCAAGCTCAGCCCAAGCACACACCAAGTGGGCCCCGGAAGTGGATATGTGCATCAATTACTTACTTTTGTAAACCCTAGTAGCTAGTTTATTATAAATAGGACTTTTTACTATTGTATTAGACATCTTCGGATCATCTTTGGATTATCTTTTGATCTATTGATCACGTTTGGGGGCTGGCCATTCGGCCATGCCTGGACCTTCATTACTTATGTATTTTCAACGGTAGAGTTTCTGCACTCCATAGATTAAGGTGTGGAGCTCTGCTGTTCCTCAAAGATTAATGCAAAGTACTACTGTTTTCTATTCAATTCATCTTATTTCGCTTCTAAGATAGTCATTCGCACTTCAACCTGAATGTGATGAACGTGGCATTCATCATCATTCTCTATGAACGCGTGCCTGACAACCACTTCCGTTCTACCTTAGATTGAATGAGTATCTCTTAGATTACTAATACAGGGGACCGAGTCCGAGACATTGGGATCTTCGTGATATAAGCTAGATTGATGGCGGCATTCATGAGAGTCCGGAAGGTCTAAACCTTGTCTGTGGTATTCCAAGTAGGACTCTGGGATTGAATGACTGTGACGAACTTCAAACTCGCGAGTGCTGGGCGTAGTGACAGACGCAAAAGGATAGTAAATCCTATTCCAGTACGATCGAGAACCTCCAGATGATTAGCCATGCAGTGACAGCGCATCGGATCATTTTCACAAAGAGGAATAGGATGCAACTGATGAGATATTTTGGTGAGAAACGAATCTCTCCCAAAACACCACAAATCTAACCGGCAAGTGCACCGGGTCGCATCAAGTAATAAATACTCACGGGAGTGAGGTCGATCCCACAGGGATTGAAGGATTGAGCAATTTTAGTTTAGTGGTTGATTTAGTCAAGCGAATCAAGTGTTGGTTGGGTGATTTGTGATTTGCAGAATGTAAATTGCATGAAATTAAAGAGAGCAGGAAATTAAGTTGCTGAATCTTAAAGAACAAGAAATTAAATGGCAGAAACTTAGAGTGCAAGAAATGTAAATTGCGGAATCTTAAAGTGCAAGGAATGTAAATTGCTTGAAATGTAAAGGGGATTGGGATGTGGATTTGCAGAAATTAGATAAGGAAAAATTAAATTGTATCAAACAGAGGAGTACAAGGGAATTGGGATTGAACCGGATATGAAGCAGAAAAGTAAATGAACATAAGAAGCAGTAAACAGAGAATTGAAATGGGAAATTCAGATCTCAGGACCCAGAGACTAGAAAACCAAGTCTAGATCTCAATGCCTTCCTAGATCCAACAAGAACAATTGCAAGGGAATTGTAAATTGCAAAGGAATTAGATGAGAAGTAAGTAACAGAAACGGAAATTCAATTAAGCAGTAAATAAACAGAGAAATCCAAGATTGAGATTGAAACAGAATTTCTTCAATTCTCCAATCCAAGATCCAAGACAAAAGTAAAATGAAATTGAAAGCAAAGAAATTAAAGTTCACTCAAAAGCTCTCCAAAAAAAAAAACTATTATGAAAATTCCAAAAGGAAAGCTCCCTCAATAACTTGAATTCTATCCTATTTATACACTTTCAAAAATGATCTTCAAGCCTTGAGTTGGGCCTTTGTTCTTGGTGGAATTGGGTTGAAAGAGGCCTTGGTTGATTGCTCTTGAAGTTTGAAGAAGAACCGAAGTGAACCAATTGAACCGGTTTTGAAGTTAGCCATAGTTGGACCTAACGTTTGAGCCAAAGTTAGGGGCCTAACTTTGGCTCCAACTTTTCATAGCAGCAAGCAACATTCTACTGGTATGGACGTTGGTGCCAACGTTAGGGGTCTAACTTTGACCCTAACGTTGGCAATGCTTTGTGCTAGTGGCGCCAACGTTAGCCTCCAAGTTAGGGGGCTAACGTTGGCGCAAACGTTGGTGCCCCTCCCTTGTGTCTTCATATGCCAACGTTAGCCTCCAAGTTAGGGGGCTAACGTTGGCGCAAATGTTGGTGCCCCTCCCCCTTTGTGATTCATGTGCCAACGTTAGCCTCCAAGTTAGGGGGCTAACGTTGGCGCAAACGTTGGTGCCCAGGGGAGAACTTCTCTTGCCAACGTTAGCCTCCAAGTTAGGGGGCTAACATTGGCTCAAACGTGGGGAGCCCAGGGAGTAATCTTCATTCCCAACGTTAGCCTCCAAGTTAGGGGGCTAACGTTGGGGCTAACTTCATGCCTCCAGGTTCAATTTCACTTATTCCATTCTTCACTTCTAGCCATTCCTCTTTGCTTCAACCTTTCTCCAAGCTTTCTTCACCTATCATTAATCAACCAAACTCATCAAAGCTATGCTCAAAATCATGAGATATTCAATCTTTCATAATATGCAACAAATATAGCACAAAACCTCATGAAATGGAATGAATTCATATATGGTTGGTTCAATCAAGGGAAACATGAAAATCTACTCAATTAGCTTGCTTGTAGCTCAAGAAAGTGCATAATTCTAATGAAAACAAAAGAAAAAGACTAGCTAAAATAGGCTAAGATGACTTGTCATCACAACACCAAACTTAAAGCTTGCTTGTCCCCAAGCAAGAAATGAATTATTAAGAAGAAAGAATGAAATGGAAGAGGAAGTTCATGCTAGCAGAGTATTATTGATAGTTCATGGGGTTTTATGTGGATATGCAAATACTCACTTCTTATTGACTCCTAGGCCTAGAAAGTCTCCTTCAAGCTTCAAGTGACATACTGCTATGACCTCTCATTATTCCTTTATCCTTGGATATTACTTTATTCAAAAGCTTTATTTGAGTGTCATGTGTAGCAAGTTCATTTTCTTTTCTTTATACTTGACACATTATTCACTATAGACACTTGGCTCACATTCCTTCTTAAAACATTGATGCCCAGCACCTCTTTGGGTTACTAAATGCCTTGTAGTTAGGTTGCTCTTGATAGTGGATTTTCAGCTGATGATCCCGGGTTAGTTAACCCAAGTCACCAAGTGTTGAGGCACTCCTAAGAGCTTACTAATCCAAGCAGATCCTAGTACAAAGACATCACAGGCATATATTTTAAGGTTCAAGCTATTGGTGTCCAGCTTTGTTTCTTTTTGTTTTTCTTTTGTTTTGCCACTTTTTGGCTCTCTTTGTTCTTTCCTTCTTTTTGTTTTTCTTTCTAACCAAGGAATTTTTTTTTATTCAATTGAGATTCATAGACAGTAGGCCACTCTTTACTTAGAAGGAGATATCCTAGCTCTTTATTCACTAAAAGTGAGCTATTATACAATCACACACATACCACCACTTACTTTTATTCTACTTCTAACTAACATAGATTATCTTGCTTCACATTCAAACTGTTCTTTTATTGAATTTAAAGATGCAGGGGACAATACATACTTCTTGTCAAGTGAAAATGAACACACAAGCAAACACAAAAACTAGCCTACTTATTTTGAAAGAAACAAACATAATGCAAAGATCTTTAATTAAAACAGACTACTTGGAAATGCAAAGACAATTTAGAACAGATTGAATTTGTAGTGATGAATAAGGAGCAAGTCCACCTTTCATTTGTCATGCCTTTTCTTTCTCCTTTCATACACTTGGCTGCTAGAGTTCCCACCATCCTTGTTTGGTGGTTGTTGATCTTGCCAAAAGCCAGCATTATTCATAGCCTCCTCCACTCTATCTTCAAGTCTCATAGCCCTCTTCACTTCTACCTCACTTCTCATTTTGAAGAATTCATCAAAGGTTGGGAATGCCGGATCCATGTTGTGCATATGTTCTCCAATATAGTTCAGTTTGATTTGGCTATTGACATTATAATCGGCTTGCACTTCATACCTTGCTTCTTGGAGTGTTGGTTTGAGTTCCTCTGCCATGGTTGTTGGTTTTGGGTATGGTTATCTCCCCATCTGAGGTTTGGGTGGTTTTTCCAGGATGGATTGTATGTATCACCATACACTTCATTTGGTCCTTGATTGTGCATATACTGCACTTGCTCTTGTTGTTGTTCTTCTTGAGTTTCTTCACTTTGTCCCCATGTGGTTGATGGTTGGCTGGTGTTAACTACTGCAACTTGGAGACTATCAATCCTCTTGGCCATTTGCTCAAATTGTTGTTGAATTTGCTACTGCATCATCTTGTTTTGAGCTAGGATTGAATCCACTCCTTCTAGCTCCATTACTCCTCTCCTTTGTGATGGTTGGCGGCTCCTTTGATGAGCAAAGAAATATTGGTTGTTGGCCACCATGTCCACAAGATTCTGAGCTTCCTCAGCAGTTTTCATCAGTTGTAGTGAACCTCCAGCAGAATGATCTAATGCCTCCTGAGATTTCAATGTCAGGCCTTTATAGAAATTTTGCAGCACGTCCCATTCATTGAACATCTCTGGAGGACACTTTCTGATTAAGGCTTTGTACCTCTCCCATGCTTCATACAAGGATTCGGCATCTAATTGTGTGAATGTCTGCACCTCGGTTTTCAGCCTGATGACTCTTTGGGGTGGATAGAATTTGGCTAGAAATTTAGTCACCAAGTCATCCCAACTAGTGATACTTCCTTGGGGAAAAGTTTCAAGCCATTGTGCAGCCTTATCTCTTAATGAGAACGGGAACAGCAGAAGCTTGTAGGTTTCAGGATTCACGCCATTGGATTTGACAGTGTCACAAATCCTTAAGAAGGTAGATAGATGTTGATTTGGATCCTCCAATGGTCCTCCCCCAAATGAGCAATTGTTCTGGACCAATGTGATGAGTTGTGGCTTCAGTTCAAAGTTATTTGCATTGACATTAGGGGTGAGAATGCTACTTCCACAATGTCTAGCATTTGCAAAGGTATAGGAAGCCAACACTCTCCTCTGTTGTGGTTGATTATTGACTCCTTCTCCTGGATTAGATGTATCTCCTTCCATCTCGTGGAATTCTTCGCCTGATTCCTCTTCTCCAACAATACTTTTCCCTCTTTCAACTCTTCTTAACCTCCTGAGAGTTCTTTCGTCTTGTTCATGAAAATTGGGTATGGCTCTTCTTGTACCTGACATACAAGCAGAACATAAGAGCACACAAACTAGTTACACTTCAATCTACTGCTAGAATGAAGTTTTGGTTAGCTTAAGCAAAAATTCAAACAGTTAGTGGGTTAGTCAAAATTAAAGAAAAAGTGCTTGATCTAGATTACCACCTCACTTAATCATTGTCAATCTAATCAATCCCCGGCAACGGCGCCAAAAACTTGATGAGATATTTTGGTGAGAAACGAATCTCTCCCAAAACACCACAAATCTAACCGGCAAGTGCACCGGGTCGCATCAAGTAATAAATACTCACGGGAGTGAGGTCGATCCCACAGGGATTGAAGGATTGAGCAATTTTAGTTTAGTGGTTGATTTAGTCAAGCGAATCAAGTGTTGGTTGGGTGATTTGTGATTTGCAGAATGTAAATTGCATGAAATTAAAGAGAGCAGGAAATTAAGTTGCTGAATCTTAAAGAACAAGAAATTAAATGGCAGAAACTTAGAGTGCAAGAAATGTAAATTGCGGAATCTTAAAGTGCAAGGAATGTAAATTGCTTGAAATGTAAAGGGGATTGGGATGTGGATTTGCAGAAATTAGACAAGGAAAAATTAAATTGTATCAAACAGAGGAGTACAAGGGAATTGGGATTGAACCGGATATGAAGCAGAAAAGTAAATGAACATAAGAAGCAGTAAACAGAGAATTGAAATGGGAAATTCAGATCTTAGGACCCAGAGACTAGAAAACCAAGTCTAGATCTCAATGCCTTCCTAGATCCAACAAGAACAATTGCAAGGGAATTGTAAATTGCAAAGGAATTAGATGAGAAGTAAGTAACAGAAACGGAAATTCAATTAAGCAGTAAATAAACAGAGAAATCCAAGATTGAGATTGAAACAGAATTTCTTCAATTCTCCAATCCAAGATCCAAGACAAAAGTAAAATGAAATTGAAAGCAAAGAAATTAAAGTTCACTCAAAAGCTCTCCAAAAAAAAACTATTATGAAAATTCCAAAAGGAAAGCTCCCTCAATAACTTGAATTCTATCCTATTTATACACTTTCAAAAATGATCTTCAAGCCTTGAGTTGGGCCTTTGTTCTTGGTGGAATTGGGTTGAAAGAGGCCTTGGTTGATTGCTCTTGAAGTTTGAAGAAGAACCGAAGTGAACCAATTGAACCGGTTTTGAAGTTAGCCATAGTTGGACCTAACGTTTGAGCCAAAGTTAGGGGTCTAACTTTGGCTCCAACTTTTCATAGCAGCAAGCAACATTCTACTGGTATGGACGTTGGTGCCAACGTTAGGGGTCTAACTTTGACCCTAACATTGGCAATGCTTTGTGCTAGTGGCGCCAACATTAGCCTCCAAGTTAGGGGGCTAACGTTGGCGCAAACGTTGGTGCCCCTCCCTTGTGTCTTCATATGCCAATCTTAGCCTCCAAGTTAGGGGGCTAACGTTGGCGCAAACGTTGGTGCCCCTCCCCCTTTGTGATTCATGTGCCAACGTTAGCCTCCAAGTTAGGGGGCTAACGTTGGCGCAAACGTTGGTGCCCAGGGGAGAACTTCTCTTGCCAACGTTAGCCTCCAAGTTAGGGGGCTAACGTTGGCTCAAACGTGGGGAGCCCAGGGAGTAATCTTCATTCCCAATGTTAGCCTCCAAGTTAGGGGGCTAATGTTGGGGCTAACTTCATGCCTCCAGGTTCAATTTCACTTTTTCCATTCTTCACTTCTAGCCATTCCTCTTTGCTTCAACCTTTCTCCAAGCTTTCTTCACCTATCATTAATCAACCAAACTCATCAAAGCTATGCTCAAAATCATGAGATATTCAATCTTTCATAATATGCAACAAATATAGCACAAAACCTCATGAAATGGCATGAATTCATATATGGTTGGTTTAATCAAGGGAAACATGAAAATCTACTCAATTAGCTTGCTTGTAGCTCAAGAAAGTGCATAATTCTAATGAAAACAAAAGAAAAAGACTAGCTAAAATAGGCTAAGATGACTTGTCATCAGCAACCAACGACAAGGGTGATGCCTCCAGACGATTAGCCGTGCTGTGACAGAGCATTTGGACCATTTTCCCGAGAGGATTGAAAGTAGCCATTGGCACTGGTGACATCCTTACATAAAGCCAGCCATAGAAAGGAGTAAGACTGATTGGATGAAGAAAGCAGGAAAGCAAAGGTTCAGTGGGACGAATGCATCTCCATACGCTTATCTGAAATTCTCACCAATGATTTACATAAGTATTCCTATCCTTCTTTTATTATTTAATTTCGAAAACCCCATTATGATTTTATATCCACCTGACTGAGATTTACAAGGTGACCATAGCTTGCTTCATACCAACAATCTCCGTGGGATTCGACCCTTACTCACGTAAAGTATTACTTGGACGACCCAGTGCACTTGCTGGTTAGTTATGCGAAGTTGTGAAGATATGTTTAGACCATGGTTCTGTGCATCCGTTTTTGGTGCCATCACCAGGAAATCAATTGCGAACAATAATTCACAACCTGAGTAACAATTTCACATACCAAGTTCTTGGCGCCGTTGCCGGGGATTGTTCGAGTTTAGACAACTGACGGTTCATTTTGTTGCTCAGATTAGGTAATTTTCTTTTTGTTTTGTTTTCAAAAAAATTTTCAAAAAAATTTTCAAAAATTTCTCCCTTGTTTTCGAAAAAAATTTTTAAAATAAAAATGTTTTTAAAAATATTTTTTTCTTCAGAATTTTTAAGAATGAATTCTAGTGTTTCATGAAGCATGTGAAGCCTGGCTGGCTGTAAAGCCATGTCTGAATTCATTTGGACTGAGGCTTCCAATTTGTTATCAAGAGCAAGATAGTTGTTGCTAATCCATCTGCTACTGTTCCTGATTTACATACTAAAGCTTGGCTGGCTATTAAGCCATGCCTGACCCTTTGATTGGAGCTTTAGAGCATAAGATTCCTGGAATTCATATTAAAAAAAATTTGGAATCCTTATTTAGAAAAAATTAAAAGAAAATACAAAAAATTTAGAAAACCAAAAAATTCAAAAATATTTCATGTTTCTTGTTTGAGTCTTGAGTCATGTTATAAGTTTGGTGTCAATTGCATATTCATATTGCATTTTTCGAAAATTCATGCATTCATAGTATTCTTCATGATCTTCAAGTTGTTCTTGGTAAGTCTTCTTGTTTGATCTTGATGTTTTCTTGTTTTGTGTTATATGGTGTTTTTCATATGCATTCTTGAAATCTTAGTGTCTAAGCATTAAAGATTTCTAAGTTTGGTGTCCTGCATGTTTTCTTTGCATAAAAAATTTTCAAAAATATGTTCTTGATGTTCATCATGATCTTCATAGTGTTCTTGGTGTTCATCTTGACATTCATAGCATTCTTGCATGCATCACATGTTTTGATCTAAAACGTTCATGCATTGCATCATTTTTCTTGTTTTTCTCTCTCATCATAAAAATTCAAAAATCAAAAAAATATTTTTCCTTTTTTCTCTCGCAAAATTTCGAAAATTAGATTTGACTTTTTCAAAAATTTTTAAAATCTAGTTGTTTTTATGAGTCAAATCAAATTTTCAATTTAAAAATCTTATCTTTTTCAAAATCTTTTTCAAAAATCAAATCTTTTTCATTTTTCTTAGTTATTTTCGAAAATTATAAAAATGTTTTTCAAAAATCTTTTTCTTAATTTTATCTCATAATTTTCGAAAATAACATCATCAATTAATGTTTTGATTCAAAAATTTCAAGTTTGTTACTTACTTGTTAAGAAAGACTCAAACTTTAAGTTCTAGAATCATATCTTGTGATTTCTTGTGAATCAAGTCATTAATTGAGATTTTAAAAATCAAATCTTTTTCAAAAACTAATTTCTATCATATCTTTTCAAAAATATCTTCTTATCTTATCTTTTTCAAAATTTGATTTCAAAATATCTTTTCTAACTTCCTATCTTCTTATCTTTTCAAAATTGATTTTCAAAATTTGTTTCAACTAACTAACTAACTTTTTGTTTGTTTCTTATCTTTTTCAAAACTACCTAACTAACTCTCTCTCTCTCTAATTTTCGAAAATATCTTCCCTCTTTTTCAAAAATTCTTTTTAATTAACTAATTATTTTAATTGTTTATTTTAATTTTCGAAAAAAAAAATCACTAACCTTTTTCAAAAACTATTTTCGAAAATCACTAACCATTTTTCAAAAATAATTTTCGAAAATTCCATCTCTCTCTTTTCTTCTCCTTTTCTTCCACTCACCTAAAGGGAACCTCTATACTTGGGTAAAAAGGATCCCTATTATTATTATTTTTCTGTGCTCTCTTCTTTGTCATATGAGCAGGAGCAAGGACAAGAACATCCTTGTTGAAGCAGATCCAGAACCTGAAAGGACTCTGAAGAGGAAACTAAGAGAAGCTAAATTACAACTATCCAGCAAGCACCTGTTAGAAATTTTCGAACAGGAAGAGGAGATGGCAGCCGAAAATAATAATAATGCAAGGAGGATGCTTGGTGACTTTACTGCACCTAATTCCAATTTACATGGAAGAAGCATCTCCATTCCTACCATTGGAGCAAACAATTTTGAGCTGAAACCTCAGCTAGTTTCTCTGATGCAGCAGAACTGCAAGTTTCATGGACTTCCATCTGAAGATCCTTTTCAGTTCTTAACTGAATTCTTGCAGATCTGTGATACTGTTAAGACTAATGGAGTAGATCCTGAAGTCTACAGGCTCATGCTTTTCCCTTTTGCTGTAAGAGACAGAGCTAGAGTGTGGTTGGACTTTCAACCCAGAGACAGCCTGAACTCTTGGGATAAGCTGGTCACGGCTTTCTTAGCCAAGTTCTTTCCTCCTCAAAAGCTGAGCAAGCTTAGAGTGGATGTTCAAACCTTCAAACAAAAAGATGGTGAATCCTTCTATGAAGCTTGGGAAAGATACAAACAGTTGACCAAAAAGTTTCCTTCTGACATGCTTTCAGAATGGACCATCCTGGATATATTCTATGATGGTTTATCTGAGCTATCAAAGATGTCATTGGATACTTCTGCAGGTGGATCCATTCACATAAAGAAAACGCCTGCAGAAGCTCAAGAACTCATTGACATGGTTGCTAATAACCAGTTCATGTACACTTCTGAGAGGAATCCTGTGAGTAATGGGACGCCTCAGAAGAAGGGAGTTCTTGAAGTTGATACTCTGAATGTCATATTGGCTCAGAATAAAATATTGACTCAGCAAGTCAATATGATTTCTCAGAGTCTGAATGGAATACAAGCTGCATCCAACAGTACTCAAGAGGCTTCTTATGAAGAAGAAGCTTATGATCCTAAGAACCCTGCAATAGCAGAGGTAAATTACATGGGTGAACCATATGGAAACACCTATAATCTATCATGGAGAAATCACCAAACTCTCATGGAAGGATCAAAAGCCTCAACCAGGCTTTAATAATGGTGGAAGAAACAGGTTTAACAATAATAAACCTTTTCCATCATCCACTCAGCAACAGACAGAGAACTCTGAACAAAATACCTCTAATTTAGCAAATTTAGTCTCTGATCTATCTAAGGCCACTGTGACTTTCATGAATGAAACAAGGTCTTCCATTAGAAATTTGGAAGCACAAGTGGGCCAGCTGAGTAAAAGGATCACTGAAATCCCTCCTAGTACTCTCCCAAGCAATATAGAAGAAAATCCAAAAGGAGAGTGCAAGGCCATTGACATAAGCACCATGGCCGAACCTGTAAGGGAAGGAGAGGACGTGAATCCCAAGGAGGAAGACCTCCTGGGACGTCCAGTGATCAAGAAGGAGCTTCCCTCTGAGGAACCTAAGGAATCTGAGACTCATCTAGAGACCATAGAGATTCCATTGAACCTCCTTATGCCATTCATGAGCTCTGATCAGTATTCCTCTTCTGAAGAGAATGAGGATGTTACTGAAGAGCAAGCTGCCAAGTTTCTTGGTGCAATCATGAAGCTGAATGCCAAATTATTGGTATTGAGACTTGGGAAGATGAACCTCCCTTGTTCACCAATGAACTAAGTGATCTGGATCAACTGACATTGCCTCAGAAGAGACAGGATCCTGGAAAGTTCATCATACCTTGTACCATAGGCACCATGATCTTTAAGGCTCTGTGTGACCTTGGTTCAGGAATAAACCTCATGCCCCTCTCTGTAATAGAGAAACTGGGAATCTATGGGGTACAAGCTGCTAAAATCTCATTAGAGATGGCAGACAATTCAAGAAAACAGGCTTATGGACAAGTAGAGGACGTGTTAGTAAAGGTTGAAGGCCTTTACATCCCTGCTGATTTCATAGTCCTGGATACTGGAAAGGAAGAGGATAAATCCATCATTCTAGGAAGACCTTTCCTAGCCACAGCAAGAGTTGTGATTGATGTGGACAGAGGAGAATTGATCCTTCAATTAAATAAGGACAACCTTGTGTTTACAACTCAAGGATCTTTCTCTGCATCCATGGAGAGGAAGCATAAAAAGCTTCTCTCAAAGCAGAGTCAAACAAAGCCCCCACAGTCAAACTCTAAGTTTGGTGTTGGGAGGCCACAACCAAACTCTAGGTTTGGTGTCAAACCCCCATATCCAAACTCTAAGTTTGGTGTTGGGAGGTCTCAACAGAACTCTGCACATCTGTGAGGCTCCATGAGAGCCCACTGTCAAGCTATTGACATTAAAGAAGCACTTGTTGGGAGGCAACCCAATGTTTAATTATCTAATTTTATTTTTGTTTTTCATGTTTTATTAGTTTCATGATCATGTGGAGTCACAAAATAAATATAAAAATTGAAAACGGAATCAAAAACAGCAGAAGAAAAATCACACCCTGGAGGAAGACCTTACTGGCGTTTAAACGCCAGTAAGAAGCATGTTTTGGGCGTTCAATGCCAGAACAGAGCATGGTTCTGGCGCTGAACGCCAGAAATGGGCAGCATCTGGGCGTTTAAACGCCAGAAATGCACCCTGGAGGAAAGCTGGTGCTGAACGCCCAGAACAAGCATGGTTCTGGCGTTCAACGCCAGAAATAGGCTACAAATGGGCGTTCAACGCCCAGAACAAGCACCAACCTGGCGCTGAATGCCCAGAGTTGTGTGCAAGGGCATTTTACATGCCTAATTTGGTGCAAGGTTGTAAATCCTTGAACACCTCAGGATCTGTGGACCCCACAGGATCACATCAGGATCTATGGACCCCACAGGATCCCCACCTACCTCCACTCACTTCTTCTCACCCCTCTTTCACACAATCCCATAAACACTCTTCCCCAAAATCCTTCACCAATCACCTCAATCTCTCTTCCCCATCACCTCTTCACCACTCACATCCATCCACTCTTTCCCATAAACCTACCTCATAAACTCCACCTACCTTCAAATTTCAAAATCAATTTCCCACCCAAACCCACCCTAAATGGCCGAACCTTCACCCCCCTCTCTTCCCTATATAAAGCCTTTCATTCTTCCTCATTTTCACACAGCACAACCCTCTCTTCTCTTCTTGGCCGAAACACACCTCCCCCCTCTTCTCCATTTTTTCTTCTTCTTCTTCTTCATCTTTTCTTTCTTCTCTTGCTCGAGGGCGAGCAAAATTCTAAGTTTGGTGTGGTAAAAGCATAAGCTTTTTGTTTTTCCATTACCATTGATGGCACCTAAGATCGAAGAATCCTCTAGAAAAGGGAAAGGGAAGACAAAAGCTTCCACCTCCGAGTCATGGGAGATGGAAAGGTTCATCTCCAAAGTCCATCAAGACCACTTCTATGATGTTGTGGCCAAGAAGAAGGTGATCCCCGAGGTCCCTTTCAAACTCAAAAGAAATGAGTATCCGGAGATCCGACATGAAATTCAAAGAAGAGGTTAGGAAGTTCTAACAAACCCCATCCAACAAGTCGGCATCCTAATGGTTCAAGAGTTCTATGCTAATGCATGGATCACTAGGAACCATGATCAAAGTAAGAACCCGAACCCAAAGAATTATCTCACCATGGTTCGGGGGAAATACTTAGATTTTAGTCCGGCAAATGTGAGGTTGGCGTTCAACTTGCCAAACATGGAAGAGAACGCACGCCCCTACACAAGGAGAGTCAACTTTGATCAAAGGTTGGACCAAGTCTTCATGGACATATGTGTAGAAGGAGCTCAATGGAAGATTGACTCAAAAGGCAAACCGGTTCAACTAAGAAGACTGGACCTTAAGCTTGTAGCTAGAGGATGGTTGGAGTTCATTCAATGCTCAATCATTCCCACTAGCAACCGGTCTGAAGTTACTATAGACCGGGCCATCATGATCCATAGCATCATGATTAGAGAAGAGGTGGAAGTTCATGAGATTATACCTTAAGAACTCTACAAAGTGGCTGACAGGTCCTCCACTATGGCAAGGTTAGCCTTTCCTCACCTCATCTGCCACCTATGCAATTCGGCTGGTATTGACATAGAGGGAGATATCCTCATTAAAGAGGACAAGCCCATCACTAAGAAAAAGATGGAGCAAGCAAGAGAGCCCATTCATGGAGCTCAAGAGGCACATGAAGCTCATCACCATGAGATCCCGGAGATGCCTCAAATGCATTTTCCCCCACAAAACTATTGGGAGCAAATCAACACCTCCCTAGGAGAACTAAGCTCCAACATGGGACAATTAAGGGTGGAACATCAAGAGAACTCCATCATCCTTCATGAAATTAGAGAAGATCAAAAAGCAATGAGGGAGGAACAACAAAGACAAGGAAGAGACATAGAAGAGCTCAAGGACATCATTGGTTCCTCAAGAAGGAAACGCCACGATCACTAAGGTGGATTCATTCCTTGTTCTTATTTCTTCTGTTTTTCGTTTTCTCTATGTTAAGTGCTTATCTATGTTTGTGTCTTCATTACATGATCATTAGTAGTTAGTAACTATGTCTTAAAGTTATGAATGTCCTATGAATCCATCACCTCTCTTAAATGAAAACTATTTTAAATTCAAAAGAACAAGAAGTACATGAGTTTCAAATTTATCCTTGAACTTAGGTTAATTATATTGATGTGGTGACAATGCTTCTTGTTTTCTGAATGAATGCTTGAACAGTGCATATGTCTTTTGAAGTTGTTATTTAAGAATGTTAAATATGTTGGCTCTTGAAAGAATGATGACTAGGAAACATGTTATTTGATAATCTGAAAAATCATAAAAATGATTCTTGAAGCAAGAAAAAGCAGCAAAGAACAAAGCTTGCAGAAAAAAAAAGAAAAAAAATAGGCGAAAAAAATAAAGAAAAAGCAAGCAGAAAAAGCCAAAAGCTCTTAAAACCAAGAGGCAAGAGCAAAAAGCCAATAACCCTTAAAACCAAAAGGCAAGGGCAAATAAAAAGGATCCCAAGGCTTTGAGCATCAGTGGATAGGAGGGCCTAAAGGAATAAAATCCTGGTCTAAGCGGCTAAACCAAGCTGTCCCTAACCATGTGCTTGTGGCGTGTAGGTGTCAAGTGAAAACTTGAGACTGAGCGGTTAAAGTCAAGGTCCAAAGCAAAAAAAGAGTGTGCTTAAGAACCCTGGACACCTCTAATTGGGGACTTTAGCAAAGCTGAGTCACAATCTGAAAAGTTTCACCCAATTATGTGTCTGTGGTATTTATGTATCCGATGGTAATATTGGAAAACAAAGTGCTTAGGGCCACGGCCAAGACTCATAAAATAGCTGTGTTCAAGAATCATCATACTGAACTAGGAGAATCAATAACACTATCTAAACTCTGAGTTCCTATAGATGCCAATCATTCTGAACCTCAATGGATAAAGTGAGATGCCAAAACTATTCAAGAGGCAAAAAGCTACAAGTCCCGCTCATCTGATTGGAGCTATGTTTCATTGATAGTTTGGAATTTATAGTATATTCTCTTCTTTTTATCCTATTTGATTTTCAGTTGCTTGGGGACAAGCAACAATTTAAGTTTGGTGTTGTGATGAGCGGATAATTTATACGCTTTTTGGCATTGTTTTTAGTATGTTTTAGTAGGATCTAGTTTCTTTTAGGGATGTTTTCATTAGTTTTTATGTTAAATTCACATTTCTGGACTTTACTATGAGTTTGTGTATTTTTCTGTGATTTCAGGTATTTTCTGGCTGAAATTGAGGGACTTGAGCAAAAATCAGATTCAGAGGTTGAAGAAGGACTGCTGATGCTGTTGGATTCTGATCTCCCTGCACTCAAAGTGGATTTTCTGGAGCTACAGAACTCAAAATGGCGCGCTTCTAATTGCGTTGGAAAGTAAACATCCAGAGCTTTCCAGCAATGTAATAGTCCATACTTTGGCCGAGTTTAGATGACGTAAAAAGGCGTTGAACGCCAGTTCTACGCTGCTGTCTGGAGTTAAACGCCAGAAACAAGTCACAAACCAGAGTTGAACGCCAGAAATACGTTACAACCTGGCGTTCAACTCCAGAAAGAGTCTCTGCACATGTAACATTCAAGCTCAGCCCAAGCACACACCAAGTTGGCCCCGGAAGTGGATTTATGCATCAATTACTTACTTCTGTAAACCCTAGTAGCTAGTTTATTATAAATAGGACTTTTTACTATTGTATTAGACATCTTCGGATCATCTTTGGATTATCTTTTGATCTATTGATCACGTTTGGGGGCTGGCCATTTGGCCATGCCTAGACCTTCATTACTTATGTATTTTCAACGGTAGAGTTTCTGCACTCCATAGATTAAGGTGTGGAGCTCTACTGTTCCTCAAAGATTAATGCAAAGTACTACTGTTTTCTATTCAATTCATCTTATTTCGCTTCTAAGATAGTCATTCGCACTTCAACCTGAATGTGATGAACGTGACATTCATCATCATTCCCTATGAACGCCTGCCTGACAACCACTTCCGTTCTACCTTAGATTGAATGAGTATCTCTTAGATTACTAATACAGGGGACCGAGTCCGAGATATTGGGATCTTTGTGGTATAAGCTAGATTGATGGCAGCATTCATGAGAGTCCGGAAGGTCTAAACCTTGTCTGTGGTATTCCAAGTAGGACTCTGGGATTGAATGACTGTGACGAACTTCAAACTTGCGAGTGTTGTGCGTAGTGACAGACGCAAAAGTATAGTAAATCCTATTCCAGTACGATCGAGAACCTCCAGATGATTAGCCATGCAGTGACAGCGCATCGGATCATTTTCACAAAGAGGAATAGGATGCAACCAACGACAAGGGTGATGCCTCCAGACGATTAGCCGTGCTGTGACAGAGCATTTGGACCATTTTCCCGAGAGGATTGAAAGTAGCCATTGGCACTGGTGACATCCTTACATAAAGCCAGCCATAGAAAGGAGTAAGACTGATTGGATGAAGACAGCAGGAAAGCAGAGGTTCAGAGGGACGAATGCATCTCCGTACGCCCCGATACTCTCACGTGACCCACTTAAAGGCAAAACGCTGGGGGCAATTTCTGAGCTGCCCAGGCCCAAATCCAACTTGTTTCTGAGTGTATTTCATGCAGAATTGAAGTCCAAGCAAATGGAGGAGCAATTGTTTGTAGTATAGCATCTTGTAGGTTAGTTTCTAGAGAGAGAAGCTCCCTCTTCTCTCTAGAATTAAGGTTGCTAGGGTTAATTTCTCTTAGATCTAAGTCCAATTTCATGTTTTTATCTTATTTCCTTTATGATTTCTTGCTTCTACTATTTCATTCTCATGGTTTGTATTGTTAATTTTACTTTTATGCTTCTTTCATGTTTATGAATACTCATATTGGATTTGGTTTACATTTAATACAATTTGATGTTGATGTTTTTTTTATTGATGAATTGAGATTTGAATTTACTTTCCTTGCTATTGGTAGTTGGTAGATTTATTATTCTTGCACATTTATTATGCTTTTCTTGTACACCCACCAAGTGTTTGACAAAATACTTGGTTGGGCTTTAGAGTAGATCTTGAGCATTCTTGGCTTGGAAAGAATAATTAGGCAATCTTGAGTCATGGAAACCCAACCTATGTTGGTGATCTAGAGTTATTAGTTAATATCATTTCCATTGACTCTAATCTCTTGCTAATCCAATTATTGAGTTGATTAGGACATTTGAATTGAGATTAGCTAGTCTTGTTAGACTTTCTCTCATGGAAGATAACCTATATCTTCTTCCATCATTGGGGATGACGTAATAAGATAAATTCTTGTTAATTATTGTTATTAGTGACTATGATGGAAGGCCTATGATCTCAATTCTTGCCATGAATGTCTCTCTTTATTAATTGCTTTTCTTTATCTTGCTTTCTTTAATTGCTTGCTTAATTTACTTTTCTTGCCATTTATTTTCCGCCCCTTATAAATCAAACCCCCTTGTTCCTTCATAGCCAATAATCATTCACTTCATTGCAATTCCTTGTGAGACGACCCAGAGTCTAAATACTGCGGTAAATTTTCATTGGGGTTTGTACATGTGACAAAACCATATTTTAATTTGATGTGAGAGTTGTTTGTTGGTTTGGAGCTATGCTTACAACGAAGTAATTCCTTTCTTTAGGAAGAAAATCTAGACCAACAACAATTTTTGCAATCAAATTACACGCCAAGCCTGAATTGGAGGAGCACGTGACACGCCACTGAAGCGCCAGCCACACGCCAGCTGGGAAGTCACGCTTATTGAGTTTCTTTTCCCTCCAAATTGTAATTTTTCTTTTTCACTTTTGTAGTTCTTTTATTTTGAGAGCTAGGAGTAGTATAAATACCCCCAAGAAGTACTAAAAAAGGGGTTAAGCAGTTAGAGAGACTAGTTTTAGATTCACTTTTACACTTCATCATCTTCTTTACTTTTGAGTACTTTTCTTTGATCCATGAGTAGCTAAATTCCCTCTCATTGAGAGAGGGAGCTCTGTTGTACTTGATGGATTGATGATAGTGAAATTTTTCTTCTCTTCATCTTCTCTTTGATTTGCTAGAAGAATTTTATTTTTAATGCTTAGTGTTCAATTATCTTGGAAAAGAGATTGAATGCAAAAATGGGTTTCATGGGAACCTTGGGAAAGGAAACATGAAACCATGCTTGAAATCCCTTCTCACACTTGAGTAGGATCTCGGTTTTGGTGTTTGGATATGGTGACATATAATCCTCCCTCTACTTGGACCTATGATGATGTGTGGTATAATCAGGGACCAAGCATATCTCTCTTCATGAACAATTAGACCAAGAAATTGGCTATTGATCAAGATCTGAGAGATTGAGTCACCAAGCGATTGGGGCCCAATCAATCATGATTTCCAAGAGGTCAATGAGTTGCATGATTGAAGAGGATATAAGCTGAAATTGATCCAAAGAGACAACATCTCCTGATCTCAATGAATTTCCCCATTCTTATCTATCACTTTCTTTATAGCTTGCTTTTACATTCTGCAATTCCCCATTCCCATTTATAATTAAGTCATTTATGATTCTGCACTTTACATTCTACCATTTCCATTTCTGCACTTTATTGCTTTCCTTTACATTTTAGCCATTTACAATTCTGTCATTTATAATTCTGCAATCACAATCTATCTGTCCGCTTGACTAATTCATCAATTGATTAACACTGCTCATATTTACCAATTTCTGTGGATACGATCCCACTCCACTGTGGGTTATTACTTGATGATAATTTTGGTGCACTTGCCAAAAGAACTGATTCACCATTTTTGAATAGGGTGTAAATTCAGACTCATCAGTCGTGTTGGTCTAGAATTTCTCAAAATTAATTCTCGTTGCAAGTATAGTTCTAAACCAACAAATAATTCTCAGATAAAAAATTTGAGTTGTCCCAAGTACAAACCCCAATAAAAATTAACCAAAGTATTTAAACCTCGGGTCGTCTCACAAGGAATTGCAATGAAATACTCAATTATTGGCTATGAAGAACAAGGGAGTTTGATTTATAATTGGCAAGGAAATATAAAAGCAAGAAAGTAAACAAAAAGAACTAATAAAATAAAGGAAAAAAACTCTTGCCTAAGAAATGGGAAATTGAGATTAGCATCCTTGTCAACAAACCATATATTGACAATTATGAGGGACCAACCCATTAAGTCTACTTCTAAAAGCTTTAAGTACATTTAATGTCTACTCCTAAGCTTGAAGTACGTCAAATAGACTTGATCAACATCAACCATAAGTCCCAACCTAGCTATTAATTAGCTTAATAGTAGGTTAATGTCAATAGACATCAAATTGACCACATAGGGTTCTCAAATCACCAATTCAATGAGGCCCAATGACTCAAGGTCACTCAATTCCCTTGGCCTAGGCCAAGAGTAAGAAAAACTACTCAAAAACTAGAGAAAACATTTCATCAAACACCTAGAGTGCAATAAAAGTAAACATCACAAAATCCAAGAATTAACAAAACCTATAACCATCGTAAGAAAGAAATCAACAATAGCAATGGAGATAAACATAAAAGAGACATGGAAACATAAAATTGCATTAGAAGAAATTAAGATCCAATAATGGTTCATCAACATTAAAGAGAGCAAAATAAGAAATGACAAGTAAAACTAGAAGAACAAAGATGTAATAATAAGAAATTAAAAGGGAAGACTAAATCAAAACAAGAATTGAAAATTGGATTTAAGAAAATTAAACCTAAATTACCCTAAATTCTAAAGAGAAGGGAGAGTTTCTCTCTCTAGAATTCTAACCTACAACATGGTAAAAACTCAAACTATGACTACTTGGTTCATCCCCCCTTCAATCCTTGGGTTCAATAGCATCAGAAATGAGTTGGATTGGGCCCAAAATGCTTCAGAAATCACTGGCCACGAGTTGCCTTTAGTGAGTCACGTGCAGCTTCCCACGCGTACGCGTGATGCATGCGTACGCATCCCTAAACACCATGCAACTATGCAAATTTTATATCATTTTGAAGCCTCAGATGTTAGCTTTTTAACGCAACTAAAACCGTCTCATTTGGATCTCTGTAGCTCAAGTTATGATTGATTTAGTACGAAGAGGTCAGGATTGACAGCTTTGCAGTTCCTTCATTTCTTCATGAGTTCTCCCACTTTGCATGCTTTTTCTTCATTCCTTCAATCCAATCTTTGCCTTCTAAACCTGAAATCACTTAACAAACATATCAAGGCATCGAATGGAATTAAAGTGAATTAAATTTAGCTATTTTAAGGCCTAAAAAGCATGTTTTCACACTTAATCACAAATTTAGGGAGAATTACAAAACCATGATATTTCATTGAATTAATGTGAGAAAAATAGATAAAATCTCCCAAATTAAGCATAAGATAAACCATGAAATTGAGGTTTATCATGTACCACAGTAAGACACTCTTATACAAGAATTAGTAGTATATAGTAAGTATCGAGAGTATAGTCAAACTCAAATGTGTATCACTCACAATCTTCTGAAGTTTTACACACACTCATTATAATATTACACTCACTATTTTATAAGAAAACTCACTCATAAAACAAAAAGCAAAAACACACATGAAGCTTAGAATAAATGCTTCGTTGCTTACTAAGGTAACGTTTATTTTGGGGTACTGGACTGAGAATAGAGGACTGAGACTAAGAGACTGAGACTTAGTGTTATGTTTGTTGTCCTAAGACTAAAACAGAAATTTCAGTCGCTGGATACAAAATTTCAGTTTCTTTAGTACCTCCAAAAAGTAAGGACACAAGGGACTGAAATTTTCAGGGAAGGAGGCTGAAATTTAACTAATAATTTATTCTTAAACTACCCTCATTACAAATCTCAAATTCAAGTTTACCTTTCGCTCAAAACTAAGTAAGGCTTCTTCTTGTCATTGGTTTTTCCTCTTTACGCATCCTAGAGAACCACCATCGTCGACACGCTGTTGAAGACTTTGTCCCATCACCACCGTTAGGACCACATACTCCTCGTCGTCGTAGCCACTATGACACAAGTAAGTTGTCATCGCATCTTCTTCTTCTTTTCCTCTTTGATTTTCTTGTCTTCTATTCTCTTGTCTGCTCAAGGTTTTCTTCTCATTTATAGGTTGAGGTCTCTTCAGGGTTTATGGGTGCACTTTTCTTCCCATTCCTTGTACTTGTTTTTGTATTGTTTCATATGGTTTCTATGTTTACATTATTTCTATTTCTGTTCTATGTTTTTATGATTGTTCCTAAATTTGATTTACATTCTAAATAACATGTGTTAGAGTCAATGAATTAACATTTGGTTACTTTCAATTCTTTCTAATTTTTGCTATAGTGAGATGCAAATTTTAATAAGCATTAAAATGAGGCATAAAAATTATTGATGACTGCATTATGAAAAAAAAATTACACTTTTTAGAAAAATATATACTTATTACATTATGAGAAAAATTATACTAAATTATTGATGACTTTGTCTTGTTTTTCTTGAACGGTAGAGAGAATATGGTGATTGATAAACCTATATTTTATGATATATTTTGTGCTTAGTTTGAGTGATTTATTCAATCCTTCACCCACTTATTCATATTAATTGCATAGTTTTACTTTCCCTTCCTCATTATGTGATGTATGTGAAAAACATGTTTCCTATACTTTAAAACTAATTATTTTAATTACCTTTAATTCCATTCGATGCCGTGACTAGTGTGTTGAGTAGTTTCAGATCCTCTAAGGTAGGAATGACTTAAAGGATGGAAAGGAAACATACAAAAATGGAAGGAAAGCACAAAACGGAGTTTCTAAAGAAACTGGCATCCACGCGATCGTATGGGCGATGCGGACGCATGCCAAGCGCGAATCAACAGCGACGCGGCCGCATGACTGACACGACCGCGTGACAAGAAAAGCTCCAAATGACGCG
The DNA here is from genome assembly GCF_003086295.3 of Arachis hypogaea. Lineage (NCBI taxonomy): Eukaryota > Viridiplantae > Streptophyta > Magnoliopsida > Fabales > Fabaceae > Arachis > Arachis hypogaea. Next base: position 57,132,982 of record NC_092046.1, read on the forward strand.
ACCGCGTGACCCACGCGGACGCGTGACAGAGGCCACGCACCAGAAATTGCAGAAAACGCTCCCAGCGATTTCTGAAGCCCTTTTTGGCCCAAATCCAAATTCATAAGGCATAGACCAGAGGTTATGAAGTGAGGGAATGCATCCATTCATGGAAAGACGACTTTAGTTTTAGTTTTCATGATTTAGATTTAGTTTAGAGAGAGATTCTCTCTCTCTTCTAGGATTAGGATTTAGGATTTCTTAGTTAGGGAGTGACTCTCGATCCCAGGTTTAATGTTCCTTTACTTTAAGCTTCTCTTTTACTTTTATTCATTACTTTAGTTGATTATTTACTTTTGTAATTTAATTTATGAATTCTTCCATGTTACAGATTATTATTTTGGATTAATGTTATTTGAGGTATTTCAGTTAATATATGCTTTCTTTTATTTATTAGTTACAATTATTCCCAATCTGAAGATATTCTTATTCCAGTAGATTTACTTTTCTCCTTTTGGTTTTGGTTAAGAAATCAGTAACTCAGGAGTTATCAAACACAAACATGCTTGATAATTGTTATCTTTGTTAACTGAATTGAGCTTCAAGAATCCCAATCTTTTCTTAGAAAATAAAATAGGATCCGAAGATCAATCCAATTAATCCCTTGACCTTCCTTTATCTTAGTAAAGGCTAACAAAGTGGAATTAAGATTCAATTATTATCATCATTGATAAGGATAGCCAGGATAGGACCTCTAATTTCTCATACCTTGCCAAAAGTTTATTTACATTCATTTATTTATTTCACTTGCTATTTAAATTACTTGTTCTTCATTTACTTTAATTGCCACTTAAATTACTTGCTCCTCATTCTCAAAACCCCAATTTACAATCTCCATAGCCAATAATAAGAACATACTTTCCTGCAGCTCCTTAGGAAGACGACCCGAGGTTTGAATACTTCGGTTATCAATTTATTTAGGGGTTTGTTACTTGTGACAACCAAAATTTTTGTACGAAGGGATTTCTGTTGGTTTAGAGACTATATCTACAAGGCGACTATTTTTATAAAATTCTTTACTGGCAAAAATCCTAACGTCAGTGATATTGTTAGTGCTATTTGGTCTACCATACCTGGTGCTGTCATTGTTGGGGAATATGTTATTGAAAATGGAGATGGAAGGTCTTCAAGTGATAGGGAACAACAGAGTGTGCGGAATGCTGATAACAAGTTTGAATAAGAACAGTAGATCCTTGAATAGTATGTTCATTTAACAAAGCTTGTCTATTGGAATTTTTCTTGGAGCACATTCCAATAACTACCTTGGGAGAAATTGATTTTTCTCAAGGGTCACATAGAGTTGTTGCATTTGTCATTAATGTATAATTGATGTCTGTACATCTAGATTGTTCAACGTGTCTTTTCCACTAAATCATTGTTCACTTTAAGGTTGTGATCTTATGGATATTGCGGTTTTATTTGTTGTCTTTTTAACACAATGATTATTCATGATCCTAATGATAGAGCTTCAACTTAGATGTTGAGATGTGTAACAAGAATTTATATGGAATTATGTTTTATTTCTCAGACATTCTTCCACTAATATTATGTATTGCCCATACAAATTTATGATGTTGATGTACTTTTTTCTGAGCATAGCTTCCTCTGATTCAATGCGTTAACAATAAAAATTAAGTAGCTACAATATTTCTTACTCCACTCAGGTTATGTATTAACAATAAATTATTAATTAGCTATGAAATTCAACTTTTTCAGCAAAACCCAAGCATGGACACACTTATATTGTAATCATTTCATTCAAGTTCCATCACTACTTTATTTTCTTTTAGCAATATCCAGGACACAAAATGGTTATTCAATATATCCATAATATCCCTAAAACAATGTTATTTCATTGAAGTTCTAGCTTTTACAGTATGTTCATATGCTTAAAAAACAAGACTATGATTACAAATGTAACACCCTACCACATAGAGCCTTATGCCTAGGATGTAAATCAGAGATAGCGAGGTGCTATGACCTCTATAGCTTGGAGCCTTAAAGAAGATCTAAACAAAAAAAAACGAAATAGAAAATTGCATCACACTCATTCGGGTATACATAGGAGAATAGATAAGATCAAACGGAAAGGATAATATATTAAAACCAGAATTGCAAAAGATACGAATAACAAACTCTAGACTCGACCTACAAAGCAAAGGTCGGCGAGAGTGTGTGTGTGTGTGTGTGTGTATGTGTGTGTGTGTGTGTATATATATATATAACCCAAAAGTGTTTTCCAAAATACAGAATATAAATCATGTTTCTCCAAGTCAACCTCTAGGATGGACAAAATACAAATATATACAATGTGGAGAACCTATATACATATATACATATATACAGCACAAAACATAAAGCCCCGAGGTAAATCTTCGCTTCAGTAGAGCCTCCAGCATGCTCAGCGAGGTGCCTCGCATCTTGCATCTGAAAACAACAATATATATATGGAATGAGAACTGGAGGTTCTTAGTATGGTAAAGGTGTTGGCATAGATAATAAATAATGTTCCAAAAAGCCAGAGGCATTCAAAAACTCCAACAACCCAGGTCAAACTTAAAGATTATATTAAACGAGAAATTTTGGTAATCTATCTAAGGGATTCTAGTCCTAATTCATCTCTTTATTGTTCGCCTTCTACAAACCTCCCAAACTCCAAGAAAAATAACCCTCAACACTCCTCCATTACTGAGGGATCTCTCAAAAACAAGCACAGACGAAATAGTCAAGGAAAGTATAGGTATAGATAGCAGTTAATCACAAATAAGCAATTAGGCAAGCCAAAAGAAATGCATACTCAAACAATTCATACAAATGCACATGATGTAAGAACCAGAGTTTTCACATAAAACTACTTCAATAAAATAATAATTTAATTGTCCAGAATAGGTTCGAAAATATAAAAATGTTATTTTTAAAATATAAAGGTGAAATTTGATTTCAATGAATTTTTCTAAATTGGAAAATGTATCTATTGCGGGAAATTTTTATAGAAATGCGTATCGGTGCTTAAGCCGGTAGTACCAACTCTAGTATGTCTGGTACCGCATATTTTGGAAAATGAGATTTTAAAAATTGAATTTATTGTTTTGAAGAGTCGAAAATAATTTAGAATCGAAAACCGGGCGCTAATCTTAAAGGTTTTGGCCCAAAATTAGACCAACGGGCTAAAACAAGTGAACCGAGCCAAGTGGACCCAAGCTCTCATATATTTACCCACATTTAATGAGTTTTCTGCCACCGTTTCACTCATTTTTGAGAGAGACACGGAATTGAGAGAAGAGAAAGAGAGGAGAGAAAACCCTAGCCACCCACACCTTCAAACCACCATAACCTTCTCTCCGGAGCTCCGATTGACGAGCTGTTTACAGCCACGCGAAGCTCTCGTCGAGCTCTTCGTTTCTATTTAAACAAAGTAGTTTTCGAAATCCATGCTCTATTTTCCAGCCCTAACAGTTTCGCATTTTTTGTTATAGTTTTTCAGTAGATTTTGTAATTTTATTTGTTTAGGGGTAATCTAACATTGGAATATTCTTAGGTTTTACCCCTAATCTCATTGGGTAAGGTAAGGTCTTACTAAACCCTTGTGTTTAGTTGTTTTTGTGAACCCTAGGTTTGATGTGATATGTTATATGATGTTATATTAAGGGCTGGTGTTTGTTGGAGTGAGCTTGATGGTTTTGGAGCTTTGAGTTCGAGCTTTGTAATGTTTTTGGATACTTAGGCTAGTTGACCCTAAGATAGGATTGAATGATGGTTGTGTATGATTAATTATATGTGAATTTATGTTTGATGATGAAAAATATGACATGGAGTGTTAGTATGTGTGATATATGAATTATGATGATAATATGATGAGTATTGGTGTTATTTATGTTCATGGGGTTGATTATGGAGATTGAGATTGAATAATGATAATTATGAGGATTTATGATGAGAGGTGATGAATGATGTTTATGATGAGTGAATTGTACAAATTGTTGATGATCGAGATCTTAAGTTGGGAATTATGGATTTGTGTTGATTAATGGTAGAAACGTTGAGTGAATTAGGTGTGGAAGTGATGGAAGTTCAATGGAATGGTAAGGTGTAGTGTGTGATAGTGTTTCATGATGTTTGGGTATGTTTTGGTTTGTTTTGGTTATGGAATTTGGAAATTTGAGAACTTTGATGTTTTTATGTAAAACTTGATTTTTGGTGAACTTTGACGGATCATAACTTGAGCCTCAGTTGTTGAAATTAGTTGAACTTTATCTTAAATTAAAGTTCATATAAAGATCTTTAAATTGATATAAATTTTAAGGAAAATAGATTTTTGTAAAGGAAGTTATGAACGTTTAAAGTTTGGGGTTTAAAATTGATTTCTGCAACTTTGTAAAATTTTCTGAGTCTGGGAGTGCATGCGTACGCATACCCCCATACGCATACATGCCATTCTGTTTGACACCTATGCGTATGCATACATGTGTATGCATACACGAAATGGGCCAAATTATATGTATGTGTACGCATACATAATGCAAGCGTACGCATACACCCAGTTATGCTAAAAAATGATTTTTCTTCATTTTTAAGGGTTCTCTAACTTTCCAAACTTTCTCCAAATGCTGTTTAAGAGTACTATCTAGTAATTAGGTTCTAATACTATTAAAGATGAGTTATAAACTTATATAAATGAATTTCTACATGAGTTTAGAAGCCGAAGACTTAGGTTTTTGAAGTTGTGGGTGAGCGGGTGGAGTATTATATTAGTGATGACTCAGAGAACTTAAGAGGTGACAATAGTTGATAATGATTTGAGGAATTGGAAACCGGTGATGGTTATGATGAGTTGAGAACTTGGAAAGGAATGATGATATTATTGGATTATATGAAAGTGTGCAAGGCCTATATCCCTAGTGTGGCAGTTTTTCTACTGCAAGAGTGTACATTGTAACGACCCAATTTTCAATATGTCTAGATCATACCGGAAATTGAGCGCTACCAATTTGTCTTCCTAATTATTATCTATTATTTATCATATGAGCCTGATTCATTGTTAAAAGCATAGTTAATTTGCGAGGTGTATTTTTTTTTTTAAAACGTGTGGATTAATAGACAGAATCATTTATAATCAATTCACAAATAATAACAGATAAAACAGTTATAAACAACCACACAAAAATACATCACAAGTAGTTGACAACATTTGGTGATTCAGCCTTTATTAGCATATAGACTGTTAGTTAGAACACCCCTAGATATAGCTAAATAATATCTATATACATATATATACATACAACATCCCAGGTCCTGACCTGTTCAAGAGGTCCTTAAGCTGGCACCTAGACTAGCCTAGACTCTATACTCACCTAGTCCCTCTAAACTACTAAAGCGAGGGAAAGTACGTTCTAAATCTTCAAAACTCAAGTCAAGTGGAACGTCATCAAAAGATAGAACATCATCTGCTACTCCTCTGCACGATCAGACTTTTCCACAGGACGTCTCTCTGGTACCTCATGAAGTAGCCACACAATAGGAATCTCGTACACAGGATTTAGGTTAAAGTACGCATATGAACGGGGTGCAGACGTTGGATGGTCTCACAGTATATACATATAATCAGAGAACGATATTCACCCTAGACTAAGAAGACTATCTAGAGTGGAATCCCTTTTTGCTTACAATTGTCAGCGAACTACGGAAAGGAACTCTTACTTCCATCTGAAGGGGAAAGGGAGAGAGAAGGGGTAAGAACTGGGGAGTTCTTAGTAGGGTCGGGGTTATTAGTTACGTTCATTTATTTGTGGTCGATTAGTAGACGAGTAACATAATATAGCGAAGCAGTAAACAGAAGATAAAGATAGAAAGAGAAAGTAGAGACAACAGAAAGCAGAACACAAACAAAATAATACAAGAAAATAAAACACAGAAATAGCATACAAGCAGACAAACATAAAGAAGTAGATCACACACAGAAAGGAATGCAACAGAGAATGATACGCAGACAAGAATGATGCATGTCTAGCCCTAGCGCAGGCCATGAGCTCATGTGTCGGTTGGCTGCCCGCAATCCCGACATTTATCCGGTCACGAGTAATCCCGATTTCCCGAATACGATTTTCCGTTCCTAAATAAATGCACATATAATAATAGCCGCTCATTTAAGACAGCCTCTGCTTACTGCAGAAAAATATATATATACTCTGCTCTGCTCTGGGGAAGCGGAAAATAGCTGTAGGTAACTTAGTTTCCCTACAGAAGCTCTGGGTTGCATTAAGCAACTAATATATATTAAATATAGCTCTGGGTTGCATCAAGCAACTAATATATATATATATATAAATATAGCTCTGTGTTGCATCATGCAACTAATATATATAAATATAGCTCTGGGTTGCATTAAGCAACTAATATATATATATATATATATATATAGCTCTTTATTATATTACTCTTCTCTTTATATCTCTTTACTCTGTTCTGGTTTTTCTTTTCTTTGTATCTCTTTACTCTGTTTTAATTACTCTGTCCTCTGTATCTCTTTTCTCTTCTCTGATTACTCTTTTCATCTGTATCTATATTACTCTTTTTCTCTTTATTTCTTTACTTTACTCTGGTTACTCTGTTTTCTGTGTTTCTCTACTCTGCTCTGATTTCTCTGCTTAACGTATGTATTTAAAGTTTATGTAAATTTTGGTATGAATAGTTCGCCTGTCCCAAGTATAGGTTCATTAAGTCTATACTGAAACAGTTTAACTTTTCATATAATACCTAACCCTAGTCGCAACTCAAGGACTAACTATGTTGTCCTAGTTCGTTCACTAATGTCTGTCTGTTTTTCTGTTATTAAAACCTTACAGACTTTTCTTTAGTTTATATCTTTTCTTTGACTTTTTATCTTTCTTTTATCTTTGCCTCACTAATATGTTCTTACCACTCCCTAAGTGTTTTATGAAGGTAATTATGAGATTCTGCGCTTAAAGTTGTCTTTCTAAAGCTTTTACAGAAAACTGCCTTTTCTGCATTATTTTATTATTTTTATTAAAATATTATTTTTAATTAAATATTATTATTTAATATTTTATTATTATTTATTATTTTATTATTAAATTTTCGAAAATTAACTTTACTTTAACCTTTAACCTTTAAAATTCACTTTTTACCACCCGTAACTTTTAATATTTCTACTTTTACCACCCTAACTTTCAGAAATTACAAAATAACTCCCGAAACACCAAAATATTTACTTCCTTGCCCTATTATGGATCAAAAAGGTGTTCTTCATTGTTCTTCACCACACTCAAAGTGTTCTTCGTGTTCTTCGTAAATTCTTCAGATTCTTTCTCTGTTTTTACTTGTTTTTCAGTCTTTTCAGCAACCGATTTTTACCATAATTCATAATAAATTTGCATCCACTAAAACCCCATCTTTTCTACATGATTTTAACACAAATTGAACCCCAATTTAAGGTCTAGGGTTCGTTTTTCCAGCATCCATGAAGAACACAAATTCAAAGTTGAATATCATCAAATTTCATCAAATTTTCACCAAAATTTCAACAAGAATCACTCATATAAATAATCAATTTCAAGCATAACCAAACCATATCATAATCACACAATTCAAACACAATCAATCAACATTAATTTTACCATACCCTACCTGGTTTTGCTGCTCCTAATTCGGTTAAACTTTCAGGTGGTCCTTAAGCACTTTTTCCTCCTAAATCACATCAAGAACAACTTTAAATCCAAAAACTCTCAACTGACCAAATCTCACTTAGTATGTTAGGAAGAGATATCTCACCTTATACTTGCTGGAAATTCACGTTTCTTGGCCCTCAAGTCAAGTTAAGCATGATTCCTAAGGAAGAACATAAAGAAAACACATGTTTTACATGGTTTTCCTTAAAAACCGAATTGAAATGGGAGGGAGACAGCCATCTCACCTTATTTCCATCCTTGATAAGTTACATGGTTATGTAGAGGAAGAAGAGAGGATCATTTTGGTGAAATTGGAGTTTTGATTTGAGTTTTAGTTCAGAAGAAATCAAGCTTTGAAGATTAAGTGTTCATGAAAGTTTCTCTCTTTTCTCTCTTGTTATTTTCGGCCAAAATGATGAAATGAGACAGCCTTGGAGGTCTTGGGGGTGTAAGGTGAGTTGTGATTGGTTGGCTTGGAGGTGGATTAAAATAATATTAAAATATCTCTGGTGTACAACTACTAAAACTTGGTGTACCGGAAAACTTGTAAAAACATCTCTAAAAATTATTTTCTGAGCTACTAGCATAAATGACACTAGTAAAATATTTATTATGAGAATAGAACATGTATAATGAGGCCTTAGCATTGCTAAATTCATCAGAGAGTGCTGGTGCTAAGCTGCACCAGTAAACCGTAAATCTGGTTAAACCGATTTTCTGTTTTTAACAAAAACAGACCAGGTAACCTTATAATGTCATTCAAGCATTATCTAATACTAATATAATGATAATATTATACTATTATCTCTCTCCTCTCATGAATCGAGTCCGGTTCGTCAAACAGAGACTATTTACGAAAATCAGAATCAAAACTGCCAACCGATACGGTTCAAAAACTAGGTTCTTCGCGATTGCATTATCGAGCTTGCCTCAAAGAAGGTTCTACCTTAAGAATGACATAATGATAATGAGGATTGAAATACTTGATGATATAGCAGAGGTGTTCCCTTTACTGATCTTCCAGAGAAATCCGTACTTTTAGAAAAGATCTCATGTACTCGAAAATCAGGGTTGTTACATTCAACCCTCCTAAAAGAAAATTTTGCCCTCAAAATTTCAATTACCTAGGAATAAATGCGGGTAATCAGCTTTCATCTTATCTTCTAGTTCCCAAGTGTGCTCTTCCTCTCCTCTTGGTTCCCATGCTACTTTGACTAAGCGAACAGTCTTGCCTTTTAGCTGCTTATCACTTCTTTCTACGATCTGAACCGGTGATGCTTGATATGTCAAATCATTTCATAACTGTACTGTCTCTGATTGTAAAACGTGACTCTTGTCGAGAATATATTTCTTAAGTTGCGAGACATGAAAAACATCATGAAGGTTTGATAAATAAGGAGGAAGGACTATTTGATGAACTACTAGACCGACTCTTTTAAGTATTTGGAAAGGTTCTATGTATCGTGGGTTAAGCTTTTTAGTCTTAAGGGCTCTACCTATTCCAGTAATCAAGGTTACTTCTAGAAAGACACGGTTTCCGTCACTAAACTCTAAGGGTCTACGTCTATTATCGGCATAGCTCTTTTGACGGCCTTGTGCTGTCTGGATCTTCCGACGAATCTCCTTTATCTTCTCAGTGGTTTCTTACACTAAGTCTGAACCTAAGACACTAGCTTCTCCATCGTCATTCCAACACAATGGTGTCCGACATCTTCTTCCATAGAGAGCTTCATATGGTGCCATCCCGATACTTTATTGGAAACTGTTGTTGTAGACGAATTTGACCAAAAGCAAATACTTATCCCAGCTGCTTTGGTTGTCTATCATACATGATCGTAACATGTCTTCTAACGTCTGGATTGTCTGCTCTGATTGTCCGTCTATCTGAGGATGGTATGCTATACTCGTGTACAATTCTGTTTCCAACGCTTTTTGAAAAGCTCCCCAAAATCTAGTAGTAAACCTCGAAACTCGATCTGAGACAATTTATGAAGGTATCCCATGTAGTCGTACGATTCCTTGAATATATATATTCATTCCAGCCTTTCTAAAGTATAGTCAACTCGAATCAGAAGGAAGTGCGCTGACTTTGTCAACCTGTCCACAATTACCCAGATGGTATCGTGTCCAGTTGAGGTCCTTGGCAATCCCGTGACAAAATCCATAGAAATTTGCTCCCATTTCCATTGTGGTATTTCTAAGGGTTACAGGGTTCCTGACAGCTTCTAATGTTCCACCTTCATCTTCTGGCAGGTTAAACATTTTGAGACATAATCAGCTACTTCTTTCTTTAAGCCTGGCCACCAGAACATTTGTTTCAAATCTCGATACATCTTTGTCACTCCAGGATGCATAGAAAATCTACTTTGGTGAGCTTCAGCAAGAATCTTTTGTCGTAATTCCCCAGAGTTAGGCACACAAATTCTTTTCTTGTACCTCCACAGGCCACTACGATCCTATCTCACAGCTTCTTCAGCTCTGCAAGCAATGGTGACATCCAGTACAGTGCTATGGAAATCGGTCCAGCTCCAGGTACTAGATCAATGCTGAATTCTATCTCTCGCTGAGGAGGAGACTCGGGTATGTCGTCCAAGAAAACATTAGGAAATTCCTTCATCATTCAGATTCGTTCTAAGCTTAATTCACTATCATTCGAGCTAGCCGCTAACAGAACGTACCCCTCACAATCACTCCCACCTAAGGTAACTCTTACAGAATTCAGATATAAGGTGTGGGACAGAAATGGTTTAGTACATAGACTATCAGATGGAATAACAGCAGTTCTCTTAAAATAATCAAGGAAAGCATGATACTTAGATAACCAATCTAATCCTAAAATAACTTCTAAACCACATAGAGGTAAACAGATTAGATCGTGTATAAAATTCATGTTCCTAATAGCGAATGGTACATACAGGAACACTAAACTGGTCAAAGCATTTTGGGATGCAGGTGTATGGACAATCAAGTAAAAATTCAATTTAAAGAAATATAATCCTAACTCGTGAGCAATAGTTAAAGAAATAAAAGAATGCGATGCACCCGAATCATACAGTACAGTTAGAAATCGATTCTTGACATAACCTGACCTTGAATGAGGGCGTTCGATTGCACAACATCATCAATAGTGATAGTAAACACTCGTCCTTGTTGCTGGGTTCTAACTGAATTTTGAGTAAATCCCTTCGGACAATCCTTGGCAATATGTCCAAGTTCTCCACAAGCATAGCAGTTAGGTGATCCAAACTGGCAAGACCTGTTACTATGCTCTTTTCCGCATTGCTTACATGTAGGGTTTATGCAAGTCTGACAGGCTCGTTTACCATTGCCTTGCCTTACTTTACGTCGAGCGATAAATCCAAACTTTATAGTATTGCCAGTGGACTCATCTACCATTCTTTTTCGACAGTCTCTTGCCCGATGTCCTTCCTTATTACAGTAGTAACATAAACCTGTTCTGAACTGGCAAAGCCTACTACCATGATGCTTTCCACAAGTTGGGCATACTACACCACTTTGAGCTTGGTGAGGTTGACTCTCATGTCCTTGTTCAATGTCACGGTTATTGTCACTACCATTATTGCGAGTTAAAAGGTTGACATCTCGGTGGTTTCCATTCCAACACTGGAATTGATCAATGGCTTTATAGTTACGACCTTGCGGGGCTAAATTTTGAACAAAGTCTCTTTTTGAATCCTCCCTACGTCTTGCTCGAGCTATCGCCACCTTCTTTGAACATTCTTCCACTAGTTTACTTTTATTCACTAGTTCAGCAAAATTTCGTATCTCTAGCGAAACAACAGAATTCATCAGTTCTTCTTGGAGTCCTCCTTCAAACTTTAAATACTTCCATTCCTCAAAGTCTTCTGGGTTCCCTTGACAAATCTTGGAGAAACGGCACAAGTTATCAAACTTACGGGCATACTCAGCAATAGTCATATCCCCTTGTTTCAACTGCATAAGCTCCATCTCCTTAGCATCTCGTGCTGCTCCCAAAAAATACTTTTTATAAAATTTGTCCCTAAAGATATCCTAAGGAATGTCATTTTCATTCTGTTGTAGCAGTCGCTGTATCCCCTGCCACCAGTACTCAGCTTCTCCCTCGAGCATATAAGTAGCAAACTCCACGTGTTGTCCTTCCGGAACATGTTGCGCTCTCAGTGATTGTTCAATACCTCGAAACCAGTTATCAGCGTCAGTCGCAACGAGTGTACCCTTGAACTTAGGCGGATTAACCTTCAGAAATGTCGCAAGGGTCATAGGTCTTTCAGGATGCCCTAAGTTGTTCTCATTATTCCCATTATCTTCTTCGTATTCATTCTCGTTCCCATTTCTCACTCCGAGACGTTCAATAGCCCTAGCCGCTGCTACAGCAGCTTCACGCACTACTTCAGCCACGTTGTTCATGGTAGCCATAAACGTTTCCTATTCCTTCTCGTAGTTAACATTATGAATTCCTTCCCGTACGCCTCATCTCCGTGAACCCATTGTAGTCTTGTTCACACCAAACAATCATTGTTAAGGTGATCAGTCTTAACACTTCAAGTCAAGTGTGAATATTCCCAAAATGAAAACACAGAGACAATCATGCAACATATATCACTGGGATATCCTATACGCATGAGACACATAACAGAGTATGCAATGAAGCATAGTCAGTCCACTCCCCAGGCTCTACTGGGAACGAATTGCTCTGATACCAAATTGTAACGACCCAATTTTCAATATGTCTAGATCATACCGGAAACTGAGCGCTACCAATTTGTCTTCCTAATTATTATCTATTATTTATCATATGAGCCCGATTCATTGTTAAAAGCGTAGTTAATTTGCGAGGTGTATTTTTTTTTAAAACGTGTGGATTAATAGACAGAATCATTTATAATCAATTCACAAATAATAACAGATAAAACAGTTATAAACAACCACACAAAAATACATCACAAGTAGTTGACAACATTTGGTGATTCAGCCTTTATTAGCATATAGACTGTTAGTTAGAAAACCCCTAGATATAGCTAAATAATATCTATATACATATATATACATACAACATCCCAGGTTCTGACCTGTTCAAGAGGCCCCTAAGCTGGCACCTAGGCTAGCCTAGACTCTATACTCACCTAGTCCCTCTAAACTACTAAAGCGAGGGAAAGTACGTTCTAGATCTTCAAAACTCAAGTCAAGTGGAACGTCATCAAAAGATAGAACATCATTGTAAATCATGTTGCTTGTATGCGAAGTTTGTATTCGTAGGTTTTGATGAATGACAAACCAACAAACGACATGAAAGACAAACCAACAAACAACTTGAATGAACAAGCATGTTGAAAGATCAACCAACATTCAACGTTGAGGAATGAAGAGTTGAAAGCAACACAACAACAACAAGAAACTCAAGTCCACAACATTTGAAGACAAGTATAGTGTCTTAGGACTTAGGTAACTTCTTGTTAAGAACCAATTGCTAAATCTCTCAACACACACTCACAAAATGTTTTGATGCACATTTTGCAATTCGATGCTAGCCAAATGGTTTAAAAACTTGTTTTCAAAGGTACAAAAGCATAGGAATTGACTCCAACAAGTTTGAGATCAATCCTAAGTATTTTGAAGTGATTTTAAGCCATTCTTTAAGGTTTGCATCGATGCACACTCATCTTGCATCGATGCAAAGCATGCGACGACTTGTTGCATCGATGCAAAGATGTTTGCATCGATGCAACCTAGCTGAAAATTCAAATTTCAGCTTCAAAGACACATTTGCATCGATGCAAAGTGTTATGCATTGATGCAAATGATTCAAAAACATAAAAAACGGCTAGTTTTGACAAAAAGGCTCCATCCCATTAACTCCCCAACGTTTCTAAGGTTTGGGGAGTCTATAAATAGATGGATTGAAGCCTTATTTCAAATACTTGAGTATTTGCAAACTATCTTGTTCATATTCTTTCATTCTACACATTTTTTTTAAAGTGTTATAATACACAATTTGAGAGAGCAATATCAATTGGTTCAATAGTGCTAAACTTGTAATCATACACTCTTCTAGAGAGTACTCATTTCGTCTCAACAATTCTTTGAGAATTGTTTTCTTGTACACTTTGTAAATTGGAGTGTGATCTCCAAGGTTGAGTCAAGAGTTATAAACACTATAGTCGGTGAGGATACCAAAGAAGTATACTAAGTACTCAAGGCAAATCTTAGAGAAGGTATCTCTAAGTGGAGTGGGTTAGTATACGAGTGGTGATCATATACCGTGAGGTGTTAGAAACTAAGGACTCGGATTGTAAAAGGTTTTGCGCGAGCACCTTGAAGCTTGGCAATAGTGGAACTTCTCAATAGCGATTGAGAAAGAAAGTGGACGTAGGACAAGGATTGTGCCGAACCACTCTAAATAGTGTTTGCATCTCTCCAAACTCATCTCTTCAATATTATTGTCTTTTACCTTTGAGCAAATAAATTGTGATCGAAAAGTAGCTTCGTAAGTACTTAAGGAATAGCTTAAGTCCGATTGGTGAAAAGCTTGATCAATTTATTTGAGTTGGTGTCTATTGGAAAGTAAAAGCTCCTTATAAATGCTTAGCAATTGAGTTAAGCTCTTGGAAAAATACTAGTACAATAACACTTTTGTATATTGTCTTTAACTTTCGCAAAAAGATTCATTGTTGTTGCAATACTCAATTCACCCCCCCCTCTTGAGTAATTGTGCATAGGTTCTACAAGTGGTATCAGAGCTTAACCCTTTGAAAGACTTAACCGTTTAAGGGAAAAGATCATGGCAAGCACAAGCTTTAACAACAACAACACTAGTGAAGGTAACTCAACCGCTAGACCTCCTCTTTTTAGCGGAACAAATTACTCTTATTGGAAAAATAAGATGAGAATTTGGATCCGTTCTCAAGATGTGAGAATTTGGAAAGTAATTGAGAATGGAAATCACATTCCAACAAAGACAACAAGCACTAAAGAAGGAGAAGTCTCCGTCTCAAAGCAATTACTGAAAGGAGAAGATGAATATAGTGACGATGATTGGAAGAAAGTGGCAATGAATGATAAAGCCATCAACTTCATTCATTGTGCACTTAACGAGCATGATTATATGAAGATCTCTACATGTGAAACCGCTAAAGAGATTTGGGATAAACTCCAAATCACTTACGAAGGAACCGACCACGTTAAAGAATCAAAGGTATTTATGTTGGTTCATGAATGGGAAAATTTTAAAATGAAAGATGAAGAGAGCATTGAAGAAGCTCTTAAAAGACTCTCCAAGATCTTCAACAACCTAAGCATGCTTGGCACAAAATACAATGATAAACAAATTGTGACCAAGGTGCTTACAAGCCTTACACCAAAATGGAACTCAAAAGTGAACGCCATTGTGGAAGGAAGGCTCTATGATCAACTTACATTTGATCAACTACGAGGTAATCTTCTCACCTATGAAATGACTATGCTAAATAGACAAAAAGGTGAAGAAAGCAAGAAGAAAAGTCTCGCCCTTAAAACAACATCACTACAAGAAGAGAGTGATGATAATGAAGAAGAAAGAGATGAAGAATTTGCACTCTTATTAAAAAGATTCAATAAGTTTGCAATGAAGAAAAACTTCAAGAGCAAAACAAAGGTACCAAAATGCTATGAGTGTGGAGAAGTTGGACACATTAAACCCAATTGTCCAAAACTTCAAAAGGAGGACAAAAACAAGAAATTTAAGAAGAAGGAGAAAGCATACATATCATGGGAGAACGAGGATGAATCCGACTCCGATGACGACGAGGTTGCAAATCTTTGCTTAATGGCAAGCGAAGAAAAGGTTAGTGATGACAACTCCACTTCTTTTAATTTACAAGATGAATATGATGCCTTACTTGAGGTGTACACAAAACTTACCCAAGATTATTCTCTCCTAAAGAAAAAGAATATGGATCTTTTAAAACAAAATGAGATGTTGAAAAACGAGAATATCAATCTTGGAAAAGATAAGTGTAGCACAAGTAGTGATCCATACAAATCTTGTAAAATGCATGAAAATGAAATTACAAATCTTAAGAACACTTTAGCTAAGTTCAATGAATCTTCAAAGAACTTAGATAAAATGTTGAAAAACCAAAAGCATGTTCATAATAAGGAAGGTTTAGGTTTTGAAAAAGGAAAATTTAAAAATATTAAAACTCCTATTAGGCAACCGCAAGCCCAAAAGGCAAGCATGCCTAAAAGGAATGAAGCCTTTAAACATCCTCCTCAACATGCTTCATTTAGAAATTATAATCACAATGCATATAGATCAAAAGATGTTGCATTTAGGAAACAACCTAGGCAACCATTTAGAAACATGCATAGGATGCATAATCCAAATGTCATATGTCATTATTGTAATAAAGTAGGTCATATAGCACCCGTATGCTTTACTAGAATTAAACATATAAACTTTCGTAGTCAAGATACGAGATGGGCACCTTATGGGCATTATGCTCATACTAACCATCAAGGACCCAAATTCACTTGGGTACCTAAATCCCAATTTTAATTGTTTTGTAGGTACGTGTTGGAGCTAAGGATACAAATTGGTATGTTGATAGTGGATGCTCCAAACACATGACCGGCGATGAATCAAAGTTCACCGCAATAGAGCCTACAAACGGAGGAAACGTGATCTATGGAGACAACAACACCGGCAAAGTAATCGGCGTTGGAAAAGTTGAAAAGATTTTGATGAAAATGTAGAAAACTTTGATTCACTAAATTTGAATGGTGAAGACAAAGAAAAAGATTTAAATGAAGCCTCTACAAGCTCAACAAAGGATAGTGTTCAAGTTGAAGAAATTGAACCATCACAAGCACAAATAAATGCACTTCCAAAGGACTGGCGTACTTCAAAGGATCATCCTCTAGACAACGTCATTGGTGATGTTTCGAAAGGGGTAACAACTCGATCCACTTTTAGAAATTTATTTGCATATAGTGCTTTTGTTTCTCAAATTGAACCATCTACCATTGAGTCCGCAATTGATGATGAACATTGGGCTATGGCAATGCAAGAGGAGCTTAACCAATTCAAACGAAATGACGTTTGGGAATTGGTGCCTAAACCAAGTAATCAAACAATTGTAGGAACAAAATGGGTTTTTAGAAATAAACTCGATGAAAATGGTACAATTGTTAGAAACAAAGCTAGATTGGTAGCTAAAGGTTATAATCAAGAGGAAGGCATTGATTATGACGAAACTTATGCTCCCGTAGCTAGATTAGAAGCTATTAGGATGTTACTTGCTTTTGCATCCTCTTATAACTTCAAACTTTATCAAATGGATGTTAAGAGTGCCTTTCTTAATGGTTTCATTCAAGAAGAAGTATATGTTGAACAACCTCCCGGTTTTGAGGATTATGAAAATCCTAATCATGTTTTTAAACTCAAGAAAGCTCTTTATGGTCTTAAACAAGCTCCAAGAGCTTGGTATGAACGTTTGAGCAAGTTTTTAATAGAAAAGGGTTTTAGAAGAGGGAAGGTTGATACAACTTTATTTATCATGATTGAAAACAAAAATATCCTTTTGGTACAAGTTTACATCGATGACATAATATTTGGTTCAACTAACGAATCACTTTGCAAGTTTTTCTCAAACCTCATGCAAAGTGAATTTGAAATGTCCATGATGGGCGAACTCAACTTCTTCCTTGGTCTTCAAATCAAACAAGGAAAAGAAGGAACTTTCGTTAGCCAAACCAAATATTGCAAGGAATTGCTCAAAAGATTTGGAATGGACAATGCTAAGGCAATGGACACACCAATGAGCACTACTTGCTACCTTGACAAAGATGAACAAGGTAAAAACATAGATGTAAAGAAGTATAGAGGCATGATAGGATCATTACTTTATCTAACGGCAAGTAGGCCAGATATCATGTTTAGTGTATGCATGTGTGCGAGATACTAAGCTAATCCTAAGGAATCTCACTTAAGTGCGGTGAAAAGGATTATGAAGTATCTCATAGGAACATTAAATGTTGGATTGTGGTATCCGAAAGGATCCACTTGTGATTTGATTGGTTATTCCGATTCCAATTTTGCCGGTTGCAAATTGGATAGGAAAAGCACTAGCGGCACTTGTCACTTGCTAGGAAACTCTCTTGTTTCATGGCATAGTAAGAAACAAGTAAGTGTAGCCTTGTCTACCGCCGAAGCCGAGTATGTAGCCGCCGGTAGTTGTTGCGCCCAAATTTTATGGATGAAACAACAACTTGTGGACTATGGACTCATGCTTGATCACATTCCTATCAAATGTGATAATACTAGTGCAATAAATTTAACCAAGAATCCGGTTCAACATTCAAGAACCAAGCATATTGAGATTAGACATCACTTCATAAGAGACCATGTTGAAAAGGGTGATGTGGTTATTGAATTTGTCGAAACTAGTAAACAACTAGCGGACATCTTCACTAAACCTTTATGTAAAGAAAGTTTTTTTAACATCCGAAATGAACTTGATATCTTGGATTCTAATCTAATATGATTTGTTTGAATTCATTGTATTTATATTGCTATTTTTGTATCTCTTACTAACTTAAGCATTGGAGATATCCAATTAGCCATTGTTTTGTAGGTTTATGAGTTGATGAATGAGTGATTAATCTTGAGGTAGATTGAAGAATTTGAAGATTATAAACAATGGAGGATCAACAAATTGAAGTTTATAATAGTTTAAGTGAGTATATACATGATGGAACTCAAAGGATTGAAGAAAGAACCACCAAAGGATGAAAATTTGGTGATTTTGGGCAAAATGATGCATGTTGCATCGATGCAACCAAGCTTTGCATCGATGCAAAGCACACAACGTGCTATGTGCATCGATGCAAAGCCTATTGCATCGATGCAAACACGACCAAATTGCACAAAAACACGTGAATTTGGCATTTTTGAGCAACAAAACCCCACTTTTTCATCATCTTCAACCTCACAACTCATATCCCCACATTCAAACCTCCATAACCTCCAAAACAAGCTCACATATAGCTTCATACAACTCACAAAACTTAGATACCCACTACAAACAAATTACATATTTGAAGTCCCCACATTCTCCTCTACAAAACCCATAAAACAAAATCATCCACAATGCCTAGAATCAAGAGAACCATCAAGAAGTCAAAAGGCTCTTCAAGTGTGGTTCCACCTCCAAATGATCATCCTTTGGCAAGGTACTTTGCTTCTAATGAAGATCTTCAATTCTATGAGGCAAGGCTCACCGGAAGAAAGGAAATTCCTCCGAGGTATTTGGATCCGACCCTTCTTGTCATTCATAAGTTTGATACTCTTAAGGCTATTCTAGTTCATCAAGGCCTCATGGATTTTGTTCAAATTAAGAGTAAATATTATCCGGATTTAGTTGCCATAGCCTATAGTACACTCATGCTTGAGATTAATGAGGAAGATGAATCAAATTTCACATTATTCTTCAAGATAGGAAGAAAGGATTATAGGCTAGATGGTGATGAGTTAGCCACCATTTGGGAGTTGCCAAATCAAGGTGACTTGTTTCAAGGTGGTAAAACCCCAATTGATGAATGGGGTTATTCAAAGGACAATGCCATGCATTTGTTCAACCTTGTACAAGGAGCTCACTCCAAAATTAGTTGCAATTCAATGAGTGTGGAACATAGAACTTTGTTATATCTAGTCACCTATGTATTGCAACCTAGAATATCCGGGCATGCGAATGTAAATGATGAAGATTTGATTGTCATGTGGGCTATGATGAATGGGATTAAAATTAATTGGCCATACTTTATAGTACAACATATGATTAGGCTCAAGATGAAGGATAGGAATGGTGGATTAGGATTCCTTTGCCTATGGTCTAAAGTCTTTGATTATGTTGGTATTGATATATCAAATGAGATTGCCAAGGAAGTACCACCTCAATCTTGTATCAACACTCATATTCTCAACAAAATGGGAAGAAGAAATGTTGATGAACAAGGTCCTCAAGAGCAAGCTCCTCCACAAGCACCTCAAGCTCAAGAACCACCCTCCTTGGTTGATGTAATGAGAGAATTACAATCCATCAACCAAAACATCCAAAGGATTGAAGTAGAGCATGGTAGGCAACTTGAAGCACTTAATCGTCGTGTTTCTCGTGTAGATCATCGCACGGGTCGCTTGGATCGTCGTATTGATGACTTATATGAGCATTTCGGCATCCACCTACCGTATGAAGAGGATAATGATGATGATGAAGACCAAGATTGATTGTCTCCTCTTCATCAAGTCACTTTTTATTGCTTTATGTTTATTTGATTATATGAATTGTTAAACTAACTCCTAGTAAGCTAAGGATTTCTATTATGGTTTAAATACTTTGATATTTCCTTCATAATTTTGTTTAATGATTAATGCTTGTATGCTTATTTGGTGAATAACTCAAAATAGGCTTGGTACCCCTATTTTAAGTTAATGTGCATGCCTTGATATATTTCACTTCTTTAGGGGGAATTATGCATGCTTGTTATATATAAAAAGAGGAAATCAAATTCTTTTTGAAAGGGGGAATATCTCATCCTTGAGATTAATAGAGATATTGAACTTAAAAAAATTCATTGTTTTATGCATGCTTCTATGACACATTTCAAACTCCTTTCTTTTTGATAATGTCAAAAGGGGAAGAAAAGTTTGAGGATATTTGAAGTTTTGAACTTTTGAAAAAGAAGAAGTTTGAGGATTTGAAAAGAAGAAATAAGTTTGCGAAACAATGATTTCAAAAAGACTTCCGCTAAGCAAAAACTTTTGATATCTAAATCGTTTTCTTTGATAAACGCCCTTTAAGGGAACAAATGCACATATTTAGGAGGAACTCCTGCAAAATTTTTTTTGTGAAGTCTTCTCCAAAGCTTTCTATAAAACAAAGTGCATTATTGTTGCTTTCAAAATCATTTATAAATGCATATCCTCAAAATTGGTTTGTCATTATCAAAAAGGGGGAAATTGTAAATCATGTTGCTTATATGCGAAGTTTGTATTCGTAGGTTTTGATGAATGACAAACCAACAAACGACATGAAAGACAAACCAACAAACAACTTGAATGAACAAGCATGTTGAAAGATCAACCAACATTCAACGTTGAGGAATGAAGAGTTGAAAGTAACACAACAACAACAAGAAACTCAAGTCCACAACATTTGAAGACAAGTATAGTGTCTTAGGACTTAGGTAACTTCTTGTTAAGAACCAATTGCTAAATCTCTCAACACACACTCACAAAATGTTTTGATGCACATCTTGCAATTCGATGCTAGCCAAATGGTTTAAAAACTTGTTTTCAAAGGTACAAAAGCATAGGAATTGACTCCAACAAGTTTGAGATCAATCCTAAGTATTTTGAAGTGATTTTAAGCCATTCTTTAAGGTTTGCATCGATGCACACTCATCTTGCATCGATGCAAAGCATGCGACGACTTGTTGCATCGATGCAAAGATGTTTGCATCGATGCAACCTAGCTGAAAATTCAAATTTCAGCTTCAAAGACACATTTGCATCGATGCAAAGTGTTATGCATCGATGCAAATGATTCAAAAACATAAAAAACGGCTAGTTTTGACAAAAAGGCTCCATCCCATTAACTCCCCAACGTTTCTAAGGTTTGGGGAGTCTATAAATAGATGGATTGAAGCCTTATTTCAAATACTTGAGTATTTGCAAACTATGTTGTTCATATTCTTTCATTCTACACATTTTTTTAAAGTGTTATAATACACAATTTAAGAGAGCAATATCAATTGGTTCAATAGTGCTAAACTTGTAATCATACACTCTTCTAGAGAGTACTCATTTTGTCTCAACAATTCTTTGAGAATTGTTTTCTTGTACACTTTGTAAATTGGAGTGTGATCTCCAAGGTTGAGTCAAGAGTTATAAACACTATAGTCGGTGAGGATACCAAAGAAGTATACTAAGTACTCAAGGCGAATCTTAGAGAAGGTATCTCTAAGTGGAGTGGGTTAGTATACGAGTGGTGATCATATACCGTGAGGTGTTAGAAACTAAGGACTCGGATTGTAAAAGGTTTTGCGCGAGCACCTTGAAGCTTGGCAATAGTGGAACTTCTCAATAGCGATTGAGAAAGAAAGTGGACGTAGGACAAGGATTGTGCCGAACCACTCTAAATAGCGTTTGCATCTCTCCAAACTCATCTCTTCAATATTATTGTCTTTTACCTTTGAGCAAATAAATTGTGATCGAAAAGTAGCTTCGTAAGTACTTAAGGAATAGCTTAAGTCCGATTGGTGAAAAGCTTGATCAATTTATTTGAGTTGGTTTCTATTGGAAAGTAAAAGCTCCTTATAAATGCTTAGCAATTGAGTTAAGCTCTTGGAAAAATACTAGTACAATAACACTTTTGTATATTGTCTTTAACTTTCGCAAAAAGATTCATTGTTGTTGCAATACTCAATTCACCCCCCTCTTGAGTAATTGTGCATAGGTTCTACAATCATCTGCTACTCCTCTGCACGATCAGACTTTTCCACAGGACATCTCTCTAGTACCTCATGAAGTAGCCACACAATAGGAATCTCGTACACAGGATTTAGGTTAAAGTACGCATATGAACGGGGTGCAGACGTTGGCTGGTCTCACAGTATAAACATATAATCAGAGAACGATATTCACCCTAGACTAAGAAGACTATCTAGAGTGGAATCTCTTTTTGCTTACAATCGTCAGCGAACTACGGAAAGGAACTCTTACTTCCAACTGAAGGGGAAAGGGAGAGAGAAGGGGTAAGAACTGGGGAGTTCTTAGTAGGGTGGGGGTTATTAGTTACGTTCATTTATTTGGGGTCGATTAGTAGACGAGTAACATAATATAGCGAAGCAGTAAACAGAAAATAAAGATAGAAAGAGAAAGTAGAGACAACAGAAAGCAGAACACAAACAAAAGAATACAAGAAAATAAAACACAGAAATAGCATACAAGCAGACAAACATGAAGAAGTAGATCACACACAGAAAGGAATGCAACAGAGAATGATGCGCAGACAAGAATGATGCATGTCTAGCCCTAGCGCAGGCTATGAGCTCATGTGTCGGTTGGCTGCCCGCAATCCCGAGATTTATCCGGTCACGAGTAATCCCGATTTCCCGAATATGATTTTCCGTTCCTAAATAAATGCGCATATAATAATAGCCGCTCATTTGAGACACCCTCTGCTTACTGCAGGAAAATATATATATACTCTGCTCTGCTCTGGGGAAGCAGAAAATACCTATAGGTAACTTAGTTTCCCTACAGAAGCTTTGGGTTGCATTAAGCAACTAATATATATTAAATATAGCTCTAGGTTGCATCAAGCAACTAATATATATATATAAATATAGCTCTGGGTTGCATCAAGCAACTAATATATATAAATATAGCTCTGGGTTGCATTAAGCAACTAATATATATATATATATATATATATATATATATATATATAGCTCTTTATTATATTACTCTTCTCTTTATATCTCTTTACTCTGTTCTGGTTTCTCCTTTCTCTGTATCTCTTTACTCTGTTTTAATTACTCTGTCCTCTGTATCTCTTTTCTCTTCTCTGATTACTCTTTTCATCTGTATCTATATTACTCTTTTTCTCTTTATTTCTTTACTTTATTCTGGTTACTCTGTTTTCTGTGTTTCTCTACTCTGCTCTGATTTCTCTGCTTAACGTATGTATTTAAAGTTTATGTAAATTTTGGTATGAATAGTTCGCCTGTCCCAAGTATAGGTTCATTAAGTCTATACTGAAACAGTTTAACTTTTCATATAATACCTAACCCTAGTCGCAACTCAAGGACTAACTATGTTGCCCTAGTTCGTTCACTAATTTTTGTCTGTTTTTCTGTTATTAAAACCTTACAGACTTTTCTTTAGTTTTTATCTTTTCTTCAACTTTTTATCTTTCTTTTATCTTTGCCTCAATAATATGTTCTTACCACTCCCTAAGTGTTTTATGAAGGTAATTATGAGATTCTGCGCTTAAAGTTGTCTTTCTAAAGCTTTTACAGAAAATTGCCTTTTCTGTATTATTTTATTATTTTATTATTAAATTTTCGAAAATTAACTTTACTTTAACCTTTAACCTTTAAAATTCACTTTTTACCACTCGTAACTTTTAATATTTCTACTTTTACCACCCTAACTTTCAGAAATTACAAAATAACCCCCCAAACCCCAAAATATTTACTTCCTTGCCCTTTTATGGATCAAAAAGGTGTTCTTCATTTTTCTTCACCACACTCAAAGTGTTCTTCATATTCTTCGTAAATTCTTCACATTCTTTCTCTGTTTTTACCCGTTTTTTAGTCTTTTCAGCAACCGATTTTTACCATAATTCAAAATAAATTTGCAGCCACTAAAACCCCATCTTTTCTACATGATTTTAACACAAATTGAATCCCAATTTAAGGTCTAGGGTTCGTTTTTCCAGCATCCATGAAGAACACAAATTCAAAGTTGAATATCATCAAATTTCATCAAATTTTCACCAAAATTTCAACAAGAATCACTCATATAAATAATCAATTTCAAGCATAACCAAACCATATCATAATCACACAATTCAAACACAATCAATCAACATTAATTTTACCAAACCCTACCTGGTTTTGCTGCTCCTAATTCGGTTAAACTTTCAGGAGGTCCTTAAGCACTTTTTCCTCCTAAATTACATCAAGAACAACTTTAAATCCAAAAACTCTCAACTGACCAAATCTCACTCAGTATGTTAGGAAGAGATATCTCACCTTAGACTTGCTGGAAATTCACGTTTCTTGGCCCTCAAGTCAAGTTAAGCATGATTCCTAAGGAAGAACATCAAGAAAACACATGTTTTGCATGGTTTTCCTTAAAAACCGAATTGAAATGGGAGGGAGACAGCCATCTCACCTTATTTCCATCCTTGATAAGTTACATGGTTATGTAGAGGAAGAAGAGAGGATCATTTTGGTGAAATCGGAGTTTTGATTTGAGTTTTAGTTCAGAAGAAATCAAGCTTTGAAGATTAAGTGTTCATGAAAGTTTCTCTCTTTTCTCTCTTGTTATTTTCGGCCAAAATGATGAAATGAGACAGCCTTGGAGGTCTTGGGGGTGTAAGGTGAGTTGTGATTGGTTGGCTTGGAGGTGGATTAAAATAATATTAAAATATCTCTGGTGTACAACTACTAAAACTAGGTGTACCGGAACACTCGTAAAAACATCTCTAAAAATTATTTTCTGAGCTACTAGCATAAATAACACCAGTAACATATTTATTATGAGAATAGAACATGTATAATGAGGCCTTAGCATTGCTAACTTCATCAAAGAGTGCTGGTGCTAAGCTACACCAGTAAACCGTAAACCCGGATAAACCGATTTTCTGTTTTTAACAAAAACAGACCAGGTAACCTTATAATGTCATTCAAGAATTTTCTAATACTAATATAATGATAATATTATACTATTATCTCTCTCCTCTCATGAATCAAGTCCGGTTCGTCAAACAGAGACTATTTACGAAAATCAGAATCAAAACTGCCAACCGATACAGTTCAAAAACTAGGTTCTTCGCGATTGCATTATCGAGCTTGCCTCAAAGGAGGTTCTAGCTTAAGGATGACATAATGATAATGAGGATTGAAATACCTGATGATATAGCAGAGGTGTTCCCTTTACTGATCTTCCGGAGAAATCCGTACTTTTAGAAAAGATCTCATGTACTCGAAAATCAGGGTTGTTACATGCATGACCTATATCTCTGGTGTAGCAGTTTTTCTGCTGCAAGAGTATGCCAGGCACTATATCCTTGGAATGATTTATGGTGACACAGTGGTTGTTGTTTCCTTTTCTGCTGCATAAGTGTGCAGCACCTATATCCCTGCTACATAAGTGTGCGGGCCTATATCCCCGGCATGGCAGATTTCTCTACTGTATGAGTGTGTAGTGCCTATATCCCTGGCGTGGCAGGAAGGCTACATCCGGAAGGATGTGTCGGGTTGGCATTTATAGACCGACAAGTGATATCACAAGCCAAATAAGATAGACATTCATCATATTCATCTTCTATATGCTTGCTTGCTTTGATTACTTAAGTTATGCCTATTTGAATTACATGCCTAAATGCTAGTTGAATTACCTGCTGTATATGTGTATTACTTGTGTTTTACTTGGTTGCATTAATCGTGTTTTACTGGCATTGAGGAGGATCAGGAGGCAGTGGCGATGGGATCGCACGGAGGTTAGATTGGTGAAGGCTGTGGGATACAGCAATGTGATTAGTATTAGTTAGAAATCTCCTATGTTTAGATAACCCAGTTTACGGTTCATGGTTTAAGTTATTTATTTTTGTTAAGCATGAATATCTGTTTTTGATGTGAAGTTCTAGGATTGCCATTAGCGTCCCATAACCTTATATCTTATATATGGGGCACTGTTACCATATTGAAAATCTCTGGTTCTCATACCATATATTCTTGTTGTTTTTCATATGCAGGTCGCAACTCACCTTGGTGAGTTTGCAGATGGTGACAGAGCGGGGGATCTTTTGTTCTCTCTGTAATTTGATTATTTGTTGTAGTATTTTCTCTCACATTTTTATTTTAGAAAAAACTATGGCCTTAGAGGCTTGAGTTAAGAGATAAGTTGTATAAGCTATTTTAAATTTCCAAAACTCTTTTGTATTTCAGTTTGATTAGCCAACCTAACCTCCGCAGGCTGTGACTAGTCCACTTTTCCGTGCACCTTACTTATATATATACATCATGTTTAATTTAATTATTACCTTGTGTATCCTGGAGCTAGCTACAAGGTTCTATATATAGTATTATGACTTGTTCTGTCTGTGCCTAAGCATTTTAGTTTTCGTGTGTGAACGCTTCGCGTATTGTAATTCCGCTTTATGCGACTTTGGGTTTTATTCCTTCATCGGGCTTCTAGTAGTACTATTTCTTTCTCTCTCTCTCTCTCTCTATATATATATATATATATATATATATATATATATGAGCCTTAGAACTATCATGACACCTTGTTATCCTTCGCTTTACGGCATGAGGTAAGGCTTAGGCTTAGGCTAACGGGGTGTTACACATGATGCATGCCTATCCTACTGGCCATGAGCTCACGTGTTAATTATTTTACCAGAACCCGACACACCCGGTAGCTAACCTGGATATCGTCTCCCTGACATGCATCTAAACTCTTGGGAAGTAGTGCTCGCCATACTCTTAGGATATAGTGCCCACCACACTCTTAGAATATAGTGCCTGCCGCATTTTTCGGGTTAAAGTGTTCCCACACTCTTGGAATATAGTACCCGCCACACTCTTGAGATAAAATGCTCGTCACATTCATGGGATAGTACCTGACACACTTCCCAGGGTAAAGTGCTCCAAACTCTTGGGATATAGTATCCGCCACACTCTTGGAATATAGTGCCCGCCACACTCTTGGGCTATAGTGCCCGACACACTTTACAAACAGAGAGAATATGATGCATCAAAAGCGGAACAGATTATACACAACCAATCTCACAAGTAGAATTGCAACTTAACATGATCATTCCTCAATCCATCAAATCATAGTCACAATCACCATCTATCATGAATATAGTGCTCAGCACACTCTTTGGATATAGTGTGGTAGTGGGAAATTGTGATTCACACTTTTCACAACTCCGCACAACTAACCAACAAGTGCATTGGATCATCCAAGTAATACCTTACGTGAGTAAGGGTCCATCCCACGGAGATTGTCGGCTTGAAGTAAGCTATGGTCATCTTGTAAATCTCAGTCAGGCGGATTCAAATGGTTATGAGTTTTGATAATTAAAAGATAAATAAAACATAAAATAAAATAAAGTTACTTATGTAATTCATTGGTGGAAATTTCAGATAAGCGTTTGGAGATGCTTTGTTGCTTCTAAACCTCTGCTTTCCTATTGCCTTCTTCCAATCATGCCTACTCCCTTCCATGGCAAGCTGTAGGATCCTCTCAGTGAAAATGGTCCTCTACGATTTCTGCACGGCTAATCAACTGTCGGATTTCTCGTCTCAGATGAAAAATACTAGGCACAGCTACCGCATGGCTAATCATCTGTCGGTTTCCGCAAGCGTCGGAATAGAATCCATTGATCCTTTTGAATACTGTCACTGCACCCAACATTCGCAGGTTTGAAGCTCGTCACAGTCATCCCTTCCCAAATCCTACTCGGAATACCACAGATAAGGTTTAGACTTTCCGGATCCCAGGAATGCTGCCAATTGGTTCTAGGCTATACCACGAAGATACTAATCTCACAGAATCGGTCCGTGTATTAGATACCCAAGAGAATATACTCCGGCTGTCGTCCAATGACTACGTTGAACATCATGTAGACCGCTTTGTGGTTGTCAGGCACGCGGATCTTGGCTAAGCGAGTAACAAAGATTGGGTGATTGTCACGGGTCACCCCTTCATTCTGACTTAACTGAATTAAGTACGAGAGTATATCTTGGAGAAGAAGTAGGTGTGAATTGAAAGAAAAACAATAGTACTTGCATTAATTCATGAAGAACAGCAGAGCTCCACACCTTAATCTATGGGGTGTAGAAACTCCACCGTAGAAAATACATAAGTGAAAAAGGTTTAGGCATGGCCATGAGGCCAGCCTCCAAGTCAAAGGTCTAAGATCGAAAAATGATCAAAGGATCTCAATACAATAGTAAAATGTGCTATTTATACTAAATTAGTAACTTAGGTTTACAGAAAATGAGTAACTAAGTGCAGATAGTGCAGAAATCCACTTCTGGGGCCGACTTGGTGTGTGCTTGGGCGGAGCATTGAAGCTTTTTCGTGCATAGGCTGTTCTTGGAGTTAAACGCCAGTTTGGGTGCCAGTTTGGGCGTTTAACTCCCATTCTGATGCCAGTTTGGGCGTTTTACGCCAGAAAGTTTTAGGCTGGCTTTGAACGCCAGTTTGAGCCATCAAATCTCGGGCAAAGTATGGACTATTATATATTGCTGGAAAGCCCAGGATGTCTACTTTTCAACGCAATTAAGAGCGCGCCAATTGGGCTTCCATAGCTCTAGAAAATCCACTTCGAGTGCAGGAGGGTCAGAATTCAACAGCATCTGCAGTCCTTTTTCAGCCTCTGAATCAAATTTTTGCTCAAGTCCCTCAATTTCAGCCAAAAAATACCTGAAATCACAGAAAAACAAACAAACTCATAGTAGAGTCCAGAAATGTGATTTTTGCATAAAAACTAATAAAAATATAATAAAAAATAACTAAAACATAATAAAAACTATGTAAAAACAATGCCAAAAAAGGTATAAATTATCCGCTCATCACAACACCAAACTTAAATTGTTGCTTGTCCCCAAGTAACAAAAAACAAAATAGGATAAAAAGAAGAGAAAATACAATAAATTCCAAACTTATCAATGAACTTAGTTCCAATTAGATGAGCGGGGCCAGTAGCCTTTTTGCTTCTGAACAGTTCTGGCATCTCACTTTATCCTTTGAAGTTCAGAATGATTGGCATCCATAGGAACTTAGAATTCAGATAGTGTTATTGATTCTCTTAGTTCAGTATGTTGATTCTTGAACACAGCTACTTTATGAGTCTTGGCCGTGACCCTAAGCATTTTGTTTTCCAGTATTACCATCGGATACATAAATGCTACAGACACATAACTGGGTGAACCTTTTCAGATTGTGACTCAGCTTTGCTAGAGTCCCCAGTTGGAGGTGCCCAGAGCTCTTAAGCACACTCTTTTTGCTTTGGACCATGACTTTAACCACTCAGTCTCAAGCTTTTCACTTGACACCTTCACGCCACAAGCACATGGTTAGGGACAGCTTGATTTAGCCGTTTAGGCCAGTATTTTATTCCTTTGGGCCCTCCTATCCATTAATGCTCAAAGCCTTGGATCCTTTTTACCCTTGCCTTTTGGTTTAAAGGGTTACTGACTTTTTCTGCTTGCTTTTTTTTTTCTTTTTTTTTATTTATTTTTTTGCCATTTTTTTTGCAAGCCTTTGTTTTTCACTACTTTTTCTTGCTTCAAGAATCAATTTTATGATTTTTCAGATTATCAATAACATTTCTCCTTTTTTATTATTCTTTCAAGAGCCAATAATTTTAACATTCATAAACCTCACTATCAAAAATATGCACTGTTCAAGCATTCATTCAGAAAACAAAAAGTATTGCCACCACATCAAAATAATTAAACTAATTTCAAGATGGAATTCAAAATTCATGTACTTCTTTTTCTTTTCAGAAAACATTTTTCATTTAAGAAAGGTGAAGTATTCATAGGACATTCTTAGCTTTAAGACATAGACACTAGACACTAATGATCATGTAATAAAGACACAAACATAAACAAAACATAATGCATATAAACCGAAAAATAGAAAAATAAGAACAAGGAAATTAAAGAACGGGTCCACCTTAGTGATGGTGGCTTCTTCTTCCTCTTGAAGATCTTATGGAGTGCTTGAGCCCCTCTATGGCTCTTCCTTTTCTTTGTTGCTCCTCTCTCATGGCTCTTTGGTCCTCTTTGATTTCATGGAGGATAATGGAGTGCTCTTGTTGAGGTCCATGAGTGGGCTCTCTTGTTTGCTCCATCCTTTTTCTAGTGATGGGCTTTTGAGATGAATCTCTCTATCTCCCATGACTCGGAGTTGGAAGCAACTGCCTTCCCTTTCCTCTTCCTAGAGGTTTCTCCGGCCTTAGGTGCCATTAATGGTTATGGAAAAATAAAAAGCAAAGCTTTTTTTCCACACCAAACTTAGAAGGTTTGCTCGTCCTCGAGCAAAATAAGATAGAAGGGAGTAGAAGAGGAATGATGCAATAAATTTTGAAAACTTATTAATGTATGCAAGAGAAATTAAAAAGAGTTGAAAGAATTTGAAAAGATATGTAAGTTTTGAAATTATTTTGGAAGGAATTGAAAAGAATTGAAAAAATAATTAAAAAGAATTGGAAAGGTTATTAATATTTGAAAATAGAAATTGAAAGATGAACATTTAAAATATGCTTCATGCAAAAAATTATGAATTAAAACATGAAAAATTGAAAAAAAAATCGAATTGGAAACAAAATTACCTCCCTTGTGTCATCCTGGCGTTAAACGCCCAAAATGCTATCTATTCTGGCGTTTAATGCCCACTTGACTTCCATTTTGGGCGTTTAACGCCCAGCCAGATACCCTGGCTAGCGTTAAATGCCAGGAATCCTTCTTTACTGGGCGTTTTTCTGAATGCCCAGAATGCTGTCATTTCTGGCGTTAAACGCCCAGAATGCTGCCCATTCTGGCGTTTAACGCCCAGAATGCTGCCATTTTTGGCGTTAAACGCCCAGAATGCTATCCTTACTGGCGTTTAAATGCCAGTAAGCATGTCCTCCAGGGTGTGCTATTTTTTATGCTGTTTTTTATTTTGCTTTAATTCTGCAGCTGTTTTTATGACTTCAGATGATCATCAACCTAAAGAAAACATAAAATTACAATGGAAAATAAATGTCTAAAATAAATATAATTAATTAACATTGGGTTGCCTCTGAATAAGCGCTTCTTTAATGTCAATAGCTTGACAATGAGCTCTTAGAGAGCTTCATAGAGACTCAGAGCTTGATGGTGGCCTCCCAACACCAAACTTAGAAGTTGAGTGTGGGGGCTCTGTTTGACTCTGTATTGAGAGAAGCCTTTCATGCTTCCTCTCCATGGTTACGGAAGGAGATCCTTCAGCCTTAAACACAAGGTGTCCTCATTCAATTGAAGGACTAACTCTCCTCTGTCCACATCAATCACAGATTTTGCTATGGCTAGGAAGGGTCTTCCAAGGATGATGGATTCATCCTCTTCCTTCCCAGTGTCTAGGATTATGAAATCAGCAGGGATGTAAAAGTCTTCAACCTTCACTAAGACATCCTCTACAAGTCCATAAGCCTGTTTTCTTGAATTGTCTACCATCTATAGTGAGATTTTTGCAGCTTGTACCTCAAAGATCCCTAGTTTCTCCATTACAGAGAGTGGCATGAGGTTTATACTTGAACCAAGGTCACACAGAGCCTTCTTAAAGGTCATGGTGCCTATGATGCAAGGTATTAAGAACTTTCCAAGATCCGGTTTCTTCTGAGGTAATTTCATTTGAACCAAGGTATTCAGTTCATTGATGAGCAATGGAGGTTCATCCTCCCAAGTCTCATTACCAAATAACTTGGCATTCAGCTTCATGATTACTCCTAGATACTGAGCAACTTGCTCTTCAATAATATCTTCATCCTTTTCAGAGGAAGAATACTCATCAAAGCTCATGAATGACAACAGTAAGTTCAGTGAAATCTCTATGGTCTCTATATGAGCCTCAGATTTCTTTGGTTCCTCAATGGGGAACTCCTCAGGGGTCAGTGGACGTCCATTGAGGTCTTTCTCACTGAAAATCACTGCCTCTTCCTCCTCTATAGGTTCGGCCATGTAAGTTATATTAATGGCCTTGCACTCTCTTTTTGGATTTTCTTCTACATTGCTTGGGAGAGTACTAGGAGGAGTTTCGGCCACTCTTTTACTCAGTTGACCCACTTGTGCCTCCAAATTTCTAATGGAGGACCTTGTTTCAGTTATTAAACTGAGAGTGCTCTTAGATAGATCAGAGACTATGGTTGTTAAGTCAGAGAGGCTCCGCTTAGAATTTTCTGTCTGTTACTCAGAAGATGATGGAAAAGGCTTGCTATTGCCAAACCTATTTCTCCCACCATTATTATTATTGAAGCCTTGATTAGGCTTCTGCTGATCCTTCCATGAGAAATTTGGATGATTTCTCCATGAAGGATTATAGGTGTTTCCATAGGATTTTCCCATGTAATTCACCTCTTCCATTGCAGGATTCTCTGGATCATAAGCTTCTTCTTCAGAGGAAGCTTCTTTAGTACTGCCGGATGTAGCTTGCATTCCAATCAGATTCTGAAAAATCATATTGACTTACTGAGTCAATATTTTATTTTGAGCTAATACGGCATTCAGAGTATCAATCTCAAGAACTCCTTTTTTCTGAGTCATCCCATTATTCACAGGATTTCTTTCAGAAGTATACATGAACTGGTTATTTGCAACCATTTCAATAAGTTCCTGGGCTTCTGCAGGCATCTTCTTCAGATGAAGAGATCCACCAACAGAGTGATCCAATGACATCTTGGATAATTCAGACAGACCATCATAGAATATACATAAGATGCTCTATTCTGAAAGCATGTCAGAAGGACACCTTCTGATTAATTGCTTGTATCTTTTCCAAGCTTCATAGAGGGATTCACCTTCCTTCTATCTGAAGGTTTGGACTTCCACTCTAAGCTTGCTCAACTTTTGAGGTGGAAAGAATTTGGCCAAGAAGGCATTGACCAACTTTTCCCAAGAGTTCAGGCTTTCTTTAGGTTGTGAGTCCAACCATGTCCTAGCTTTATCTCTTACAGCAAAGGCGAAAAGCATAAGTCTATAGACCTCAGGATTAACCCCATTGGTCTTAACAGTGTCACAGATTTGCAAGAATTTAGCTAAAAATTGATGAGGATCTTCCAATGGAAGTCCATGAAACTTGCAATTCTGCTGTATTAGAGAAACTAATTGAGGCTTAAGCTCAAAGTTGTTGCTCCAATTGCAGGAATCGAGATGCTTCTTGATGACAAGTCATCTTAGCCTAGTTTCACTAGCTTTTTTCTTTTGTTTTCAATTGAATTATACACTTTCTTGAGCCATAAGCAAGCCAATTGGGTAGATTTTCATGTTTCCTTTGATTCAATCAACCATGTATGAATTCATGCACTTTCATGAGGTTTTATGCTATAATTGTCACATATTATGAAAGAATGAATATCTCATGATTTTGAGCATAGCTTTGATGTGTTTGGTTGATTAATGATAGGTGAAGAAAGCTTGGAGAAAGGTTGAAGGAAGAAGGAATGGCTAGGAGGAAGAGAGGACAAAACGTTTGAGCAAAAGTTTGCCTCAAACTTTAGCTCAAACTTTTGGATTAATTGAAAACGAACCAGGGAGTAAAAAGCTTGAGCAAAAGTTTGCCTCAAACTTTTGCGCAAACTTTTGGGAGAAAAGCTTGAGCCAACGTTTGCCTCAAACTTTTTGGCAAACGTTGGCATCACAAATCAACACCCTGGAGAGCAAAAGTTTGCACCAACGTTTGCCTCAAACTTTTTGGCAAACGTTGGCGCCATGAGTGTGCAAGGGGAGGCCAACGTTTGAGCAAAAGTTTGACCCCAAACTTTAGCTCAAACGTTGGTAGCAGCAAAATGGGGTGGCTGATGTGAAAAGTTTGAGTAAAAGTTTGCCTCAAACTTTTACTCAAACTTTTACTCAAGCTTTCATGATTCCAAACCCGGTTCACTTCGGTTCTTCTCTAAACTCCAAGAGCAATCAACCAAGGCCTCTATCAACCCAATTCCATCAAGAGCAAAGGCCCAATTGAAGGCTTGAAGACCATTTGAAGAAAGTGTATAAATAGCATAGGATTTAAGTTTTTAGAGAGCTTTCTTTTCGGTTTTGATTAGTACACTTAGTAGAGAGCTCACTTTACATTTCTTGGCATTGTTGTTTTAATTCAAGAGAATTTGGGAGGAGAATTGATCTCTCTTCTTCCTTGTTCTTGCCCAGCACTCTTTACTTTCCTTGTCTTAGATCTTGGGTTGGAGAATTGAAGGAAATCTGTTTCAATCTCATCCTGAGATCTCTCTGTTTCATTTTACTGCATAATTGAATTTCCATTTTGGTTAATTGCTTCTGTCTTCTACTTTCTCTGCAATTTACAATTTATAATTCCTTTGCAATTGTTCTTGTTGGATCTAGGAAGGCATTGAGATCTAGACTTGGTTATCTAGTCTCTTGAGTCCTGAGATCTGAATTTTCATTTTACTTTCTCTGTTTAACGCTTTTCATGCTCATTTACAATTCTGTTTTTAGATCCAATTCAATCCAAGTCATCTTCTATTTCTCTGTTTGTTGCAATTTTACTTTTCCTTGTTTAATTTCTACAAATCCAATTCCCAATTCCCTTTACAATTCAAGCCATTTACATTTCTTGCACTTTAAGATTCTGTAATTTACATTTCTTGCATTCTAAGTTTCTGCCATTTAATTTCTTGTTCTTTAAGAATCAGCACTTTAAATTTTAGTTCCCTTTAATTTCATGCAATTTACCCATTCCCTTTACTTTCTATGCAATTTAAATTCTGCAAATCACAAATCTCTCAACCAAATCTTGATTCGCTTGACTAAATCAACCACTAAACTAAAATTGCTCAATCCTTCAATCCCTGTGGGATCGACCTCACTCCCGTGAGTTATTATTACTTGATGCGACCCGGTGCACTTGCCGGTGAGTTTTGTGTCGGATCGTTTTCCGCACATCAAGTTTTTGGCGCCGTTGCCGGGGATTGATTAGATTGACAATGATTAAGTGAGGTGGTGATCTAGATCTAGCATTTTTATTTTCTGTTTCTCTAATCTTTGACTAACACGCTAACTGTTTGAAATTTTGCTTAAACTAAACTTCATTCTAGCAATAGACTGAAGAAGTACTGGTGGTGTTTCTTTTGTTTTGTTTGTATGTCAGGTACAGGGAGATCCATTCCTGTTTTATCTGAAACTGACCAGAGAACTCTTAGAAGGTTGAGAAGAGCTGAAAGAGGGAAAAATATTGTTGGAGAGGAAGAATCTGAGGAAGAATATCACGAAATGGAAGGAGATCCATCTAATCCAGGAGGAGGGGTTAACAATAACCCACAGCAGAGGAGAGTATTGGCCTCCTATACCTTTGCAAATGCTAGACATTGTGGAAGCAGCATTCTCACCCCTAATGTCAATGCAAATAACTTTGAATTGAAGCCACAACTCATTACATTGGTCCAAAACAACTGCTCGTTTGGGGGAGGACCATTGGAGGATCCAAATCAACATCTATCTACCTTCTTAAGGATTTGTGACACTGTCAAGTCCAATGGCGTGAATCCTGAAACTTACAAGCTTCTGCTGTTCCCGTTCTCATTAAGGGACAAGGCCGCACAATGGCTTGAAACTTTTCCTCAAGGAAGCATCACTAGCTGGGATGACTTGGTGACTAAATTTCTAGCCAAATTCTATCCACCTCAAAGAGTCATCAGGCTGAAGACTGAGGTGCAAACATTCACGCAATTGGATGCTGAAAATCTGTATGAAGCATGGGAGAGATACAAGGCTCTGCTGAGGAAATGTCCACCAGAAATGTTCACTGAGTGGGACAAGCTAC
The DNA here is from genome assembly GCF_003086295.3 of Arachis hypogaea. NCBI lineage: Eukaryota > Viridiplantae > Streptophyta > Magnoliopsida > Fabales > Fabaceae > Arachis > Arachis hypogaea. The sequence goes on from NC_092046.1 coordinate 57,169,009, forward strand.
AGAACTTCTATGAAGGACTCACTCTAAAGGCTCAAGAATCACTTGACCACTCAGCTGGAGGATCATTGCAACTGATGAAAACAGCAGAAGAAGCTCAAAATCTTATTGACATGGTTGCCAACAATCAATATTTCTTTGCTCATCAAAGAAATCTCCAACCATCACAAAGGAGAGGAGTAATGGAGCTAGAAGGGGTGGACTCAATCTTGGCTCAAAACAAGATGATGCAGCAGCAAATTCAACAACAATTTGAGCAAATGGCCAAGAGGATTGATAGCCTCCAAGTTGCAGCAGTTAACACAAGCCAACCATCATCCACATGGGGCAAAATGAAGAAACTCAAGAAGAACAACAACAAGAGCAAGTACAATATATGCACAACCAAGGACCAAATGAAGTGTATGGTGATACATACAATCCATCCTGGAAGAACCACCCAAACCTCAGATGGGGAGATAATCACACCCAAAACCAACAACCATGGCAGAGGAACTCAAACCAAAACAACCCAAGAAGCAACCAAAACCACAACCAGCAGCAAACTAACCAAAACACTTACAGAAAACCTCAAAACAACTACAACAACCTCATCCAGTACCAATCTAATAACCAACCCACCAACCAAAATGCCTACCATCCACCACCCACATCTCACAACCCACCACAAACATCACCTGAATCTCAAAGAATCACTAACTTGGAGACCTTGATAGACAAAATGTTGAAACACCAGGAAATGACAACCAAGAACCATGAAGCCTCCTTGAAGAGCCTAGAGAGGCAAATTGGGCAAATCTCCAAACAGATTTCTGTTGAGAGACCATCAAGCTCACTGCCGAGTGACACAATCCTAAATCCTAAGGAAGAATGCAAGGCAATACAATTAAGGAGTGAGAGAACATTGGAGAGCAGCAAAAGACCACTAGAAGAGGAACAACCAACACACACAGAGGAAGCTGGTGCACGAAATTGTGTTGTCCAGGCTCGAACAATCCCTGGTAATGGCTCCAAAGCTTGGTGCTTTGATCTTAATTTATAGTTGACACAACTTCGATACAACTAACCAGCAAGTGCACTGGGTCGTCCAAGTAATACCTTACGTGAGTAAGGGTCGAATCCCACGGAGATTGTTGGTATGAAGCAAGCTATGGTCACCTTGTAAATCTCAGTCAGGCGGATTTAAACATGATACTTTATTAGATTAAAATAAACAATAAAAGGGATAGAGATACTTATGTAGATTCATTGGCAGGGATTTCAGATAAGCGAATGGAGATGCTTTTCGTTCCTCTGAACCTCTGCTTTCCTGCTATCTTCATCCAATCAGTCTTACTCCTTTCCATGGCTGGCTTTATGCAAGGGCATCACCATTGTCAGTGGCTACATCCCCTCCTCTCAGTGAATAATATGCTCACGCACCCTGTCACGGCACGGCTATTCATCTGTCGGTTCCCGATCATGCTGGAATAGGATTCACCCTCCTTTTGCGTCTGTCACTAACGCCCAGCACTCGCGAGTTTGAAGCTCGTCACAGTCATTCAATCATTAAATCCTACTCAGAATACCACATACAAGGTTTAGACCTTCCGGATTCTCTTGAATGCCGCCATCATTCTAGCTTACGCCACGAAGATTCTGGTTAGGAGATCTAAGAGATACTCATTCTAGCTTAATTCATGTAGAACAGAAGTGTTTGTCAGGCACGCGTTCATAAGGGAGAAGGATGATGAGCGTCACACATAATCATCACCTTCATCACGTTCTTGGGTGCGAATGGATATCTTAGAAGCGAAATAAGAAGAATTGAATAGAAAACAGTAGTACTTTCATTAATCTTTGAGGAACAACAGAGCTCCACACCTTAATCTACGGAGTGTAGAAACTCTACCGTTAAAAATACATAAGTGAAAGGTCCAGGCATGGCCGTGTGGCCAGCCCCTCTGATCTAAGAACCAGGCATCCAAAGATGCCTAATACAATAGTAAGAGGTCCTATTTATAATAAACTAGCTACTAGGGTTTACATGAGTAAGTAATTGATGTACAAATCCACTTCCGGGGCCTACTTTGTGCGTGCTTGGGCTTGGGCTTGAGTGTTACACGTGTAGAGGCCATTTGTGGAGTTGAACGCCAGTTTCTGTGCCAGTTTGGGCGTTCAACTCTGGTTTTAGATCCTTTTCTGGCGCTGGACGCCAGATTTGGGCAGAAGGCTGGCGTTGAACGCCAGTTTACGTCGTCAATTCTTGGCCAAAGTATGGACTATTATATATTGCTGGAAAGCCCTGGATGTCTACTTTCCAATGCAATTGGAAGCGCGCCATTTCGAGTTTTGTAGCTCCAGAAAATCCACTTTGAGTGCAGGGAGGTCAGAATCCAACAGAATCAGCAGTCCTTTTTCAACCTCTGAATCTGATTTCTGCTCAAGTCCCTCAATTTCAGCCAGAAAATACCTGAAATCACAGAAAAACACACAAACTCATAGTAAAGTCTAGAAATGTGAATTTAACACAAAATCTATTAAAAACATCCCTAAAAGTAACTAGATCCTACTAAAAACATACTAAAAACAATGTCAAAAAGCGTATAAATTATCCGCTCATCACAACACCAAACTTAAATTGTTGCTTGTCCCCAAGGAACTGAAAATCAAAATAGGATAAAAAGAATAGAATATACTATAATTTCCAAACTATCAATGAAACAGAGCTTCAATCATATGAGCGGGACTTATAGCTTTTTGCCTCTTGAATAGTTTTGGCATCTCACTTTATCCATTGAGGTTCAGAATGATTGACATCTATAGGAACTTCAGATTTCGAATAGTGTTATTGACTCTCTTAGTTCAGTATGATGATTCTTGAACACAGCTTCTTTATGAGTCTTGGTCGTGGCCCTAAGCACTTTGTTTTCCAGTATTACCACCGGATACATAAATGCCACAGACACATAATTGGGTGAACCTTTTCAGATTGTGACTCAGCTTTGCTAAAGTCCCCAATTAGAGGTGTCCAGGGTTCTTAAGCACACTCTTTTTTTTTTTTTTGCTTTGGACCTTAACTTTAACCGCTCAGTCTCAAGTTTTCGCTTGACACCTACACGCCACAAGCACATGGTTAGGGACAGCTTGGTTTAGCCGCTTAGACCAGGATTTTATTCCTTTAGGCCCTCCTATCCACTGATGCTCAAAGCCTTGGGATCCTTTTTATTTGCCCTTGCCTTTTGGTTTTAAGGGTTATTGGCTTTTTCTGCTTGCTTTTTCTTTTTCTTTCTATTTTTTTTTCCTATTTTTTTTTCTGCAAGCTTTGTTCTTTGCTGCTTTTTCTTGCTTCAAGAATCATTTTTATGATTTTCAGATTATCAAATAACATGTCTCCTAGTCATCATTCTTTCAAGAGCCAACATATTTAACATTCTTAAACAACAACTTCAAAAGACATATGCACTGTTCAAGCATTCATTCAGAAAACAAGAAGCATTGTCACCACATCAATATAGTTAAGCTAAGTTCAAGGATAAATTCGAAACTCATGTACTTCTTGTTCTTTTGAATTAAAACAGTTTTTATTTTAAGAGAGGTGATGGATTCATAGGACATTCATAACTTTAAGACAGAGTTACTAACTACTAATGATCATGTAATGAAGACACAAACATAGATAAGCACATAACATAGAAAACGAAAAACAGAGAAAGTAAGAACAAGGAATGAGTCCACCTTAGTGATGTCCTTGAGCTCTTCTATGTCTCTTCCTTACCTTGGCTGCTCCTCCTTCATTGCTTTTAGATCTTCTCTGATTTCATGAAGGATGATGGAGTGCTCTTGATGTTCCACCCTTAGTTGCTTCCAATAATTGTGTGGAAAAAAAATGTATCCCCTGAGGTATCTCAGGGATCTCTTGATTTGCAGTCAAATGTTCTACCACTGAGCTATAGATCCTTTACATAATTGTTTTACCACACCAAACTTAGAATGTTGCTCGCCCTCGAGCAAAAGAAGAAGGGATAGATGAAGAAGATGTGGAAATAAAAACTAGGATTATGAGGAGGTAAGGTGGGGATCCTGTGGGGTCCACAGATCCTGAGATGATCCTGTGGTGTCCACAGATCCTGAGGTGTCAAGACATTTACATCCCTGCACCAATTTAGGCATGCAAAATGCCCTTGCACACAACTCTGGGCGTTCAGCGCCAGGTTGGTGCCCATTTTGGGCGTTCAACGCCCCTTTGCTGCCATTTCTGGCGTTGAACGCCAGAACCATGCTTGTTCTGGGCGTTCAGCGCCAGGATGCTCCTATTCTGGGCGTTCAGCGCCAGAACTATGCTCTGTTCTGGCGTTTGAACGCCAGACATATGCTCCTCCAGGGTGTGATTTTTCTTCTGCTGTTTTTTATTCCGTTTTTGATTTTTTTGTTTATTTTGTGACTCCACATGATCATGAACCTAAGAAAACATGAAAAACAATAATAATAAAGTTAGATAAATATTGGGTTGCCTCCCAACAAGCGCTTCTTTAATGTCAATAGCTTGACAGTGGGCTCTCATGGAGCCTCACAGATGTGCAGAGCTTTGTTGAGACTTTCCAACACCAAACTTAGAGTTTGGATATGGGAGTTCAACACCAAACTTAGAGTTTAGTTGTGGCCTCCCAACACCAAACTTAGAGTTTGACTGTGGGGGGCTCTGGTTGACTCTGCTTTGAGAGAAGCTTTTTCTGCTTCCTCTCCATGGTTGCAGAGGGAGATCCTTGAGTTTTGAATACAAGGGAGTTCTCATTCCATTGAAGGAATATTTCACCTCTGTCAACATCAATCACAGCTCTTGCTGTGGCCAGGAAAGGTCTTCCTAGGATGATGGATTCATCCTCTTCCTTTCCAGTATCCAGGACTATGAAATCAGTAGGTATGTAAAGGCCCTCAACCTTTACTAATACATCTTCTACTTGTCCATAGGCCTGTCTTCTTGAGCTGTCTGCCATCTCTAGTGAGATTTTAGCAGCTTGCACCCCATAGATTCCCAGTTTCTCTATTACAGAGAGGGGCATGAGGTTTATACCTGAACCAAGGTCACACAAAGCTTTAAAGATCATGGTGCCTATGGTACAAGGTAATATGAACTTTCCAGGATCCTGTCTCTTCTGAGGCAATGTCAGTTGATGCAGATCACTTAGTTCATTGATGAACAAGGGAGGTTCAACTTCCCAAGTATCAATGCCAAACAATTTGGCATTCAGCTTCATGATTGCACCAAGAAACTTGGCAGTTTGCTCTTCAGTGACATCCTCATTCTCTTCAGAAGAGGAATACTCATCAGAGCTCATGAAGGGCATAAGGAGGTTCAATGGAATCTCTATGGTCTCTAGATGAGCCTCAGAGTCCTTTGGTTCCCCAGAGGGAAGCTCCTTATTAATCACTGAACGTCCCAGGAGGTCTTCCTCTTTGGGATTCACGTCCTCTCCTCTCCTCACAGGTTCGGCCAGGGCACTTATGTCAATGGCCTTGCACTCTCCTTTTGGGTTCTCTTCTGTATTGCTTGGGAGAGTACTAGGAGGGATATCAGTAATCCTTTTACTCAGCTGGCCCACGTGTGCTTCCAGATTTCTAATGGAAGACCTTGTTTCATTCATGAAACTTACAGTGGCCTTAGATAGATCAGAGACTAGATTTGCTAAATTAGAAGCATTTTGTTCAGAGTTCTCTGTCTGTTGCTGAGTTGATGATGGAAAAGGTTTGCTATTGCTAAACCTGTTTCTTCCACCATTATTAAAGCCTTGTTGGGGCTTTTGATCCTTCCATGAGAAATTTGGATGATTTCTCCATGTTGAGTTATAGGTGTTTCCATAAGGTTCACCTAAGTAATTTACCTCTGCTATTGCAGGGTTCTCAGGATCATAAGCTTCTTCTTCAGAAGATGCCTCTTGAGTACTGTTGGATGCAGCTTGCATTCCATGCAGACTCTGAGAAATCATATTGACTTGCTGAGTCAATATTTTATTCTGAGCCAATATGGCATTCAGAGTATCAACTTCAAGAACTCCCTTCTTCATAGGCGTCCCATTACTCACAGGATTCCTTTCGGAAGTGTACATGAACTGGTTATTAGCAACCATGTCAATGAGTTCTTGAGCTTCTGTAGGTGTTTTCTTTAGGTGAATGGATCCACCTGCAGAAGTGTCCAGTGACATCTTTGATAGCTCAGATAAACCATCATAGAATATATCCAGGATGGTCCATTCTGAAAGCATGTCAGAAGGACACTTTTTGGTCAACTGTTTGTATCTTTCCCAAGCTTCATAGAGAGATTCACCTTCTTTCTGTCTGAAGGTTTGAACATCAGCTCTAAGCTTGCTCAGCTTTTGAGGAGGAAAGTACTTGGCTAAGAAAGCCGTGACCAGCTTATCCCAAGAGTTCAGGCTGTCTTTAGGTTGAGAATCCAACCATAATCTAGCTCTGTCTCTTACAGCAAAAGGGAAAAGTATGAGCCTGTAGACTTTAGGATCTACTCCATTAGTCTTAACAGTATCACATATCTGCAAGAATTCAGTTAAGAACTGAAAAGGATCTTCAGATGGAAGTCCATGAAACTTGCAGTTCTGCTGCATTAGAGAAACTAATTGAGGTTTAAGCTCAAAGTTGTTTGCTCCAATGGCAGGAATGGAGATGCTTCTTCCATGTAAATTGGAATTAGGTGCAGTGAAGTCACCAAGCATCTTCCTTATATTATTATTATTTTCGGCTGCCATCTCCTCTGCCTGTTAGAAAATTTCTGAAAGGTTATCTCTGGATTGTTGTATTTTAGCTTCTCTTAATTTTCTCTTCAGAGTCCTTTCAGGTTCTGGACCTGCTTCCACAATAATGTTCTTGTCCTTGCTCCTGCTCATATGACAAAGAAGAAGGCACAGAAAAATAATAATAATAATGGAGATCCTTTATATCACAGTATAGGGATCCTTGTGTTAGTAGAAGAAAAGAAGGGAAGAAAATCTGAACTCAGAGAGAGAGGGGGTTCGGATTTTTGGAGAGTTGAAGGAAAGATGTTAGTCTATCAATATACAAATAGAAGAAGATGAGAGGGGGAAGTGAATTTTCGAAAACAATTTTTGAAAAAGAGTTAGTGATTTTTGAAAATAGTTTTTGAAAAAGGTTAGTATTTTTTTTCGAAATTTTTTTTTTTGAAATAAAAAATAAAAATAATTAGTTAATTAAAAAGAAATTTTTGAAAAAGAGGGGAGATATTTTCGAAAATTAGAGAGAGAGAATTAGTTAGGTGGTTTTGAAAAAGTTAAGAAACAAACAAAAAGTTAGTTAGTTAGTTGAAACAAATTTTGAAAAGATAAGAAGTTAGGAAGTTAGAAAAGATATTTTGAAAAGATATTTTTGAAAAAGATAAGATATTTTCGAAAATTAGAGAGAGAGAGAGTTAGTTAGGTGGTTTTGAAAAAGTTAAGAAACAAACAAAAAGTTAGTTAGTTAGTTGAAACAAATTTTTGAAAACCAATTTTGAAAAGATAAGTAGTTAGGAGGTTAGGAAAGATATTTTTAAAAGATATTTTTGAAAAAGATAAGATAAGAAGATATTTTTGAAAAAATATGATAGAAATTAGTTTTGAAAAATATTTGATTTTTAAAATCACAATTAATGACTTGATTCACAAGAAATCACAAGATATGATTCTAGAACTTAAAGTTTGAATCTTTCTTAACAAGTAAGTAACAAACTTCAAATTTTTGAATCAAAACATTAATTGTTTATGTTATTTTCGAAAATTATGATATAAAATAAGAAAAAGATTTTTGAAAAATATTTTTGAAATTTTCGAAAATAACTAAAAATTTTTGAAAAAGATTTGATTTTTGAAAAAGATTTTGAAGAAGATAAGATTTTCAAATTGAAAATTTGATTTGACTCATTGGCAACAACTTTGATTTTTAAAAATTTTTGAAAAAGTCAATCCAAATTTTCGAATTTGATGAGAGAAAAACGGAAAGATATTATTTTTTTTTTATTTTTTGAAATTTTTTTGATGCAAGAGAAAAACACTAAAAAGATGCAATGCATGAAATTTTTAAATCAAAACATGTGATGCATGCAAGAATGCTATGAATGTCAAGATGAACACCAAGAACACTATGAAGATCATGATGAACCTCAAGAACATATTTTTGAAAAATTTTTAATGCTAAGAAAACATGCAAGACACCAAACTTAGAAATCTTTCATGTTTAGACTCTAAGAAACGAAAAATGTATATGATAAACATGAAAAGACACAAAACAAAAAATCATCAAGATCAAGCAAGAAGACTTACCAAGAACAACTTGAAGATCATGAAGAACACTATGAATGCATGAAATTTTCGAAAAATGCTAGATGCATATGCATGTGACACCAAACTTATGATATGACTCAAGACTCACACAAAAAACATTAAATATTTTTTATTTTTATGATTTTATGATTTTTTTGGATTTTTAACTTATATTTTTCGAAAATTATTTAGAAAAAAAGAAAAATAAGGATTCAAAATTTTTAATATGAATTCCAGGAATCTTATGCTCTAAAGCTCCAATCAAAGGGTCAGGCATGGCTTAATAGCCAGCCAAGCTTTAGTATGTAACTCAGACATGACACGCCTGACATTCCTTACATTCAACAGCCAATTGGCTAAGAAAGATAAAGAAGCTCTTCTCTTGGGTATAAGGATTGAGACAAGGCTTTACAGCCAGCCAGGCTTTAACATGCTTCATGAAACACTAGAATTCATTCTTAAAAATTCTGAAGCCATAGAATAATTTATTTTTGAAAACATTTTTTTTTCTTTTTTTTTTGAAAACTTTTTTTTTTTTTCGAAAACAAAGAAGAATTTTTTGAAAGATTTTTGAAAAATTTTTGAAAACAAAACAAAAAGAAAATTACCTAATCTGAGAAACAAGATGAACCGTCAGTTGTCCAAACTCAAACAATCCCCGGCAACGGCGCCAAAAACTTGGTGCACGAAATTGTGTTGTCCAGGCTCGAACAATCCCTGGTAATGGCTCCAAAACTTGGTGCTTTGATCTTAATTTATAGTTGACACAACTTCGATACAACTAACCAGCAAGTGCACTGGGTCGTCCAAGTAATACCTTACGTGAGTAAGGGTCGAATCCCACGGAGATTGTTGGTATGAAGCAAGCTATGGTCACCTTGTAAATCTCAGTCAGGCGGATTTAAACATGATACTTTATTAGATTAAAATAAACAATAAAAGGGATAGAGATACTTATGTAGATTCATTGGCAGGGATTTCAGATAAGCGAATGGAGATGCTTTTCGTTCCTCTGAACCTCTGCTTTCCTGCTATCTTCATCCAATCAGTCTTACTCCTTTCCATGGCTGGCTTTATGCAAGGGCATCACCGTTGTCAGTGGCTACATCCCCTCCTTTCAGTGAATAATATGCTCACGCACCCTGTCACGGCACGGCTATTCATCTGTCGGTTCCCGATCATGCTGGAATAGGATTCACCCTCCTTTTGCGTCTGTCACTAACGCCCAGCACTCGCGAGTTTGAAGCTCGTCACAGTCATTCAATCATTAAATCCTACTCAGAATACCACAGACAAGGTTTAGACCTTCCGGATTCTCTTGAATGCCGCCATCGTTCTAGCTTACGCCACGAAGATTCTGGTTAGGAGATCTAAGAGATACTCATTCTAGCTTAATTCATGTAGAACAGAAGTGTTTGTCAGGCACGCGTTCATAAGGGAGAAGGATGATGAGCGTCACACATAATCATCACCTTCATCACGTTCTTGGGTGCGAATGGATATCTTAGAAGTGAAATAAGAAGAATTGAATAGAAAACAGTAGTACTTTCATTAATCTTTGAGGAACAGCAGAGCTCCACACCTTAATCTACGGAGTGTAGAAACTCTACCGTTAAAAATACATAAGTGAAAGGTCCAGGCATGGCCATGTGGCCAGCCCCTCTGATCTAAGAACCAGGCGTCCAAAGATGCCTAATACAATAGTAAGAGGTCCTATTTATAATAAACTAGCTACTAGGGTTTACATGAGTAAGTAATTGATGTACAAATCCACTTCTGGGGCCCACTTGGTGCGTGCTTGGGCTTGGGCTTGAGTGTTACACGTGTAGAGGCCATTTGTGGAGTTGAACGCCAGTTTCTGTGCCAGTTTGGGCGTTCAACTCTGGTTTTGGATCCTTTTCTGGCGCTGGACGCCAGATTTGGGCAGAAGGCTGGCGTTGAACGCCAGTTTACGTCGTCAATTCTTGGCCAAAGTATGGACTATTATATATTGCTGGAAAGCCCTGGATGTCTACTTTCCAATGCAATTGGAAGCCCGCCATTTCGAGTTCTGTAGCTCCAGAAAATCCACTTTGAGTGCAGGGAGGTCAGAATCCAACAGCATTAGCAGTCCTTTTTCAACCTCTGAATCTGATTTCTGCTCAAGTCCCTCAATTTCAGCCAGAAAATACCTGAAATCACAGAAAAACACACAAACTCATAGTAAAGTCCAGAAATGTGAATTTAACACAAAATCTATTAAAAACATCCCTAAAAATAACTAGATCCTACTAAAAACATACTAAAAACAATGTCAAAAAGCATATAAATTATCCGCTCATCAGAAGCCAATCATGATGATGCAATGGCAAGCAAGCAAGCTTCAAAGCAAACTCAAGAAAAGAAGGAACAATAAAAAATCCCAAAAAAGGGGAATAAAGCAATTGAAGAGCCAACAAAGAATCAAAAGCAACAAGCAGAGAAGACCTTTGTACCTCCACTGCCATATCCTCAGAGATTCAATAAGGAGGCAAAGGACCAACAATTTCACAAGTTCCTTGAGACTTTCAAGAAGTTGGAGATAAATATCCCCTTGGCTGAGGCACTGGAACAGATGCCCTTATATGCCAAGTTCATGAAGGAGCTAATCAACAAGAAGAGAAGTTGGCAAGAAAAGGAAACCATCATGCTCACTGAAGAATGTAGCATTGTGATCCAGATGGGTATCCCACCAAAGCTCAAAGATCCAGGGAGTTTTGTAGTCTCATGCACCATAGGCAAGATAACATTGGAAAACGCCCTGTGTGATCTAGGTGCCAGCATCAACTTGATGCCTCTATCATTGATGAGAAAGCTTACCATAGAAGAAATTAAACCCACCAGGATGTCACTAGTCATGGCTGATAGATCAATCAAGACACCCAATGGTATTGTGGAGAATTTACTAGTGAAGGTTGGAAAGTTTATCTTCCCCGCAGACTTCGTAATCTTAGACACAGAAGGGGAAGGAAGCAGCTCAATCATCTTGGGGAGACCATTTCTAGCCACAGCAAAAACCACTATTGATGTGGAGAAGGGAGAAATGACCTTCAGGGTGCATAATGAACAAATGGTAATCAATGTCTTCAAATCAATGCAACACCCCTCAGAGCAAGAAAACTACATGAATGTGGACATGATTGAAGGGTTGGTAGAAGAAATGTTTGAAGACAACTATTTAGAGCATCAGAAAGAACAAAGAGAGGAAGTGATAGAAATACTCATTGAAGACAAGAAAGAGGACAAACCAAAATAGGAGTTGAAACCTCTCCCTCCTCAACTCAAAGACGTATTTCTTGGGGAAGCAGAGGCATTTCCAGTAATTATAAATTCCTCTTTGAGCATGGATGAGGAAGCAAGGTTGATTGAAGTATTAAAAACTCACAAAACAGCCTTGGGGTGGACAATTGAGGACATCAAAGGCATCAGCCCTGCTATTTGCATGCACAAAATTTTATTGGAGGAAGAATCAAAACCTGTGGTTCAACCTTAAAGAAGACTCAACCCAACCATGAAAGAGGTGATTCAAAAAGAAGTGATGAAGCTATGGAATGCAGGGATAATTTTCCCAATCTCAGACAGCTCTTGGGTGAGTCCGGTTCAAGTTGTGCCAAAAAAGGGAGGAATGACAGTCATCACCAATGAAAAGAATGAGTTGATCCCCACTAGGACAGTGACTGGGTGGAGAATGTGCATAGACTACAGGAGATTGAATAATGCAACAAGAAAAGATCATTTTCCTTTGCCATTCATCGATCAAATGTTGGAAAGACTAGCAGGCCATGCTTATTATTGCTTCCTGGATGGGTATTCTGGTTACAATCAAATAGTGGTGGACCCCAAGGATCAAGAGAAGACCTCCTTCACATGCCCATTTGGAGTTTTTGCCTATAGAAGGATGCCCTTCGGGCTGTGCAACGCCCCAGCCACTTTTCAAAGGTGTATGCTTTCTATTTTTTCTGATATGGTGGAAAAATTTTTAGAAGTCTTCATGGATGATTTTTTTTGGCAATTCGTTTAACACTTGCTTGCATAACTTAACTCTTGTTTTGAAAAGATGCCAAGAAACTAATTTGGTGTTGAATTGGGAAAAATGCCATTTCATGGTTCCGGAAGGAATAGTTCTTGGGCATAATGTGTCATGTAGAGGTATAGAAGTTGATAAAGCTAAAATAAAGTTATTGAAAAACTCCCTATACCTGTTAATGTGAAAGCAGTAAGAAGTTTTCTTGGGCATGCTGGCTTCTACAGAAGGTTCATCAAGGACTTTTCAAAAATAGCAAAACCATTGAGCAATTTACTAATGAATGATGTTCCCTTCATTTTTAATGCTGACTGTAGACATGCCTTTGAAACTCTCAAGAGAAAGCTCATTACAGCACCAATCATCACACCCCCTGATTGGAATTTACCTTTTGAACTTATGTGTGATGCAAGCAACCTTGCTATCGGTGTTGTACTGGGGCAAAAAAAGGACAAATTACATCATGTCATATATTATGCTAGCAAAGTGTTGAATGAAACACAGAAAAATTATACCACCACTGAAAAAGAACTTTTAGCAATTGTATATGCATTTGATAAGTTTAGACAATACTTGATCGGTTCAAAAGTTATAGTATACACTGACCATTCTGCTCTCAAGTATTTAATGTCTAAACAGGATTCAAAGCCAAGGCTTATTAGGTGGGTGTTGCTGCTACAAGAATTTGATATTGAAGTGAGGGATAGGAAGGGAAGTGAAAATCAAGTAGCAGATCATCTATCAAGAGTGCCACAAGAAGCTAAGCAAGACAAACCACATCAAGTAAATGAGAACTTCCCTGATGAACATCTTTTCCAAATTCAACAAACACCTTGGTTTGCTGACATAGCAAACTACAAGGTAGGAAGGAAGATACCTCAAGAATTTTCCAAGCAACAAATGAAGAAATTACTCAATGAAGCAAGGAAGTTCTTGTGGGATGAACCTTTTCTATTCAAAAGATGCTCTGATGGAATGATTAGGAGGTGTGTCCCTGAAAGTGAAATGAAGGACATACTATGGCATTGCCATGGCTCAGCATATGGTGGACACTTTGGACCAGAGAGAACAGCTGCAAAGGTATTACAGAGTGGGTTTTATTGGCCAACTATCTTCAAGGATGCCAGAGAGTTTGTTCACCAATGCAATGAATGTCAAAGAACTGGAGGATTGACAAGAAGGAATGAGATGCCTCAAAACTTCATCTTGGAACTGGAATTATTTGATCTATGGGGAATTGATTTCATGGGGCCCTTTCCCCCTTCCTATTCTTTCAGATATATCTTAGTCGCAGTGGAGTATGTCTCAAAGTGGGTGGAAGCCATAGCCACGACCACCTGTGATGCACAGATTGTCCTCCAATTCCTTAAAAAGCACATTTTCACAAGATATGGAGTGCCCAAGGGTCTTGTCAGTGATGGTGGTAGTCACTTTTGCAACAAACAGATGGAGAAGCTCCTCCACAAATATGGAGTAATCCATAAAGTGGCCACACCTTACCACCCTCAGACTAATGGCCAGGCTGAACTAGCAAATAGGGAATTAAAGAAGATCCTAGAGAAAACAGTGGGAAGCACAAGAAAAGATTGGGCTAGGAAGCTATAAGATGCATTATGGGCATATAGGACAGCTTTCAAAACTCCTATTGGCAAGTCACCCTTTCAGCTATTGTATGGCAAATCCTGCCACCTCCCTGTAGAGCTTGAACACAGAACTTTTTGGGCCACTAAACTCCTCAACCTTGATTCCCAAGCTGCAGGAGAAAAAAGGTTGTTGCAACTAAATGAGTTAGATGAATTCAGGATAGAAGCTTATAAGAGTGCCAAGATATACAAGGAAAGAGCTAAGAGGTGGCATGACAAGAAGATTACAAAGAAGGAATTCAAGCCAGGACAGCAAGTGCTCCTGTATAATTCAAGGCTTAAGATTTTCCCTGGCAAACTGAAGTCTAAGTGGACTGGCCCATACTTGGTAACAAAGGTTTTTCCTTACGGGAGTATTGAACTGCTAGATGAAGCAACAAAGAATCAATTCACAGCAAATGGTCACAGAGCAAAGCTGTACTTGGGAGGACAATGGGATAAGGAAAAAGAGGTCCAGAACCTACAGCCTTCTTGAAAGGAATTGAAAGATGTCAAGCTAGTGACAATAAAAGAGCGCTTGTTGGGAGGCAACCCAACCTGAGGTAGTTTTCTTTTCATAGCTTTTTCAATAAAAATGTTGAATAATTGATATGTATTGCAAGGAGCTAAGTTTGGTGTTACACACCAAAAATAACTCAAGGGAGAATGGAGGATTCCAAGTTTGGTGTTCCACCAAAACCTCATTCAAAAGCACATTTTAACTTCCTGCACATTGCTAGTTCCAAGCAATCAAACAGATTATTCAACCACTTAACTGCTTGTTAGTCTTAAACTTCATAACCTTTAGCAAGGACACAAGATTTTGCCTAGAGTTAACCTGCTGTATCCAGAAAAGTGGCAAGAAATTAAGTTTGGTGTTCCCACACCAAATTAAATCCACAAGCCACAATCAATTCATGCATACTAACTGGTCATCTAAGGGCTTGAGAAGCAAGCAACTTTTAAGAATTGTGCAGGGAATTCACCACCATTTGAAGACACTATGCATCATAACTCAAAAGGGCACAACAGAAGGAAGGACAAAGGAACTGCAAACCAATAGGTTGTATTTACACTTAACTCTTGCTGTTGAAAAATATTTTGACTTGTGTTTTGTTAAAGTGTTCATCTAATACAAGTAGAATCACTCTTAGAATAAGTAAGCTAGTCTATGTGTGTGCTTGTGTGTTTACTTTCACTGAACAAAAAGCATGTTTTGTCTCCTGCATCTTTAATTCAATAAAAGAAATGTTTGAATGTGAAGTGAGATAGTTCTCTATTAGATAGAAGTACAATAAAAGTAAGTGGTGGTATGTGTGTGTGATTGTATAATAACTCACTTTTAGTGAATAAAAGAACTAGGATGTCTCCTTCTAAGTATAAAGTGGCCTACTGTCTATGAATCTCAATCAAATAAAAGTCCTTGGTTAGAAAGAAAAATAAAAAGAAAGAAAAAAGGGGAGAAAAAGAAATAGCCAAAGAGTGGCAGAACAAAAGAAAAACAAAAAGAAATAAAGATGGACACCAATAGCTTGAACCTTAGAATATATGCCTGTGGTGTCTTTGTATTAGGATCTGCTTGGACTACTAAGCTCTTTGGAGTGCATCATCACTCGGTGACTTGGGTTAACTAACCCGGGATCATCAGCTGAAAGTCCACTATCAAGAGCAACCTAACTACAAGGCATTTAGTAGCCCAAAGAGGTGCTGGGCATCAATGTTTTAAGAAGGAATGTGAGCCAAGTGTCTATAGTGAATAATGTGTCAAGTATAAAGAAAAGAAAATGAACTTGCTACACATGACACTCAAATAAAGCTTATGAACAAAATAATAGCCAAGGATAAAGGAATAATGAGAGGTCATAGCAGTGTGTTGCTTGATGCTTGAAGAAGACTTTCTAGGCTTAAGAGTCAATAAGAAGTGAGTGTTTACATATCCACATAAAACCCCATGAACTACCAATAATACTCTGCTAGCATGAACATCCTCTTCCATTTCATTCTTTCTTCTCAATAAATCTTTTCTTGCTTGGGGACAAGCAAGCTTTAAGTTTGGTGTTGTGATGACAAGTCATCTTAGCCTAGTTTCACTAGCTTTTTTCTTTTGTTTTCAATTGAATTATGCACTTTCTTGAGCCATAAGCAAGCCAATTGGGTAGATTTTCATGTTTCCTTTGATTCAATCAACCATGTATGAATTCATGCACTTTCATGAGGTTTTATGCTATAATTGTCACATATTATGAAAGAATGAATATCTCATGATTTTGAGCATAGCTTTGATGTGTTTGGTTGATTAATGATAGGTGAAAAAAGCTTGGAGAAAGGTTGAAGGAAGAAGGAATGGCTAAGAGGAAGAGAGGACAAAAAGTTTGAGCAAAAGTTTGCCTCAAACTTTAGCTCAAACTTTTGGATTAATTGAAAACGAACCAGGGAGCAAAAAGCTTGACCAAAAGTTTGCCTCAAACTTTTGCGCAAACTTTTGGGCAAAAAGCTTGAGCAAAAGTTTGCCTCAAACTTTTTGGCAAACGTTGGCGCCATGAACAACATACCCTGGAGAGCAAAAGTTTGCGCCAACGTTTGCCTCAAACTTTTTGGCAAACGTTGGCGCCATGAGTGTGCAAGGGGAGGCCAACGTTTGAGCAAAAGTTTGACCCCAAACTTTAGCTCAAACGTTGGTAGCAGCAAAATGGGGTGGCTGATGCGAAAAGTTTGAGTAAAAGTTTGCCTCAAGCTTTTACTCAAACTTTTACTCAAGCTTTCATGATTCCAAACCCGGTTCACTTCGGTTCTTCTCTAAACTCCAAGAGCAATCAACCAAGGCCTCTATCAACCCAATTCCATCAAGAGCAAAGGCCCAATTGAAGGCTTGAAGACCATTTGAAGAAAGTGTATAAATAGCATAGGATTTAAGTTTTTAGAGAGCTTTCTTTTCGGTTTTGATTAGTACACTTAGTAGAGAGCTCACATTACATTTCTTGGCATTGTTGTTTTAATTCAAGAGAATTTGGGAGGAGAATTAATCTCTCTTCTTCCTTGTTCTTGCCCAGCACTCTTTACTTTCCTTGTCTTAGATCTTGGGTTGGAGAATTGAAGGAAATCTGTTTCAATCTCATCCTGAGATCTCTCTGTTTTATTTTACTGCATAATTGAATTTCCATTTTGGTTAATTGCTTTTGTCTTCTACTTTCTCTGCAATTTACAATTTATAATTCCTTTGCAATTGTTCTTGTTGGATCTAGGAAGGCATTGAGATCTAGACTTGGTTATCTAGTCTCTTGAGTCCTGAGATCTGAATTCTCATTTTACTTTCTCTGTTTAATGCTTTTCATGCTCATTTACAATTCTGTTTTTAGATCCGATTCAATCCAAGTCATCTTCTATTTCTCTGTTTGTTACAATTTTACTTTTCCTTGTTTAATTTCTGCAAATCCAATTCCCAATTCCCTTTACAATTCAAGCCATTTACATTTCTTGCACTTTAAGATTCTGTAATTTACATTTCTTGCGTTCTAAGTTTCTACAATTTAATTTCTTATTCTTTAAGATTTAGCACTTTAAATTTCAGTTCCCTTTAATTTCATGCAATTTACCCATTCCCTTTACTTTCTATGCAATTTAAATTCTGCAAATCACAAATCTCTCAACCAAATCTTGATTCGCATGACTAAATCAACCACTAAACTAAAATTGCTCAATCCTTCAATCCCTGTGGGATCGACCTCACTCCCGTGAGTTATTATTACTTAATGCGACCCGGTGCACTTGCCGGTGAGTTTTGTGTCGGATCGTTTTCCGCACATCACTTCTTCCATAGAAGTCAGAAGTGGGTGCAGTAAAGTCACCAAGCATCTTCCTTGCATCTCCACCATTATTGTTATTTTCGGCTGCCATAACTTCTTCTTTTTCGAAAATTTCTGTTAGGTCCTCTCCAGAGTTTTGTGCTTTAGCTTCTCTTAGTTTTCTCTTCAGAGTCCTTTCAGGTTCAGGATCAGCTTCAACAAGAATGTTCTTATCCTTGTTCCTGCTCATATGAAAAAACAGAGAACAGAAAAGAAGAGAAATCCTCTATGTCACAGTATAGAGATTCCTTTATGTGAGTAGAAGAATAGAAGAATAGAATGAAGAAGGGAGAAGAAGAAGAATTCGAACACAGAGAGGGGGGAAGGGTTCGAATTTTAAGAAGAAGAGAAGTGTTAGTAAATAAATAAAATAAATAGAAAGAGATGAGAGAGAGAGAGAGTATTCGAAATTTAATTTAAAAGAAAAGAAAAATATTTTTGTTTTTATTTTAATTATTAGTTAGAATTCAAAATTTAAGGAAAGAAATAAAATAAAAATAAAATTAAAATTTAAAACAATTAGTTAATTAAAGAGAATTTAAAAAAAAGGGGTTAGTGATTTTCGAAAATTAGAGAGAGAAAAGTAGTTAGGTGGTTTTGAAAAAGATAGGAAATAGTAAATTTTTTTTTAAAAAATCAAACAAAGAGTCAAGTAGTTAATTGAAAAAGATTTGAAAATCAATTTTGAAAAGACATGAAGTTAGAAAAAGATTTGAAATTAAGTTTTGAAAAAGATATGATTGAAATCTATTTTGAAAAAGATTTGAAAAGGAAATTAAAAAGATTTGATTTTTGAAATTAGAGTTGATTACTTGACTAACAAGAAATTAAAAGATATGATTCTGGAATTTAAAGATTGATCCTTTCTTAATAGGCAAGTAACAACATAAAAATTTTTGAATCAAAACATTAATTGTTAGCATTAATTTCGAAAATTATGAAATAAAAATAAGAAAAATATTTTGAAAATTAATTTTGAGATTTTCGAAAACATGAAAGAAAAATGAAAAAGATTTGATTTTTTTTTTGAAGAAGATTTGAAAAGATAGGATTTTTAAATTGAAATTTTGACTTGACTAACAAGAAACAACCAAATTTTAAAAATTTTTGACTAAGTCAATCCCAAAATTTCGAAATTTATTAGAAGAATAAGGGAAAGATATTTTTTTATTTTTGAATTTTAATGAGGAGAGAGAAAAACAAACAATTGAAACAAAGCATAAAAATTTAAGATTAAAACAAATAATGCATGCAAGAACACTTTGATTGTCAAGATGAACACCAAGAACATTTTGAAGATCATGATGAACATCAAGAACATATTTTTGAAAATTTTTGAGAAAAGAAACACATGCAAAACACCAAACTTAAAAATTTTTAAACTTTAGACACTAATAATTCGAAAATGCATGTGAAAAACAAGAAAAGACACAAAACAAGAAAATTAAAAGATCAAACAAGGAAAATCATCAAGAACAAATTGAAGATCAATGAAGAACATAATGCATATATTTTCGAAAATTTAAAAGCATGCAATTGACACTAAACTTTAAATTTGACACTAGACTCAAACAAGAAACACAAAATTTTTGGTTTTTATGATTTATTAGTTTTTTTGTATTTTTCAAAAATATTTTGGAAAAAGAAAATAAAGAATATCAAAATTTTTAATAGAAATTCCAGGAATCATGCAATGTTAGTCGAAAGCTTCGGTCCAAAAGAATTAGACATGGCCAAATGGCCAGCCAAGCTTTAGCATGACATTACATACAACAGCCAAATTGATGGGAATCAAAAGGCTCTTGCAAGGATAATTAGAAACCTTAGTCCAAAAGATTTAGACATGGCTTAACAGCCAGCCAGGCTTCAACATATCTTATGAAACTCTAGAATTCATTCTTAAAAGTTCTGAAGAACATAATTAAATTTTTTTTCGAAATTAAAATTAAAAAGCTTAAACATAAAATAAAATTACCTAATCTAAGCAACAAGATTAACTGTCAGTTGTCCAAACTCGAACAATCCCCGGCAACGACGCCAAAAACATGGTAGTGGGAAATCGTAATTCACACTTTTCACAACTCCTCACTAACTAACCAGCAAGTGCATTGGGTCGTCCAAGTAATACCTTACGTGAGTAAGGGTCGATCCCACGGAGATTGTCGGCTTGAAGCAAGCTATGGTCATCTTGTAAATCTCAGTCAGGTGGATTCAGATGGTTATGAGTTTCGATAATTAAAAGATAAATAAAACATAAAATAAAATAAAGATACTTATGTAATTCATTGGTGGGAATTTCAGATAAGCGTTTGGAGATGCTTTGTTGCTTCTAAACCTCTGCTTTCCTATTGCCTTCTTCCAATCATGCGTGCTCCCTTCCATGGCAAGCTGTAGGATCCTCTCACTGAAAATGGTCCTCTACGGTTTCTGCACGGCTAATTAACTGTCAGATTTCTTGTCTCAGATGAAAAATACCAGGCACAGCTATCGCATGGCTAATCATCTGTGGGTTCCCACTAGCATCGGAATCGAATCCATTGATTCTTTTGCACACTGTCACTGCGCCCAACATTCGCAGGTTTGAAGCTCGCAACAGTCATCGCTTCTCAGATCCTATTCGGAATACCACAGACAAGGTTTAGACTTTTCGGATCCCAAGAACGCTGCCAATTGGTTCTAGCCTATACCACGAAGATACTAATCTCACGGACTCGGTCCATGTATTAGATACCCAAGAGAATATACTCCGGCTATCATCCAATGACTACGTTAAACATCATGTAGACCGCTTTGTGGTTGTCAGGCACGCGGATCTTGGCTAAGCGAGTAACGAAGATTGGAGATTGTCACGGGTCACCCCTTCATTCTGACTTAACTGAATTAAGTACGAGAGTATATCTTGGAGAAGAAGTAGGCGTGAATTGAAAGAAAAATAATAGTACTTGCATTAATTCATGAAAAACAGCAGAGCTCCACACCTTAATCTATGGGGTGTAGAAACTCCACCATAGAAAATACATAAGTGAAAAAGGTTTAGGCATGGCCGTGAGGCTAGCCTCCAAGTCAAAGGTCTAAGATCGAAAAATGATCAAAGAATCTCAATACAATAGTAAAAAGTGCTATTTATACTAAACTAGTAACTTAGGTTTACAGAAAATGAGTAACTAAGTGCAGATAGTGCAGAAATCCACTTCCGGGGCCCACTTGGTGTGTGCTTGGGCTGAGCATTGAAGCTTTTCGTGCATAGGCTGTTCTTGGAGTTAAACGCCAGCTTGGGTGCCAGCTTGGGTGCTAGTTTGGGCGTTTAACTCCCATTCTAGTACCAGTTTGGGGGTTTTACACTAGAAAGTTTTAGGCTGGCTTTGAACGCCAGTTTGAGCCATCAAATCTCGGGCAATTGAGAGCGCGCCAATTGGACTTCTGTAGCGCTAGAAAATCCACTTCGAGTGCAGGAGGGTCAGAATCCAACAGCATCTGCAGTCCTTTTTCAGCCTCTGAATCAGATTTTTGCTCAAATCCCTCAATTTTAGCCAGAAAATACCTGAAATCACAGAAAAACACACAAACTCATAATAAAGTCCAGAAATATGATTTTTGCATAAAAACTAATAAAAATACAATAAAAAGTAACTAAAACATAATAAAAACTATGTAAAAACAATGCCAAAAATGTTATAAATTATCCGCTCATCATAGTGCCCAGCACACTCTTTGGATATGGTGTCCATCACACTTTTCAATCATAATCATTATCCTCATAATCACATTGAATCATTCTCATCAAACTCATCTTTAACATACACTGGATCAAGCATGTTCAAGATCAGAAACAAAATCATAACTCAATATATTCATCCAATCACAATTCCACACCTCATATTAATTCAATTATCCACATCACAAATATCCTTCAATGTCACCCTAACTCCTTCAATAGGTTCACTCCCTTTTCAAGCCTAAAAGCTAGCTATTGTACCTTAGATAGGGGTTACGAAAGTTTACAAGCTTGCCAGGAAAGTCAAATAGTTAAAAATAAAGTTTTATGTAAAAAACAGGTCTCGTGCATACAAATCATTGCTGTGCGTACACACGGACAAGACGAATTTTACAGCCTGTGCATACGCATCATAGTGTGCATACGCACAACTTGTAAAACTTCTAGGGTGTGCGTGCCCACACCTCTCATGTGTACGCACGAGTCTTGTCACACACCCTGGACCGTGCGTGCACACGGTAGTGTGCATGGGCACACAAACCAGAATTTCTGGTTTTCTGCAACAATATAGAGTTTAGTTTTTTATATCTAATTTCCGATGTTCATAACTTTCTCTTTAAAAATCCATTTTTTCTCATCTTTACATCGTTTTAAAGGCAATTTAATTATCTTTAATTTGAGACAAACTCGACTCAGATCTGAACTCCGAGCGCTAAGTTACAGCCCGTTGAAGTTGGTTAAAAGTCAATTTTCTGAAAATTCTACATTATCTCAATACATGCTGAATTCTCAACTCCTATCCTTTAAACCAACCCAAAGCACATTTCCAAACCTTTTCAATGTTCTATCATTATTCTCAATCATTCCATATTCATTCCAGGCCTGTGACCTCATTTCCCTAGTGATTAGTGATTATCCAAAGTTCAATTATTCATCAATGCTATTCAATTCTCTATAATTTTATCCAATTTGCAAAATTCCCATATATACCAACAAATTCAATTTCACGCATCCTAATTCCAATCAACCTACCAAAACATACCTCGTTTCGACCTCCGACCTAATTTCACACTAATCATCATCATATTTCATAATTCCATCGAAGTCACATACACATCTCAAAATAAAATGCACACATATACACATTTAATCAAACCAAAGTCAACAATTCAAAATATTCAGGCCTATCTTATGGCAACTAACCTAAATTTTTATGCAACATTGTATATTAACTACAAGAAACTAAAATCATACCTTTACCGATTCCTTCCTAAGCCAAAAACACCTTAAACCCTCTACTCCACACAAGCTTCCAAAGATTCCAAAGCTCCAATTCAGTTAGTCCAGCCACAAATGCTCCAAATCAAGCATTTAAAACCTTCAATTTGACTTCAATTCTCAAGCATACAATCTAATTTCATACATTACCATTATAGTCAATACAAGGGTTTGCTAACTCAATAATTCACAAATTTTTAGTGGTTTCTTAACTTACCTACTCAAAATTGGGATAAAACCCACTTATAATCCACACCAGAGTACCCTTAAACAATCAAAATCACAATAATTCAACATTCTCAAAACCAAAAATGCAAAAATTATAGGGAAGGGAGAATTGGGCATGAAGAGTACTCCGAGACGAATGCGTGGCCACAAATGACTCGTCAATCAGAGCTCCGGATTGATAGTTATAGAAGATTGAAATTAGAGGAGATTTAGGGTTAGGTTTTCCTCTTCTTCTCACCGTTTTTCACTCTCTCTTACCCAAGGGGAACAAATGTGTGCTGAAAGCACAAGGGAATGGTAAGTTAAATGATTGAGCTTGAGCCCAACATGGGCCCAGTTCATCCAGTTTAGTTTGTTGGCCTAATTTCGGGCCAAAATCTTTAAAATTAGTGTTTTAACTCCTATTCTAAATATTTTTACTTCTCTAAATTATAAAATTTAATTTTTTAATTTTTTTGGCTCATAATTAATTTATTAATTAATTATTTATTAACTTACCGGATTTTACAACAAACATACAAACTACAAGCTAAAAATAAGAAAACATGCTAACAATTTAAATAATAAAATTTTATTCTCTAGTTTTCCAACTTGTTCGTTCAGCTTCATCTTAAAACTACCATCACTAGAGCAATCTCCATCCAGCACCTCTTTCAGAATGTTGGATACTTTGACATTGATTAGACGAGCTTGCCCATCTAAGGCACACTCACAAAAATGTTCTCACAAAAATCTTCTATTTCTAGATGCCATTATTAAATAAACTGTTGTACCTATGAGAGTTGACAAAACTCAGAACTGCATTTAGAAAAGAATAATATAAACAGATTTTAACTATTGATTTATGATTTTCTTAACCCAAAGAATATGTTTTGCAATAAGTCACAACCAACATGTGGTAGTGCATAACAAACTCTAACTTAAATCTATTCTGAATAAAGGGATTCCATTCTTGAATTCTTTCTAGTCCAAATACACACTAAATACTAGCATTCCATTCAATTAATCCTAGCACAAACTTAATTATCAAAATCTGTTAAGTATACTACCATGATATCAAATCTGTTGTAGTTACTTTAATTCCATACAAATCTTCACTCTAATCAAACATATGAAGTTGGAAAACATTGCATGAAATGAGACAGATTATTTTGCTAATTTTAATTCCATTTCTGTTCTAATAACTTTAATTCCGTTCAAATCTTCACTCTAACAAACACTTTCTTAAACTATTTCCAAAAACTCAAATAAAACACACATATATCACTTATTCTTCAAAAAAGCAAGTCAAATTCTTAGTAGTTCATAATACATAACTATGATCTCTGAAACAAAAGAACTCACCTGCAAGATTCTACCTCTACTGAATCACTATAACATATGCGGATATTAGCAGCAGTTTTTTTTTTTGGCTGTTTAAAACTACTTTCCAACAGTTCCCCAACCGTCATCCTTTAGCATGTGGGGTTTAAGTATTGTGGCGATTTTTAGCATCCACTGGTATAACCATCGCAAATTAGATAATTAACTTTTTAGCAACCGCTGGTATTTTTTTTACTATCTTTTTAAAAAAAATTGTGTCGGTTTTTAACTGCCGTAATTTTCATGTTGCTTTTTTTAAAAAATTGCGAAGCTGCCGCAATTTTTACATGAGAATTTTTTGAAAGAAAGGTGAGAAACATATGGTAAATCCCTTAGACTACCTATTTTTCTTATCTGCCCTTACCTTTGCATGTCTAAATCAATTTATCACAAAATTTGCATTATTACAAATTGAATTCAGGTACACACACAAGTTAAAGTATTTCTTACATCATGTTAAATGTAAGTCATGGACTCTACTGTAAGTCATTCTACTAAATTTAAAAAGATAAATATTAACAAAACTGGCCTTATTTATCCTAATGAGCTTGGACCCCTTAACTGCACCTGCACTTGAAAAAAGCTCTTGAAGAAGGAATTTTAAAACCTGAGGATGGATGAATGTTTCCTACATGGCTGGATTTCTTCAAATTTGATTAACGATTACCAAATTAAAACATAATACAAATCAAAGAGATTGACCTTAACAAAATCATCTACTATTTTATTCTCCTTGCAAACATACGTATCTAATATAATTCCAAAACAAATTTTAATAGCTTTACCTTGACAAAATATATGAAAATACATCACAATATGTAACAAAGTGCATGCAAAAAAAGTTATAGGAAACCGTTCATAATTATGAAAAATTTCTGAAAAAATTAAACAGTCTTCAATTTTTTGAGGTTGCTGACAAAACTCAAAGTAAGTCGAAAAATCAAAGAAAAATAGTATGCAAATATACACATGATTTGGTGTATCTCAACTACAAGTTGACACCAAAGTTCAGTACGTGACTGCAGTAAAATCTTCACAAGGATGCTTTCTTTCAATGTTGATGATGCGAAACCTAAAACAAAAATAGGAAATTTCAGTAACAACATAGTAAAATCATAACGAAACCAAAACACATAACAATAGCAGCAACATATATAGCATCAAAACATATAACAATGAAACCAAGCAAAGGTAACCCCTAAAAGCTAGCAGCCCATAAATGAATGAGCACTAAAAGATATTATCATCTATAAATGACAATCCAGATTAAACAAATCCTAGCCTAAATAACTATAAATGTATAAAATAAAATGAAACGCCCAATGCTAGAGTTATCATCATCTACAAGAAACAACACAATAAGTATCAACAACCAATCAAAGAGAGTGTGTCATGTTCAATTTCATGTTACATAATTCGTAAAACAAAAACTAATTGTGTACAATTCTAATCTCCATAATAAATAATAGATAATAAGAAGCCATAGATAAAAGACTTGAAACTTTGTGCAATGTCATTGACACAAGTAAAGCAAACATGATATGAAGCTGAGGAACACAAAATTGAAAATATATGGAGCAATCACTATGAGATTCTAACACATAATTCAGGTTATTGGCAATCGTAATTATCCACTCACAATATGCAATGATTACTAACATAATATCAAAGTACAAGGAATTAGTATGAGATTCTAATACATAATTCAGGTTATTGGAAATCTTAAGTGTCTACTCACAATCTCCAATAATTACTAACATTTTAAAAATCATGCAAACATGTATATGAAATTAGGACTTATTAGTGAAACTAAAACTCAAACTGCCAACCTTATCAGGGTGATCTTCATTAAACTCTAGTAGCATGTCCCTAAACGAAAACCACTCAATTATTCTATACTTCTCTGCCCCTAACAAGAATGATGAGTGTTGTCATAAACACCAAAAGAGAGTAATCAAGAAAGCAAGAGTGATAGAGAGAATGCTAAACAAGAAAGAAGAAATCAATTTCAACAACGAACACAGAGAGATAACAAACAATAAAGAAGAAGGCATAATGGAGAGGAAGAATAACAAGATCATCTGTGATTACTTGGAAAGAATAACAAGAGTAGCAATGTTTTGTTCGAGATTTGGAGGTCTGGAGGTAGCAGTGATGAGAAGGCAATGCAAGATTGATAGATAGAAGAGAGGCTCTTGCTCTTGTTCTTACTCTTATTAGAAATCAAAGCTCTTGCTCTACCAGCAAAAAATATTGTCCATATTCCAGAAGGGTGCATCTTTCAACGTTATAAATACTAAACTTGAATGTAATTTTAATGAAAAACAACAACAAAAATTGACTTCATTAATTTTGTCAGATTTAAAAGTTGAAACAGAATAGGAAATTTCAATAATGGCATAACAAAATTACACAAGTGCTAAGATAGAGAGTTTCAATCACAAAATAATCTAAGTTCATCTCATGACAAGGATGAAATTGCCACACAATTTTAAATGAAACTTCCAAATTATAGAAACAAAATCCATATTCTATTGGAATTTATCTCAATAACATAATAGTTAATTGAATTGAAGGCAAAATCTTTGATCTAAAATGGAAGTGAATTGAATTGAAAAAAAATAGAGAACATGGTGATAATCTTCGGAAGGGATAACTATAGTATCAAGAAAGGGAGAATAATAATACATTAAAGACCTTAAAGAAGAGAGTATGTCTTTTACCTTGTTTAATTTTCTAAATTACAGTTTAGATTAACCTCTAAAATAAGTTCAGCTCACAGAAGGAAAAGGAAGAACCTGTGATGTGTGATAGAGGCAACGAGGGTGGCAGCGACAAAGGTCGGAAGAGATAGTGATAGATTCAAACCATGCACAATGTATGAGAAGATTGCGCTCAAATATGGTTGAAGAGATGAAACAAAGGAGCATGTCATCACAGATCGTAGAAGCAGTTTTAATGAAGCTCGGGAAAGGAAGTTTAGGGTAGCAGGGTATTTTCAAAGTGGAAAAATAGGATAAAGGTGCGTATAACAAGGTTGACAACAACAAAGGTTCATAAGATGGAAGAGGAAAACATGGCCAAGAACAATGCAAGAGAACTCGAGTAGGAGAAACAAAGATGGTGATGGAGGCTTATGAAAGAGGAAAAACAATATGAAGATTGAGCGAGAAGAAGTTGATCGAACCCTAGGGGTAAAGTTAAAGACAAGCAGATTTAGCGTCGGTTCTTATCCCAAATGCAGGGAAATTGAGGCATATAGCTGCTTTTTTTAACGCTGTCACCAAATTACGGTCAAACTGCCACAAAATTGGCAGATAGCAGTGCTTTCGTTAACCGACCTAAATTGCCTGTCACTATCTGCCACCTCTCTTGTAGTGAATGTCAATATTCAACAGTTGCTTCAACAAATTCAATTCTATCACCTACAACCAACAGAAGAAACAAATTAAAAAAAAAACATACAGAAAAAAGGGAAAATAAGAACGAAACAGAATATGGGTGGAGAAGAAATTAAAGACGACAACAGTTGCTATAGAGAGTGAGAAAGAGATGGGGAGAGAGACTGACAAAGGTCGACAGCCACAAAGAGGGAGAGAGATCAACAGAGGATGGTGGCTACAGAGATGAGAGAGATCGACAGAGAATGCAAAGGACGAGGTGAGAGTAACGTCTTTACAGAAAAGGAGAAATTGTGGCAAGCCTTCCTCACCGCCGGCGAAATCGACGCCGGAAAAAGAGCGGGATGGCGGCAAAATAGGCTTCTCTAGTAGTGAAGCTCTGGCACCTATAAGAAAGGGGAAAGGGACCGAAAAGGGTTAGGGCTTTCTTTTTGTTTTTTTATTTTAATAACCAAGGTTAATTTAGTCATTTCACTTATTTTAATATCTGCATTTATTTTGAACTAAACAAAATATTTAGACATAATTCAGTCATGCACATCTTATACTAAACACAATTCAAAGGCTTGATTAAGTATTTGTTTCTCAATTTCTATCCTCTAATCTCTATTTTTTAATCTTAGTCTTAGGGATGTCAACGAGGCAGGGCAAGGGCGGGGGATGCCTCCCTGCTGCCCATCTCCGGCCCCAGATTTGCTCCACATCTCCATCTCCGTCCCCGTTCTCTGCCATGGGAGAATATTGCTCCCATCCCATTCCTCACAAGGTCCCATTCTCTGCGGGACTCCATTTTCCATCTATCTGATAGTTCTAATTAATTATTAATTTCCATATGAATAGAGCTGTAAGTATCCATCCTATACAAAAATAGCAAGATTTTATACAAAAAGTCTAAACAACAAGATGGTGACTTCTTTTGAAATGACGCAATGGGGAGACACAACGGCGAGCTAGAGGATAGAGTAGTGGATGAGGTGGGAGACGCGGCAACAGAGAGAAGAATGGACATGACGACAGAGTTACGAAAAGGAACGCCCAAACAAAGAGCACAACACGGTGACACAACTAGAAAATTACTTAATACAGACAGATTTACAGACAGATTTGGCCTTTATTACAGACGAATTTTTGGTTACCACCGAAATTACCGACAGATATTGTCCCTCTGTAAAAGCCTTGTCGGAAATTATTTACCGACGAATTTTTTCTGTCAGAAAATTACCGACGGTTTTTTACCAGTTACAGATGGATTTTCCCTCTATAAATTCTCCATCCATTTCTCTGAAATGTCAAACTTTCTGACAAATTTTCTGTCGGTAATTGGAACCTTGGAAAACCATTCCAAACTCTAAATACAGACAGAAAATCCGTCTGTAAATCCATCGGTAAGGTAAAATATTTTTTTTATTTTTCCATTACAAAATAAACTTGTTTTCATACAAAATAAATATAAATTTAATAAATACAAATTTTTATCTAATTTGTATTCGAATATTTATAATATTTCATAAAATAAATAAATTCATCGTATTATCAAACTAAAAGAAAAATACTATAAATAAACAAGTCAATATAATTCAAAACATAAACAAAGTGTATTGATACATCAACTATAATAATAAATAACAACCATACATCAACAAAGTGTATTGAGTAAATTAAAAGTTGTTAATGGGTATCCAAAGGGCTCTAAATAATTTTCCTCATACTAGTAAATTAAAAGACCTATGCTGCAAGCAACTCCTATTCAATTTCTTAACTCATTTGAACAATTTTCGCTGCTCTAATAATTAACTTGTAACATAGGATTCATTAGATGAAGTTGCTGAAGGAGGTCCTATGTTAATTCTACTTATCTCATTTGCAAAATTCACTTCACTTACTCTTTCTGCTGCTACTGCTCTTCATCATCCCAACTTTCCTCACACGGTCACAAATGTTCTCTAAGACCAGATCATCCATGTGCTGAAATAGTGGTACCTGAAAAAATTAAAATTTTTTTAGCATCCAAGGCCTGTTCACCCCTTTAGGGTTTGGGCTAGTTCAACTCATATCTTTAGGACCCAAAAGAGAATTAACATCTCAAGTAGCTGATGTGTATCAAAATCATGAAAGACATTTACTAGAAACAGAACCAGGTAGCTGATGTTACATTACTGAAGCAAGCTAGAACTCTGGGGACACCATCACATGGTCCATCCACACCAGGAATGAAGTCCATTCTTGGGCCAATCTAGTTATAGGGTCTCACAATTGTGAACTTGAGGCCATTCTTCGCATGCTCAGCTATAGTTTTTCACAGCAATATAATTAAGTTAACAAAGAAAATAAAATCTAATTATAGCTTACCATAAAAGAGAAAAAGTAGATTCTTTACCATATATTAGCCTATCGGTCATTTGCTTTGCACAGGCATAAGACCATCTCTGCTTCTCTATTGGACCAAATATACAAGGACTGACATCTTCCTTTAGCATATAGTATTTAAGATCCTGCAGCATGAAAAAAGTAAGGGTAAAATACAAGGGTACCAGCATCATATTAACCTAAATCCTCAATTTCTTTTGGAATTCTTTGCATCAGAACATACCTAAGCAACGAACTTTGACAATTATACCCTGGCTTTCCAATATGGAGTCAACGTACACTACAAAAAAAGAGACATAAAATGGCATAAGTATTATGGCAATTTTGTAAATATGCCGTAATACCCGGATATTATGACGTTTTTTAGTGTTGCTATAATTGAATTGCATTTAATGGCGGTTTTTATTAATTCTGGCGGTTTTAAAACGCCATTATCACTGCTATATAAAAAAGCATAACCCTCATCCAATTTTCATTTTTATTTGAAACGTAAAGGTTGAATCACTGCCACAGTGATCTTCTCTGTGACGATCTCCTCTAACCGATCTCCTCCGGCGACAACTTTCTCCGACCGATCTCCTCCGGCGAAAACCTCTTCCAACGACGACCTCATTCGGTGACATCTTCCTCAGCGGCGATCTTCTCTGGTGACCTCTCCTCCAACGACAATCTCCTCCTGCGACGGTCTCCTCCGGCGAAATCTCCTACTGCGATAATCTCCTCCGGTGGCATTCTCTTACGCCAGCAATCTCATCCATCGAGCTAATGTGCTGTAAGATTCTCCTCCCACAAGCTCGCGAGGTAGGTTCCACTCCATGTTTTCCTTTGTTCTCTTGAAAATAGTTTACTCTAATTCCTTCGATCTCTTGAATTATTTATCCAAAATTTCAGAATACATGATAGACTTTGCGAAATGGCAACTACAACTACTAAAATTGCAGGAGCTATGGTTTCTGAGGAAGGGATCGTTGAAACATTTCATAATGATGATGATGAAGCGCTCGATGCTGCGGAGAATGGAGTTGCGGTAATTTTGTTGTTTTATTGGATTATTTGTGCCTGAAACTTAATGCTTTTAGTTGACAGTTTGTTTTAGTTCCTTGAGTTGATTATTTCATGCTTTATCAGTTCTGAATTTGTTCAGGGCATCAGATTCTAAAATGTTTGTGCTACTGAGCTGATTTCTTCTCTGTGTTTATCAACGCATAGTCAGGATGGTTAGCTTGCAAAAAGATACCATAGACGTTCCTATGTTCTACTACATGATGTTCCTTACTCTGTATTTTTCCACTGATTTATGATTCTTAAACTTCATAGCTTATGATTTTTTCTGTCAACTGCATTAGCAACCGTTAAGTTTTATGAATATTTTCTTACAGGCACTAGATTATTGCCACTCTCAAGGAATCATGCATCGGGATGTAAAGCCGCATAATGTAATGATTGATCATGAGTAGCGCAAGCTTCGCCTAATAGATTGGGAGCTTGCAGAGTTTTATCATCCTGGAAAAAGAATATAATGTCTGCGTTGCCTCCAGGTTTGTTATGTCTCTTTATTGGATTTCTTTGTGGTATTTATGATAAATTGGTTGAGGTTTGAAATAGGTTTGATATTTAGTCTTTGAAGACAATGCAATCAAGGCAAGGGGATATTAGGAACTACTACGGTGTTCAGCTTCTTCATGCTTCAATGACAAAGTACCAAGATTATGGTCACTAACAGAAATTATATGAGACAAGATGTTCTTCACATTTAATTTCAACCAATGGTAAAGACTACAGAAATTATGTCATATTAGATAAAGAAAAAGAAATACAGCTACACATCAAAAACCGCTTACTTTTTCTGTAATAACATCAAGTAGCCAACCTCACCCACTTTTTTCCATTTCTTTCCAATCTTCTTTGCTTGTCCCTTTAGTATTGGGGTCTTTTGTATGATTTTATCTAATCTGTTATATCATTTCTCTCATCCAATACTGGCCATAATGCTAAATATAAATATGGCATGATATAGGAAAGCATTTAACTAAGCATGCACATTCCTCATGATGTCAAAAGGCTTTGGAACATGAGTATTTATTATTTTACGAATAAAAATATTTGAAAATTTATATCCCCCACCCCCTCTTCTGTTTCTCTAACTGTGGTTATGCATGTGCATGAAGAAACTAAGAGACGAGCTTACCAGAGCACTAATGGAAGAGTGGGGGAAGCTAGCATAGCAAGAAAAATAATGAGTTGAATTGAAACTTAATGAATTGATCAATTGTAGCACACAATTAAGTATCAATGTTTTAAAGAAGCTATGATTTTATTAATTCTGAAATTAGCATTATGAGAATTTGGGTGATGATACATCATAAAAAGCGCAGTTAGCAAAACAGCAGGAATCGGTTTACTGGCATCTTGCTTCACAGGGTATTCCCAAAAGTCTCTATTGTCTTAGTTTGAATTTAGTTGAAGAGTATGCTGTAAATGCCATTGCTTGCTCTCGTCTACCTTCTCCCGAATACGCGACTCGCCTCATTGATCCTAATTTTCACCACCTGGTTCTCCTAACTGACAATGTCCTTGCTGCCTCTGTTGTTGTGGCCTCTGCAGTTCAAAATTTGGAAGCATTATCATAGTAAAGGTACGTGGTTTAATTTCTCTCCTTCAAAGGGAATCACTCTATATACTCAACACCCCCTACCACACCATTTTCCCACCTAACCATAGCTTTAGTTTCTCTCCATCTTACATCTCCTTTTATTTTCTCTGTCATTACCATTATCAATTGTAAATAAGAAATAATTTACATTTATATAAGACAAGTAGCTAGTTAGTACCCTCTATATAGACTCATTATTGCAATATATATTTGGTGAAAGCTTAGCTTCAAGGTGCAGTTTTTTCCCTCCAGGTTTGATCATAATCCATAGAATATTTCTAATTGATTGCTACATACAATTGATGATGATATATTCTTCTTCTTTTCTTTTTTTTGTAGATGGTGATATGAAGATTTGTTCATAGTAAGGAAAGGGTATTGCAAGTTGAATTCATTGGCTAAGGTTTAAAGAACATGTAATATTGCAGTGAAATATTCATCAGAAATTTCCTTGGCAGGTACATATATATATATATAGTTAATTAATTAGTTTTTTCAGAAGAATTAATTTAATTATATATGGACTCTTAAGTCTTAATAAATATACCTCTAATCAAAGAGTGGAAGCTGTAGACTTGAGTTTCATGATCATAACTATAAAATTGGTCAACAAATTGAAAATCACATTAATAACCTCTGTTACAATTACCATATGAATGCAATGAATAATTAACACACGATAGTAGATAAGGATTCTAAAAATGGATAAATAGCTAGAGGGAATTGAAATAAAGTTGAAGAAAGAATTATTGTTTTATTTGTAAGGTGATCCTGAATGCAAGAAATTAAAGAGGAACAAACATGTGATTAAGTAAAGGTAGTGTTTATTATTTGCCATAATGTTATGAGAATATGTGGCAACAATAGTTTTAATTATATTATAATATGTGATGCAATTTGCAAAAATGATTTGATCTTAACCGTGCCATGCAATTTCAAAATTTTCATGGTTTATTTATTTAGTAATTATATATATATATATATATATATATATATATATATATATATATATATATATATATATATATATATATATATATATATATATGATTCTTCAGAACCTGAAGTCTGGATTGAAATTGCTGGAATGGTAAGTTATCCACTTTCATTAAAATGCAATTTGACTGTTATTTAGGATTTAGTTCTGATTCTTACATTGCATTGGTAACCTTGACATTTTTTTCTTGTCCATAACCATGATGTATCATTTTCTCATTGCAAAGCCATTCTTTTACGGACATGCTAACTATGATCAACTAGTCAAAATAGTTAAGGTTGGTAAGGATTATGAACTTCACTTGGCAGAGTCAGCCATATTCTTTTGCTTGCTATGTGTTATTTAGGTGATAATTACTTGATGCTTTGCTTTTGCTTTGCTTTTGCATCTGTCATGTTGCTAGTTTTTAACTTTTATTGTTATTGAATACAAGTAAAATAAATGGTAGACTGGAAGAGTCCATTAGAGATTCCAAAAGCATGAGGCGAAAAGAATTTGAAGAGGCTTAAAAGCAGTAGAAAGTCAAAAAAAAGTTTTTTGTAGACTAGAAATTATGGTGGGTTAATTTCTCAAGCTCATGCCAATGCTACCAGAAATGTTATGATGTTAGAAGTCGACTTTTTAGCTCATAGCTCATGTCCTTCGAGCTCTTTTTTTTTGCATGCCTATGCTAATACTTCTCAAAGTAATAACTAGTGGATATGATTTGCTTAATTATTTGTATAGGAGTTATCATTTTTTATTTCTAATACTAAAAAATTATATATTATGTTTGATATTTTATTTGAGTTATGTAATATTTTGTTTATGGATTATATTGTTTGTTATTGTAAAATTTTAAAGAAAAAATTATTTGTTTAACGTGGTAAAAATAATAGTTAAAAATGCCTTTTTAGACGATAAAAAATGTCATTTTTATTCAATAAAAACGGTAGTTCATGAATGCCATTTTAAACATTAAATGCCATTTTAACTCCGTAAAAATGTCAGTTTCAAACGTCGTTTTAACTAATTAGAAAATGCCATTTTATCCAGAAATAATGGCAGTTTGAACCGCCGTTTTAACCAACAAAAAGAATGCCGTTATATCTGAAAATTTTAGAAATAACGGCGGTTTAAACCGCCATTTTAACTAACTTAAAAACTCCGTTTTATCCGGAAATAAACCGCCATTTTAACCAACCAAAAGAATGCTGTTTCATCCGGAAATAACATCGGTTCAAACCGCCATTTTAACCAACTTAAAAACGCCGTTTTATCCTAAAATAACGGCGGTTTGAACCGCCGTTTTAACCAACCAAAAGAATACCGTTTCATCCAGAAATAACGGCGGTTCAAACCGCCATTTTAATATGTTAAAAAACTGCCGTTTTAACCATGGGAATTGTGGCGGTTTTTTAAAAACCGCCGTAATAACCAAATGGCACTTAGAATTTTGGCGGTTTTTCTTAGCTGCCATTCAAGGTAATAATGGCGGTTTTAACCGCCGTAATTACCAAATTTTTTTGTAGTGGTATAGGCCAGAACCAGCACAAGTGATGCAAAGCACAGCACCTTTAGCTTCGCAATATGGAGTCAAACTTGACATAGACTGAAACAATAGGAAATAGTTATCTTTGAGGTACATTACGTGAAATTTTGCAATCAAGATTTATTTACTACCATGTAGTTCTCAGGTTCTAATAGCTCAAATATGGTTTAGGCAAACTGTGATTGGATTTTAGAAATAGAACCGTCGTTTTTCTGAACATAAGTCATTGAAGTGAACCATTGGTTTACACTTTCAACAGGAGCATTGGCATAAATTAACAAACAAAAAATATTATAAATTAAATAAAACATATTAGAAGCAAATTCTAAAACCAATGTAAAAAAATCAAAGGTGAAAGTGGCCTCACTCTCCAAACAATAATTATAAACCAACTTTAATTAAAGGTAAATTAAAAAAAAAAGAACATTACCTCACTTTTCAAGTATTTTAATTCTCATATCTAGAATTTTGCATCCCATTGATTTAAAACTGAATTGTTAAAGCTAAGCTTCAGTTTGATTCTTCTTTTGCCATTGAAGCAAATAAATAACAAACTTCTCCATTTTTATACTTTTCTTCTACTATTCAATTTCTCCATCCTAAAAAATACAAACAAAAAAACACACGCACGTACACATAGGTTCATTCTATTTATATGCATTCATTACTTTGCTGCATTCACTGGCACTAGAATAAAGGGCTACGAATTGATTCAGACTCTTCCTATTTCTTTTCAATCATGCTAGGTGTATAGTGTATATTAAAAGAAATGACATGTACATGCACAAAGTGCTCCACCAAGAAGAGGTGACTGGTTTGGAAAATCGTGATTCACACTTTTCACAACTCCGCACAACTAACCAGCAAGTGCACTGGGTCGTCCAAGTAATACCTTACGTGAGTAAGGGTCGATCCCACGGAGATTGCCGGCTTGAGGCAAGCTATGGTTATCTTGTAAATCTTAGTCAGGAGATTAATGATAAAGGTGATTTTGTTTATGAAAAATAAATAACATGAAATAAAAGGTACTTGTGATTCAGTAATGAGGAATAGCAAGCTGTATGATTCAGTAATCCGGAGATGCTCTGTCGTCTGAATCTCTACTTTCCTATTGTCTTCTTCTCCAAGCACGCATGGCTTCCTTCAATAGCAAGCTGTATGATCCTCTCGGATGAAAAATACCAGGTACGATCTCTGCACGGCTAATCAACTGTCAGATTTCTCGTCTCGGATGAAAAATACCATGTATAGCTACCACACGGCTAATCATCTGTCGGTTCTCACTAGCGTCGGAATAGGATCTCTCTATCCTTTTGCACACTGTCACTGCGCCCAACATTCGTGAGTTTGAAGCTCGTCACAGTCATCCCCTCCCAGATCCTACTCGGAATACCACAGACAAGGTTTAGACTTTTCGGATCCTAGGAATGCTGCCAATTGGTTCGAGCCTCTACCACGAAGGTTCTGACCTCACGGAATCGGTCTGTGGATTAGAAACCCAAGAGATACGCACTCAAGCTATCACCCAATGAATACGTTGAGCTCAGATAGAACGGGAGTGGTTGTTAGGCACGCATTCATAGAATTGATAATAATGATGAGTGTCACGGATCATCACATTCTCTATATTGAAGTACGAATGAGTATGTTAGAAAAGAATCAAGCGTGATTGAATAGAAAACAGTAGTAATTGCATTAATCCATTGAAACACATCAGAGCTCCTCATCCACCTATAAGGTTTAGAGACTCATGCCGTAGGAGATACAATATGAAGTGTAAAATGTCATGAGTTACAAAATAAATCTCTAAAAGTAGTTTTTATACTAGACTAGTAACTTAGGTTTACAGAAAATGAGTAACTAAGTGCAGATAGTGCAGAAATCTACATTCGGGACCCACTTGGTGAGTGTTTGGGCTGAGCTTTCAAGCTTTCACGTGCATATGCCTCAGGTTGGAGTTAAACGCCACCCTGGGTGCCAAAATGGGCGTTTAACGCCAAGAATTATGCCAGTTCTGGTGTTTTACG
This sequence comes from Arachis hypogaea, assembly GCF_003086295.3. Taxonomy (NCBI): domain Eukaryota; kingdom Viridiplantae; phylum Streptophyta; class Magnoliopsida; order Fabales; family Fabaceae; genus Arachis; species Arachis hypogaea. Next base: position 57,206,377 of record NC_092046.1, read on the forward strand.
CCAGAAATTTTTTGGCTGGTTTTAATTCCAGTTTAGGCCATCAAATCTCGGGCAAAGTATAGACTATTATATATTGCTGGAAAGCCCAAGATGTCTACTTTCAAACGCAATTTAGAGCGTGCTAATTAGGTTTCTGTAGCTCCAGAAACTCTACTTCGAGTGAAGGAAGGTCAGAATCCAACAACATCTGGTGTCCTTTCTCAGCCTCTGAATCAGATTTTTGCTCAGGTCCCTTAATTTCAGCCAGAAAATACCTGAAATTATAGAAAAACACACAAACTCGTAGTAAAGTCCAGAAATGTGATTTTTGCATAAAAACTAATCAAAATACAATAAAAAGTAACTAAAACATACAAAAAACTACTTAAAAACAATGCCAAAAAGGGTATAAATTATCCGCTCATCACAACACCAAACTTAAATTGTTGCTTGTCCCCAAGCAACTAAAAACAAAATAGGATAAAAAGAAGAGAATATACAATGAATTTCAAAAATATCAATGAAGATTAGTTTCAATTAGATGAGCGGGACTAGTAGCTTTTTGCTTCTAAATAGTTTTGGCATCTCACTTTATCCTTTGAAGTTTCTGAATGATTTGCATCCATATGAACTCAAAATTTAGATAGAGTTATTAATTCTCCTAGTTTAGTATGTTGATTCTTGAACACAGCTACTTTATGAGTCTTGGCGTGAACCTAAGCCTTTTGTTTTCCAGTATTACTGGTGCACGAAATTGTGATTATCAACAATGGTGCCAAAGACTTGGAGCTCTCAAACGTGAATCACACTTTGTCACAATTCCGTACAACTAACCAGCAAGTGCACTGGGTCGTCTAAGTAATAAATCTTACGTGAGTAAGGGTCGATCCCACGGAGATTGTCGGCTTGAAGCAAGCTATGGTCATCTTGTAAATCTCAGTCAGGCGGATTCAAATGGTTATGGAGTTTAAGGTGATGAAAATAAAGATAAAATAAAGATAGAGATACTTATGTAATTCATTGGTGGATTTCAGATAAGCATATGAAGATTACCCTTGCCTTTTTAGTTTAAAGGGTTACTGGCTTTTTTCTGCTTGCTTTTTCTTTTTCTTTTTTTTGCTTTTTTTTGGAAAGTTTTGTGTTTTTCACTGCCTTTTCTTGCTTCAAGAATCAATTTTATGATTTTTCAGATTATCAATAACATTTCTCTTTTTTCATTATTCTTTCAAGAGCCAACAATTTTAACATTCGTAAACTTCACTATCCAAAATATGCACTGTTCAAGCATTCATTCAGAAAACAAAAAGTATTGCCACCACATCAAAATAATTAAACTATTTTCAAGATAGAATTTGAAACTCATGTACTTCTTTTTCTTTTTCAGAAAACATTTTTCAATTAAGAAAGGTGAAGGATTTATGGGACATTTATAGCTTTAAGACATAGACACTAGACACTAATGATCATGTAATAAAGACACAAACATAAACAAAACATAAAGCATAAAAACTGAAAACAGAAAAGAAAATAAACAAAGAGATTAAAGAACGGGTCCACCTTAGTAAGGGCGGCTAGTTCTTCCTCTTGAAGATCCTATGGAGTGCTTGCGCTCCTCAATATATCCTCCTTGCCTTTGTTGCTCCTCTCTCATGGCTCTTTGGTCCTTTCTGATTTCATGGAGGATAATGGAGTGTTTTTGTTGAGGTCCATGAGTGGGCTCTCTTGTTTGCTCCATCCCCTTTCTAGTGATAGGCTTTTGAGATGAATCTCTCCATCTCCCATGACTCGGAGTTGGAAGTAACTGCCTTCCCTTTCCTCTTCCTAGAGGTTTCTCTGGCCTTAGGTGCCATTAATGGTTATGGAAAATAGAAAGCAGAGCTTTTTCCACACCAAACTTAAAAGGTTTGCTCATCCTCGAGCAAAATAAGATAGAAGGGAGTAGAAGAAGAATGATGCAATTAATTTTTAAAACGTATTACTGTATGCAAGAAAAATTAAAAAGAGTTGAAAAGGATTTGAAAAGATATGTAAGTTTTGAAAACGTTTTGGAAGGAATTAAAAAGAATTAAAAAGAGAATTAAAGAGAATTGGAAAGATTATTAATTTTTGAAAATAGAAATTGAAAGATGAATGTTTAAAATGTGTTTGATGCAAAAAATTATGAATTAAAACATGAAAAATTGAAAAAAATCGAATCGGAAACAAAATTACCTCCCTTGTGTCATCCTGGCGTTAAACGCCCAGAATGCTATCTACTCTGGCGTTTAACGCCCACTTGACTGCCATTTTGGGATTTAACGCCCAGCCATATACCCTGGCTGGCGTTAAACGCCAGAAATCCTTCTTTACTGGGCATTTTTCTAAACGCCCAGAATGCTGCCATTTCTGGCGTTAAACGCCCAGAATACTGCCTATTCTGATGTTTAACGCCCAGAATGGTAGCCATTCTGGCGTTTAACACCCAAATTGCCTCTTTACTGGCGTTTTAATGCCAGTGAGCTCTTTTTCTCTGTGATTCCTCTGCTTTATGTTATGAACCTTTATTTCCTTGACTTGTTCACTGAAAAGAATTAACAAACATGAATAACAAAATTAAATGGACTTATATAATTGTTATAAACATCTAATTTTTTATAATGGCTGGGTTGCCTCCCAACAAGCGCTTCTTTACTGTCTTTAGCTGGTCTTTTACCGAGCTGTTAATTTAGTCTTAGCTTTGAGCAATCTTGCTCAACATTGCCTTCAAGATAATGTTTGACTCTCTGTCCATTAACAATGAACTTTTTGTCATAATCAATATCCTGAAGCTCCATATATCCATATGGTGACACACTTGTAATCACATAAGGTCCCTTCTACCGGGATTTCAATTTCCCAGGGAACAATCTGAGCCTAGAGTTAAACAGTAGAACCTTCTGTCCTGGCTCAAAGACTCTAGATGACAGCTTTCTATCATGCCACCTTTTTGCTTTCTCCTTGTAAATTTTAGCATTTTCTAAAGCATTGATTCTGAACTCCTCCAGCTCATTCAACTAGAGTAATCTTTTCTCTCCAGCTACCTTACCATCAAGGTTTAGGAATCTGGTTGCCCAGTAGGCTTTGTGTTCCAGTTCCACTGGCAGATGGTAGGCTTTTCTATACACAAGCTGGTATGGAGAGGTTCCTATGGGAGTCTTAAATGCGGTTCTGTATGCCCATAGAGCATCATCCAAACTTCTTGCCCAATCCCTTCTACTGGTACTTACAGTTTGTTCCAGGATACGCTTTAGTTCTCTATTTGAGACTTCAGCCTGCCCATTTGTCTGTGGATGATATGGAGTTGCCACTTTGTGGTTAATTTCATATCGGATCAGAGCAGAGTCAAGCTGTTTATTACAGAAATGAGTACCTCCATCACTGATCAATATCCTAGGGACACCGAACCTGCTGAAGATACGCTTTTGGAGGAACTTCATCACTGTCTTAGTATCATTAGTGGGTGTTGCAATTGCCTTTACCCATTTAGATACATAGTCTACTGCCACCAGAATATAAGTGTTTGAATATGATGGTGGGAAAGGCCCCATGAAGTCAATACCCCATACATCAAACAACTCAATCTCTAAGATCCCTTGCTGAGGCATGGCATAAATGTGAGGCAGATTACCAGCTCTCTGGCAGCTGTCACAGTTACGTACAAACTCTCGGGAGTCTCTATAGAGAGTGGGCCAGTAGAAGCCACATTGGAGAACCTTGGTGGCTGTTCGCTCACCTCCAAAATGTCCTCCATACTGTGATCCATGGCAATGCCATATGATTTTCTGTGCCTCTTCTCTAGGCACACATCTAGGGATCATTCCGTCTGTACACCTCTTTAAGAGATATGGTTCGTTCCATAAGTAGTACTTTGCATCAGAAATCAATTTTTTCATTTGTTGCTTAGTGTACTCTTTGGGTATGAACCTCACAGCTTTATAGTTTGCATTGTCTGAAAACCATGGTACTTCCTGAATGGCGAAGAGTTGCTCATCCGAAAAGGTTTTAGAGATCTCAGTAGGAGGAAGGGACGCTCCTGCTACTGGTTCTATTCGGGATAGGTGATCAGCTACTTAGTTCTCTGTCCCGTTTTTGTCTCTTATTTCTATATCAAACTCTTGCAAAAGCAACACCCATCTTATGAGCCTGGGTTTTGAATCCTGTTTTGTGAGGAAATATTTTAGAGCAGCATGGTCAGTGTACACAATCACTTTTGATCCTACTAAATAAGATCTGAACTTGTCAATGGCATAAACCACTGCAAGCAACTCTTTTTCTGTGGTTATGTAATTCTTCTGTGCGTTATTCAAAACACGGCTAGTATAATAAATGACGTGCAGAAGCTTGTTATGCCTCTGTCCCAATACTGCACCAATGGCATGGTCACTGTCATCACACATTAGTTCGAATGGTAATGTCCAGTCTCGTGCAGAGATGACTGGTGCTGTGACCAGCTTAGCTTTCAGAGTTTCAAATGCCTGCAGACACTCTGTTTCAAAGATAAATGGCATATCAGCAGCTAGCAAATTGCTCAGAGATTTTGCAATTTTTGAAAAATCCTTTATAAACCTCTTATAGAATCCTGAATGCCCCAGAAAGCTTCTGATTGCCTTAACATTGGTAAGTGGTGGTAATTTTTTAATTACCTTTACCTTAGCTTGATCCACCTATATTCCCTTGTTCGAAATTTTGTGCTCAAGGACAATTCCTTCAGTCACAATAAAGTGACATTTTTCCCAGTTTAAAACCAGGTTAGTCTCTTGGCACCTTTTTAGAATAAGTGCAAGATGGTCAAGACAGGAGCTGAATAAGTTTCCAAATATTGAGAAGTCATCCATGAAGACTTCCAGAAATTTCTCTACCATGACAGGGAAAATAGATAGCATGCACCTCTGAAAGGTTGCAGGTGCATTACACAGACCAAATGGAATCCTCCTGTAGGAAAATACTCCAGATGGACATGTGAATGTTGTTTTCTCTTGGTCCTGAGAATCTACTGCAATTTGGTTGTAACCTGAATAGCTATCCAAAAAGCAGTAGTATTCATGGCCTGCTAGTCTCTCTAGCATCTGGTCTATGAATGGTAAAGGAAAATGATCCTTTCTGGTAGTTGTATTGAGCCTTCTGTAGTCAATACACATATGCCACCCTGTAAATGTTCTTGTAGGAACTAGTTCATTCTTTTCATTATGAACCACTGTCATGCCTCCCTTCTTGGGGACAACTTGGACAGGGCTCATCCAGGGGCTATCAGAAATAGGATAAATAATCCCAGCCTCTAGTAACTTAGTAATCTCTTTCTGCACCACCTCCTTCATGGCTGGATTTAGCCGTCTCTGTGGTTGAACCACTGGCTTAGCATCATCCTCCAATAGGATCTTGTGCATGCATCTTGCTAGGCTAATACCCTTAAGATCACTTATGGACCACCCAAGAGCTGTCTTGTGTGTCCTCAGCACCTGAATTAGTGCTTTCTCTTCCTGTGGCTTTAAAGCAGAGCTTATGATCACGGGAAAAGTGTCATCTTCTCCCAGAAGTGTCATCTTGGTAGTGGTTTGAGCTTGGGTTTAGGAGGCTTATCCTCTTCCTGAGAAGTTTTTAGAGGTTCTTCTGTTCTCTCTGGTTCCTTCAGATTAGGCTGAACATCCTTAAAAATGTCCTCTAGCTCTGATTTGAGACTCTCAGTCATATTGACCTCTTCCACCAAGGAGTCAATAATATCAACGCTCAGGCAGTCTTTCGATGTGTCTGAATGCTGCATAGCTCTGACAGCATTCAACTTAAACTCATCCTCATTGACTCTCAGGGTTATCTCCCCTTTTTGGATGTCAATGAGGGTTTGTCCAGTTGCTAGGAAAGGTCTTCCTAGAATGAGAGTTGCACTCTTGTGCTCCTCCATTTCCAGCACTACAAAGTCAGTAGGAAAGGCGAATGGCCCAACCTTGACAATCATGTCCTCAATTATGCCTGATGGGGTTTTAATGGAGCCATCAGCAAGTTGGAGGTATATCCGGGTTGGTTTAACTTCATCATTCAAACCAAGCTTTTTGATAGTGGATGCAGGTATTAGGTTTATACTTGCCCCAAGATCACACAGAGCTATCTTGGTACAAGCATCCTCTAATGTGCATGGTATCATAAAGCTTCCGGGGTCTTTAAGCTTCTCTGGTAAGCTTTCCAGAATGACTGCACTGCATTCTTCAGTGAGAAAAACTTTTTCAGTTTCTCTCCAATCCTTCTTATGACTTAAGATCTCTTTCATGAACTTAGCATAAGAGGGTATTTGCTCAAGTGCCTCTGCAAACGGAATCTTTATTTCAAGAGTCCTGAGATAGTCTGCAAAGCGGGAAAATTGTTTATCCTGTTATGCTTGGTGGAGTTTCTGAGGATAAGGCATCTTGGCTTTGTATTCTTCAACCTTAGTTACTGCAACTTTATTTCCTATAGAAGTGGTTGGAGAAGCCTTCTTAAGGGGGTTGTTATCAGCACTTACAGGTGTCTGATCCCTTATTGGCGTTTGAATGCCAGAATTGGGTGCTGCATGGGCGTTTAATGCCAGATTGCCACCCTTTTCTGGCATTTGGACGCCAGAAGTGGCCATCCCTTGGGTGTTTAACGCCACTATTTTACTCTTTTTTGGCGTTTGAACGCCAGAATCATTCCTCTCTGGGCTCTTACTATCCTTAGAGGGATTTTGGGCAGTGGGTTGGTCATCCTCTGTCAGTTGTTCTTTTCTTGGCTTTCTGCTGCTTTGAGTTGAGACATTCAATGTCTTCCCACTCCTTAATTGAACAGCTTGGCATTCTTCTGTTATCTGTTTAGATAGCTGTTGTCTTGTCTAATCCAATTGTGCTTCCATATTCTTGTTAGTATTTTTAGTGGCTTGGAGAATCTCTTTGAATTCTATGATCTATTTTGTTATAATAAGCAATTGCTGATTGAGTTCAGCAACTTGTTCTTGAGGACTAAGTTCAGTGGATACTGCTTTAGCTTCTTCTTTCATGGAGGACCCACTACTTAAGTATAAATATTGATTTCTAGCAATTGTATCAATAAGCTCTTGAGCCTCTTCAATTATCTTTCTCATGTGTATAGATCCACCAGCTGAGTGGTCTAGAGACATCTGGGCCTTTTCTGTAAGCCCGTAGTAGAAGATGTCTAACTGCACCCATTTTGAAAACATTTCAGAAGGGCATTTCCTTAGCATCCCTCTGTACCTCTCCCAGGCATTATAAAGAGATTCATTATCCTCTTGTTTAAAGCCTTGGATGTCCAGCCTTAGCTGTGTCATCCTTTTTGGAGGGAAATACTGATTCAGAAATTTGTCTGATAACTGTTTCCATGTCCTTATACTTGCAGTGGGTTAGTTATTTAACCACCTCTTAGCTTGATCCTTTACAGCAAATGGAAACAGTAATAATCTGTAGACATCCTGATCTACTTTCTTATCACGTACTGTGTCAGCAACTTGTAAGAACTGTGCTAGAAACTCAGTAGGTTCTTCCTGTGGAAAACCAGAGTATTCAAACCTCGGGTCGTCTTCTCAAGGAATTGCAGGGAAGTATGTTCTTATTATTGGTTATGAAGATTGTAAATTGGGGGTTTTGGAAGTTGGGCAATGCGCACAAGTATATTTTCGAGCAATAAGAATAAATAAATAACTGTAAAATAAACTCTTGGCAAGGTATGAGAACCGGAAATCCTGTCCTTGTTATCCTTATCAGATGTGATGAGAATTGGATTTTAATCCCACTTAGTTAAGTCAAGTGGACTAATTAGCTTGATCCTCAAGTCCTAGTCAACTCCTGTGGAGAGACTAGTGTTAGAGCAATCCTAGCTAAAGCAAAATCAGCCAATTTCAACCACTCCTGAGTTTGACAACTCAAGTGTTACCAATTACCTAACCAAAGCGAAAAGGGAGAAAATATCTAATTTAAATTAAAAGCAATCTTAAACAGAGCATCAATATAAATAAAGCAAAGCAATCTTAAATCTGAAATACCTCGAATTGCATTAATAAAAGAAATTAAATCTGGCATAGATGTTCATAAATTAAATTGGAAAAATAAATAAAAATAAAGAACCTGGGATTGAGAGTCACTCCTAAAACTAAGAGAAATCCTAAATCCTAATCCTAAGAGAGAGGAGAGAATCTCTCTCTCTAAAAACTACATCTACTCCTAAAATTGTGAATGTGTAAGCTTTCCATGAATGGATGCATTCTCCCACTTTATAGCCTCTAATCTGTGTTTTCTGGGCCGCAAATTGGGTCAGAAACAGTCCAGAATTCGCTGATTTCGAATTTTAATGCGCTGATTTCCGTCACTGCGACGTGGCCGCATGGATCACGCGGTCGCATCGCCTAACATCAGGGGAACTATAGCATATTATGTATCAAATTGAAGCCCCGGACATTAGCTTTCCAACGCAACTGGAACCGCGTCGTTTGGACCTCTGTAGCTAAAGTTATAGCCGTTTGAGTGCAGAGAGGTCAGGTTGGACAGCTTAGCAATTTCTCCAACTTCTTGCATTCCTTCCACTTTTGCATGCTTTCTTCCCATCCTCCAAGCCATTCCTGCCTTATAATATCTGAAAACACTTAACACACATATCAAGGCATCTAATGGTAATAAGAGAGGATTAATAATAAGCAAATATAAGATCAAAGAAGCATGTTTTCAATCAAAGTACATAATTAGGAAGGCAAATGTAAAACCATGTGAAATAGTATGAATAAGTGGGTAAAGAGTAGATAAAAACCACTCAATTGAGCACAAGATAAACCATAAAATAGTGGTTTATCAACCTCCCCACACTTAAACACTAGCATGTCCTCATGCTAAGCTCAAGAGAAGCTATAAAGGATGAAGAATGTATGAAATGCAACCTATGAATGTAACTACATGCAGAATGTTTTCACCTACTTAGTTAAAGGTAAACAAATCCTTCAAGAGGAAATATGAACTGGATTTCACTAATTCAAATCATGAAAATGAAGTACAAATAGACTTGCAAGAAGAAAATAGCTCATGAAAGCAGGGAACAAGGAATTGAGCATCGAACCCCTACGGGTAGTGTATACACTCTAATCACTCAAGTGTTTTTAGGTTCGATTCTCTCAATTCTCTACTAACCTTGCTTTCTAAGGCTTGCTCTTCATCTAACAATCAACATAAATTTAATGCACAGATACACATATCAAGAGGTCTTTTAAGGGTTGTAATGGGGTCAGGGTCAAGGTAGGATTGTATTTGGCCAAGTGGACTAAAATCTGAATCCTTAATTAACTTAAACTTTTCCCACCTAACTTAAACAATCCATGTAATCATAATACAACATCTAACCATCCATTAACCATGTTTTCCACATATTCATGCATTCTAATTTCAAGTACAACTCATATGCATTGTTTTCAACATTTACTTTGGGGCATTTTGTCCCCTTTTTCTTATTTGCTCTTTTTCCTCTTTTCTCTTTTTTTTTATACATAATTTTTCTTTTTCTTTTATTTTTCTCAATGCATATGATTAAATTATTGGATGCATGAATCATGTCCTAAACATTTTTTTTCACATTTTCAGAAAATTCTAACATACTCAATTCTCAAACCAATTGTTTCCTACTTAATTTATGAGCACTCTCACTAGTCTAAGCTAACTAAGGATTCAAATTAAGGACATTATTGTTTTTCGCTTAGAGTTAATGATGTGCTAAAGTAAAGAACAAAGGGGTATAATAGGCTCAAAGTGGTTTGCAAGGCATAATGAAGGGTTAAGGCCATATGGGTATGTAAGCTCAGTGAAACAAAGGCCTCAATCATATAAGTGCATGCATACATTAAATAATGGAAATATAGAATCAAGCAATACAAAGATCACAATTTTAGAGAGAAAAACACACACCAAAAATAAAATATTGGTTGATAAAATGCAACCAATCAATTAGGCTAAAAAATCTCACAGGTTTTGTGTGTTCGAGCTCTAAACCATGTTCCAATATAATATTTCTTCAAACAAGTGTAACATTAAATTTTATTCAAATTAGTGAAATACTTTAAAAGGTTTCTTGAAAAAGAAAATATTACTTTAACCAAGTGGTAAAATATGCAAAAATCAAACAAATATGCAAATGCAACAACTAATCTACAAAGAAAATTTAAACATTGGTGTTTGAGACAAGAAAGTACTAACCCATGGAGATCGGTATCGACCTCCCCACACGTAAATATTGCATCGTCCTCGGTGCATGCTAAGATGTACAAGTGGATAGGGGTTGTGGTTCCTCAACTGGGGCTCTTTTTGTTCCTTTCCTTGCTGTTGATTTGGGAATGGCTTTCTCTTTTCCTTTCTTGGTGGCCATCCTGAAAAAGGGAAGATAAAGTAAATTAAATTCAAAGAGATATATATAGCAAGGAAGACAACGGAAAAAGTGGTGATGGATGCACATTAAGATATAACTGACATTATCAAATGCTCGCGAGTACATGTGAAAAGCCAACAATGGGAAATAGCTAGTGCATGTAAAGACAAGTTAATACAAGGTGTTTATTGGTATGCCAGCAAAGGGCATGAGTAGCATAGACCAAGCAATACTTTGTAACAAACCATCACTTTTGTATTGACAATTAATTTCAATTAATACAATAGTAAAGGGAGTTTATGAAAAGCAAGCATTCAGAGTAGTAGGATAAAAGATACTGAAAAGCAGTGCACAATGCCATACGGGCGTTTTCACAAACACATATCATGCATGTTAAATAATCTAATGAAAATAATAAATTGAACATGCAAGCAGCCCTTTAAAAATATATATAATTGTCAAATAATGCCTCTAATAATCCACAAATAAAATATAGAAATAATGACCCAAATAAATTTCTAACACCAATGAAAATAATGCAATGAATAAAAGTATGTAAATAAACTAAAATAAAATGAAAAGAAAAATAAGAGAGATGAGAAGGGAAACAAGATAAGAAAGGAAGAAGAAAGAAATAAGAAAAGATAAGAAAAATAAGGATTAGAGAAGAAGAGATAAGAAATTTGGCTGATCTGGATAATCTGTGCGCCGCTTGTGACGCGGACGCGTGAGTGACGCGGTCGCGTGGTGCGCAAGAAGGTCAGGTGATGCGGATGCATGGGTCACGCGATCGCGTGGCCTGTTTTGTGCAATTAGCGCGAGTGCAGCCTCGCGGTCGCGCAACTCTCTGTTCGAAACTCTTTTTGCCAAAATTCTGGGTGACGCGATCGCGTGGGGGACGCGATCGCGTGAGTGGCCATCATGGGGATGTGACGGGACGCGTGGGGCACGCGTTCGCGTGGTGAGGCTTCGGCTTTCAGCACGATTTCAGCCCAACTCCAGCTCAACTTTTGGCCATGCACCCTTTGACGTCGAAATCCAGGTCACGCGGCCGCGTGGGGCACGCGATCGCGTGGGAGGCCAGTATTCCCCTGCGACCCGGACGCGTCAGCGATGCGGTCGCGTGGGACGAATTGTGCCACTAGCACGCCTCCTGCCTTGCTCCAGCGTGACTCTCTGTTCGGTTTTATTTTCTCTTCTCTCCTTGTGACGTGGACGCGTCGCTGATGCGGTCGCGTCGCGTGCTCGCTTCTCTTTTTTTTTTTTAATCTGAAAAGATGCAGAATGCAGTGTTAATATGAATGTGATGCAAAACTCCAGGTTCAATATAACAAAATAAAATAAAATTCAAAAACAAATAAAACTAAATAAAAATGAAAAAGGACGATCATACCATGGTGGGTTGTCTCCCACCTAGCACTTTTAGTTATAGTCCTTAAGTTGGACATTTGATGAGCTTCCTGTTATGGTGGCTTATGCTTGAACTCATCCAGGAATCTCCACCAGTGTTTGTGATTCCAGTAACCTCCGGGGTCCCAAACTAAGCATGTAAAACCCTTGAGCAGCTTCAGAAAGATTCTTAGGCTCCTTGGGTGACAAATGCCAGAACAGATTCCAGGATCCCAAACTTTACTTTTACACCCGTTTTTGTCTCAATCTGCATTTTTCCAGCCGGGTGAAAGGTGATCTGAATTCTCACTGCAGCGACCAAACAGCTTCCTAGACCCATTCAGTTGAGCTTTATACCAACCTTTGTGTTTGAACTTAAAGCTTCCAACCATGATGAACCTTGCAGGACAATTCTTATCACTTGCCATCTTCCTCTTTCTCTTAATGCCACAAAGAGCTCTAAGTTGACCATCCGTCTCCAGTAGCCCATATTCAAGTGGGATTAGAAAGCTATGGGATATGAATTTTACCCACTTGAATGTTGTGAAGGATGATGGCAACTTAGGGGGAGGTATTTTTAATGAAATTGCAAGTTCCACTCCCTTGTGCTCTTCTCTGATAATTACCACTTCTTTGCAAGCTTCTTCAATTTCAACCTCTTCCTCTTGGTAGCTCTCTTTCAATTCAATCTCCTCTTCATTGCTTTTCAAGGGCATGGGAGGTTGTGCTTCTTCTTCTTGAATCTCCATCTCTTGATCAACCTCTTCCAAGTCTTCAACTATGATATGCTTTGGAAGTTGTACACCCTCCTCAGCATCAATTTCAACCGTCTTGGAAGGAGGTTCTATGACTGGACTTTCCCATGGAGGTTCTGCATCTCCTAAGTCTTCAACTTCTTCTTCTTCTTGAACAATGACAGTTTCTTCTACTTGTTCTAGTACGAATTCATTCTCTGTCTTGTCCACTGGGGTTTCTGGTATCTCCTTCATGCTATGCTCTTCACTAGACTGTCCACATGGGACTGTGGCTGATCCTTGTGTATTTAAGCGCCTAGAAGCCCATTGAATTAATGCTTGCCCCAGTTGTTGAGTGGTTGCCTGAAATCGATCCACTATTTCCTTGAAACGATCCTTTGTCTCTTGATGCACTTGGCTTTCATAAGTAGGATCATAGTGCTCTTGGATTGATGGATATGGAGATGATGAATATTAAAGTGGTGGTTCTTGGGAGTAATTGGGTTGGAATTGGGGTGGTTCTATATATGGTTCATATGGCTCATAAGGTGGTTGGTATGGTGGTTGAGGGTTAGGGTCATATGGAGGTGAATGGCGGAAAGGGGCTTGTGAGTTTGGTGGTCCAAAGTTATGTTGAGGAAAGGGTTCATAGGCATATGGTGGTGGTTGTTGATGAGTATTTTTTGTGGAAAAACGAATTTCTCCAAAACACCCAAAACTAACCGGCAAGTGCACCGGGTCGCATCAAGTAATAATAACTCACAGGAGTGAGGTCGATCCCACAGGGATTGAAGGATTGAGCAATTTTAGTTTAGTGGTTGATTTAGTCAAGCGAATCAAGATTTGGTTGAGAGATTTGTGATTAACCGAACTGAAATTGCATAGAAAGTAAAGGAAATGGGTAAATTGCATGGAATTAAAGAGAACTGGAATTTAAAGTGCTGAATCTTAAAGAGCAAGAAATTAAATGGCAGAAACTTAGAACGCAAGAAATGTAAATTGCAGAATCTTAAAGTGCAAGAAATGTAAATGGCTTGAATTGTAAAGGGAATTGGGGATTGGATTTGCAGAAATTAAACAAGAAAAAGTAAAATTGAAACAAACAGAGAAATAGAAGAAGACTTGGATTGAACCGGATCTAAAAACAGAATTGTAAATGAGCATGAAAAGCGTTAAACAGAGAAAGTAAAATGAGAATTCAGATCTCAGGACTCAAGAGACTAGATAACCAAGTCTAGATCTCAATGCCTTCCTAGATCCAACAAGAGTAATTGCAAAGGAAATGTAAATTGCAGAGAAAGTAGATGAGAGAGCAAGTAACAGAAACTGAAATTCAATTAAGCAGAGAATTAAACAAGATCCCAAGGTGAGATTGAAATAGAAGTTCTTCAATTCTCCACCCAAGATCCGAAGCAAGAAAATTAAAGAGTGCTGGGCAAGAACAAGGAAGAAGAGAGATCAATTCTCCTCCCCAATTCTCTTGAATTAAAATAACAATGCTAGAATGTAAAAGTGAGCTCTCCACAAAACTCCCCAATCAAACCCGAAAAGAAAGCTCTATGAAAACTAAAAAGAGAAGCTCCTGAAAAACTTAAATCCTATGCTATTTATACACTTTCTTCAAATGGTCTTCAAGCCTTCAATTGGGCCTTTGCTCTTGATGGAATTGGGTTGATAGAGGCCTTGGTTGATTGCTCTTGGAGTTTGGAGAAGAACCGAATTGAACCGGGTTTGGAATCATGAAAGCTTGAGTAAAAGTTTGAGTAAAAGTTTGAGGCAAACTTTTACTCCAACTTTTCACATCAGCCACCCTCTTTTGCTGATACCAACGTTGGGGCAAAAGTTTGGGGTCAAACTTTTGCTCCAACGTTGGCCTCCCCTTGCACACTCATGGCGCCAACGTTAGCCAAAAAGTTAGAGGCTAACGTTGGCGCAAACTTTTGCTCTCCAGGGTGTGTTGTTCATGCGCCAACGTTAGCCAAAAAGTTTGAGGCTAACGTTGGCGCAAACTTTTGCTCTCCAGGGTGTTGATTTGTGATGCCAAAAGTTTGCCAAAAAGTTTGAGGCTAACTTTTGCTCCAGCTTTTTGCCCAAAAGTTTGCACAAAAGTTTGAGGCTAACTTTTGCTCTAGCTTTTCGCCCAAAAGTTTGCACAAAAGTTTGAGGCTAACTTTTGCTCCAGCTTTTCGCCCAAAAGTTTGAGGCAAACTTTTGGTCAAGCTTTTTGCTCCCTGGTTCGTTTTCAATTAATCCAAAAGTTTGAGCTAAAGTTTGAGGCAAACTTTTGCTCAAACTTTTTGTCCTCTCTTCCTCTTAGCCATTCCTTCTTGCTTCAACCTTTCTCCAAGCTTTCTTCACTTATCATTAATCAACCAAACACATCAAAGCTATGCTCAAAATCATGAGATATTCATTCTTTCATAATATGTGACAATTATAGCATAAAACCTCATGAAATAGCATGAATTCATACATGGTTGATTAAATCAAAGGAAGCATGAAAATCTACCCAATTGGCTTGCTTATGGCTCAAGAAAGTGCATAATTCAATTGAAAATAAAAGAAAAAGGCTAGTGAAACTAGGCTAAGATGACTTGTCATCAGTTGTTTATAGTCCATTGGAGGTGGTTGTTGCCATGAGGATTGATCAAGTCCTTGTGGCTCCTCCCATCTTTGATTGTTCCAACCTTGATGCCTGTTCTCATTGTAATTTCTTCTTCCTGCAACATAATTGTAACCAGACTCATAGCCAAAAGGGTGAGAGTTCATAGTAGTAAATAAAAATTAAAAATGAAAATAAAAATAAATTTAAATTAGAAGGTTATTTAAATTTTGAATTTTGAAAATTAAATTTTGAAATTTTGAATTTTAAATTTTTGAAATTTGAATTTTTGAAATTTAATTTTTGAAATAAGATAAGATAAGATAAAATTTTTAAAATAAAAATCAATAACCTCTTAATTTAATAAAAATAAAAATAAAAACAAATCAAAAAGCAAATATTTACAATAACCAATAATAAGGCACACGTTTGCAATTCCCCGGCAATGGCGCCATTTTGACGTTAGGATTTTTGCTAGTAAAGAATTTCATAAAAACAGTCGCGTTGTAGATATAGTCTCTAAACCGACAGAAATCCCTTCGTACAAACGTTTTGGTTGTCACAAGTAACAAACCCCTTTGAAATTGATAACCAAGTATTAAAACCTCGAGTCGTCTTCTCAAGGAATTGCAGGAAAGTATGTTCTTATTATTGGTTATGAAGATTGTAAATTGGGGGTTTTGGAAGTTGGGCAATGCGCACAGGTATATTTTCGAGCAATAAAAATAAATAAATAACTGTAAAATAAACTCTTGGCAAGGTATGAGAACTGGAAATCCTGTCCTTGTTATCCTTATCAGATGTGATGAGAATTGGATTTTAATCCCACTTAGTTAAGTCAAGTGGACTAATTAGCTTGATCCTCAAGTCCTAGTCAACTCCTGTGGAGAGACTAGTGTTAGAGCAATCCTAGCTAAAGCAAAATCAGCCAATTTCAACCACTCCTGAGTTTGACAACTCAAGTGTTACCAATTACCTAACCAAAGCCAAAAGGGAGAAAATATCTAATTTAAATTAAAAGCAATCTTAAACAGAGCATCAATATAAATAAAGCAAAGCAATCTTAAATCTGAAATACCTCGAATTGCATTAACAAAAGAAATTAAATCTGGCATAGATGTTCATAAATTAAATTGGAAAAATAAATAAAAATAAAGAACCTGGGATTGAGAGTCACTCCTAAAACTAAGAGAAATCCTAAATCCTAATCCTAAGAGAGAGGAGAGAACCTCTCTCTCTAAAAACTACATCTACTCCTAAAATTATGAATGTGTAAACTTTCCATGAATGGATGCATTCTCCCACTTTATAGCCTCTAATCTGTGTTTTCTGGGCCGCAAAATGGGTCAGAAACAGTCCAGAATTCGCTGGTTTCGAAATTTAATGCGCTGATTTTCGTCACTGCGACGCGGCCGCATGGATCACGCGGTCGCGTCACCTAGCGTCAGGGGAACTATAGCATATTATATATCAAATCGAAGCCCCGGACGTTTGCTTTCTAACGCAACTGGAACCGCGTCGTTTGGACCTCTGTAGCTAAAGTTATAGCCGTTTGAGTGCAGAGAGGTCAGGTTGGACAGCTTAGCAATTTCTCCAACTTCTTGCATTCCTTCCACTTTTGCATGCTTTCTTCCCATCCTCCAAGCCATTCCTACCTTATAATATCTGAAAATACTTAACACACATATCAAGGCATCTAATGGTAATAAGAGAGGATTAATAATAAGCAAATATAAGATCAAAGAAGCATGTTTTCAATCAAAGCACATAATTAGGAAGGCAAATGTAAAACCATGCAAATAGTATGAATAAGTGGGTAAAGAGTAGATAAAAACCACTCAATTGAGCACAAGATAAACCATAAAATAGTGGTTTATCAGGTATACAGATACTACTCCCATATGAAGCAGTAGTGGGGTTAGCATATGACCCCAGAGTCCTTCTGGACTGTTCATTTCCACTTTGGTCCATGATGGAGAAAGGGAGATGATGTGGATTGTAAATAAAAATAGGGTAAAAGAAAAATTATAATATTTTTGTTTTTATTTTATTTATTTAATGCTAATTTGAAATTAAAGAAATTAAAATAAAGTAAATGGGAAAAATGGTATAAGTTTCGAAAATTAAAAGAAAAGAAATAAAAGAAAATTGAAAACTAAAATAATTAATTAATTAAAAAGATTTGAAAAATTTTGAGTGTGATTTTTGAAAATGAAGAAATAGAAAGGGGTTAGGAAGTTTTGAAAAAGATATGTCTTAAATTTAGAGATACTTGTAAGAAAATAAATAAAAGAAAAGATAAGATAAGTTAGGTAAGAGAAGATAAGGAATTTTAAATTAAAAAATTTTGAAATTTAAATTTTAAATTTGAAAATTAAATTTTGAATTTTGAAATTTTGAAATTTGAAATTTTAAATTTGAAATTTTAAATTTGAATTTGAAATAAGATAAGATAAGATTTTAAAAAATATATGATTTTTGAAAAAGATTTGAATTTTGAAATTTAAAACTAAGATAAGATAAGATAAAAATTTTAAAATAAAAATCTGAATTTTTTCTAATGTAAATTTCAAAAATTTAATTAAAATAAAGAGAAAAGATAATTTTTTGAATTTAATGAGGAAAGAGAAAAACAATAAAATGACACCAAACTTAGAATTTTTAGATCAAAACAAAGAAAACAAACAGGAAAACTTTGAATGTCAAGATAAATACCAAGAACACTTTGAACATCAAGATGAACACCAAGAACAAATTTTGAAAATTTTTAAGAAAATAAGGACACAAAAAACACCAAACTTAAAAATTTTTTATACTTTGGACAATAATAATTCGAAAATGTATAAGATAAACAACAACAAACACCAAACAAGAAAATTTAAAGATCAAATAAGGAAAATAAATAAGAACAACTTGAAGATTAAGAAAGAACAAGGAACATAAAACTCGAAAATATGAAGAAAAATAAGAACATGCAATTCGAAAAATTGAAGGAAAATAAAAACATGCAGTTGACACCAAACTTAAAACATGAAACTAAACTCAAATAGAAGACTCAATTATTAATTTATTGGTTTTTTTTATTTATTTATATAGAAAATCTCGAAAAAGGAAAACAAGGATTTTAAAATTTTAACCAAAAACAATAATAGAAGACGCAATTTTAGTGACTCTAAACCAAAAAGATAAATTTTTCCTAATCTAAGCAACAAGATGAACCGTCAGTTGTCCAACTCGAACAATCCCCGGCAACGGCGCCAAAAACTTGGTGTGAGAAATCGTGATTCACACTTTTCACAACTCCGCACAACTAACCAGCAAGTGCACTGGGTCGTCCAAGTAATACCTTACGTGACTAAGGGTCGATCCCACGGAGATTGCCGACTTGAAGCAAGCTATGGTTATCTTGTAAATCTTAGTCAGGAGATTAATGATAAAGATGATTTTGTTTATGAAAAATAAATAACATGAAATAAAAGGTACTTGTGATTCAGTAATGAGGAACACATTGAGGTTCCGGAGATGCTTTGTCATCTGAATCTCTACTTTCCTACTGTCTTCTTCTCCAAGCACGCATGGCTTCCTTCAATGGCAAGCTGTATGATCCTCTCAGATGAAAAATACCAGGTACGATCTCTGCACGGCTAATCAACTGTCGAATTTCTTGTCTCGGATGAAAAATACCATGTACAGCTACCGCACGGCTAATCATCTGTCGATTCTAACTAGCGTCGGAATAGGATCTCTCTATCCTTTTGCACACTGTCACTGCGCCCAACATTCGTGAGTTTGAAACTCGTCACAGTCATCCCCTCCCAGATCCTACTTGGAATACCACAGACAAGGTTTAGACTTTTCGGATCCCAGGAATGCTGCCAATTGGTTCTAGCCTCTACCACGAAGGTTCTGATCACACGGACTCGGTCCGTGGATCAGAAACCCAAGAGGTACGCACTCAAGCTGTCGTCCAATGACTATGTTGAGCTCAGATAAAACGGGAGTGGTTGTCAGGCACGCGTTCATAGAATTGAGAATAATGATGAGTGTCACGGATCATCACACTCTCTATATTGAAGTACGAATAAGTATCTTAGAATATAATCAAGCGTGATTGAATAGAAAACAGTAGTAATTGCATTAATCCATTGAAACACAGCAGAGGTCCTCACTCCCACCTATAGGGTTTAGAGACTCATGCCGTAGGAGATACAATATGAAGTGCAAAATGTCATGAGTTACAAAATAAATCTCTAAAAGTAGTTTTTATACTAGACTAGTAACTTAGGTTTACAGAAAATGAGTAACTAAGTACAGATAGTGCAGAAATCCACTTTCGGGACCTACCTGGTGAGTGTTTGGGCTGAGCTTTCAAGCTTTCACGTGCATATGCCTCAAGTTGGAGTTAATCGCCACCCTGGGTGCCAAAATGGGCATTTAACGCCAAGAATTCTGCCAGTTCTGGCGTTTTACGCCAGAAAGTTTTTGGCTAACTTTTAATGCCAGTTTGGGCCATCAAATATCAGGGAAAGTATGAACTATTATATATTGCTGGAAAGCCCAAGATGTCTACTTTCAAACGCAATTGAGAGCGCGCCAATTGAGCTTCTGTAGCTCCAGAAAATTTACTTCGAATGCAGGAGGGTCAGAATCCAATAGCATCTGGTGTCCTTTCTCAGCCTCTGAATCAGATTTTTACTCAGGTCCCTCAATTTCAGCCAGAAAATACCTGAAATTATAAAAAAACACACAAACTCATAGTAAAGTCCAGAAATATGATTTTGCATAAAAACTAATAAAAATACAATAAAAAGTAACTAAAACATACTAAAAACTACTTAAAAACAATGCCAAAAAGGGTATAAATTATCCGCTCATCAGTGCCTAGAACCAATCAATCAGAAGAAACACACACATACACACAAATAGAAGCTAATTAATAATAAAAGGAAGAAATTAAGGAAGAAAAACTCACCATACCCCAAGAAAGGCCCTTCCAAGCTTGATGACCAGATTTTTCGCCGTATTGCCAAACCGAACCCATGGCTATAATCCTTCAAACAGAAAAGCAACAATATAATGAAGCAAAATGAAAGCATGAATGATAAAGCAAAGAGTGTGTTAGAGAGAGAGAAGAGGATGAAGAGAAGATGCACCATCAATAACCCAAAATTGTTCATTCCTCCACCAATCATGTATTCCAACACCTCCTCATTGCATTTCAAGGATGCTGGTTGCAGCTATAGAGATGAAGAGGAACATGAACATGATACTAGCATAGTTGCTAATCTGTTTATAAGAAAATGTAATATTTTTTGTCACATTTGTTGAAATCTTAAGTTAAATATGAATATTAATTTTTGAAATAGAATAAATATATTTTAAATTTTTATGCTTTAGCTTTAGATTTTTCATTTGAAAAATCCTAAGTTAAATATGAAATACTTTTTGAACCACAGCTCTTTTAGGAGTCGCAGCATACCTGAAAGAAAAAAATTATAGTTTTCAACGAAAGAAAAAATAGACAGCCATCAAACTTTAATGAAAATATAAGGACAAACAAAACAGACAAGCCAGGGAAGTAATGAAGAGTGGGTACCAGCAACTGAATGTAAACAACACGGCAGAGCATCTTATACGTTAAATAATAATAATAATAATAATAATAATAATAATAATAATAATAATATTATTATTAAATTTTGAAGCTCTCTGCTACATCCTACTCACATTGAACTAACAAGTGCCAAGTTTTATAAATTATTCCCATTGAACTAGCTTACATTCAATATTTTTATTAAAAGTTTAATTTTCCTAAAACTTTCTCTAAATGTAAACTTGCAATTTGTCATGAGTTTGTACTTAATTTATTGCCTAATGCTTGAAACATATCTCATTCAGATTATTCTCCTCTGTAACATGGCATTTTGATGGGTCAACATTTGGAAAAAAATTATCAAATCAATTGAAACTGACCTACCTTTTTATCATTGCAGATTTGGAAGTACCTTATTATTCCCCTAATTCTCTATTCCACTGAGAAACTGCATCCATTTGTTAACCGTGAAGATCATCGCGTTAGCGTGATTAAGGTCTATGTTAGCAACTTATTCTTTCTAGTTTTGCATCGCGAGGCAAGACACTAACATTATTAATAGTTGGGAATAATTTTCAGGTAATATTATACACAGAAAATGATAGCTCAGATCAAATTCAAATAAAGCATCTACTCTTATAAGATTAATTAGTTATGGCAAATGAACCAAGCATTGAAAACACAAAACAGTATTTGATTAAGGGAATTAGGGAAACATAGCATTTTTTTAGGGTGGCCACCTTGAAGAATCAATAGAAATAACTAATTATTATTACAATTTATTTATTTATTAACATAAATCATGACATGGAGTTGTAGGGACAAACTTTATGGAAGTTGAATATCAACTCCAATTCACAGACCTGCAAATGGTGATGCAAGCAATACTGAATTACAAAGATATGAGAAAACGCTATATTCTGAGGAAGAGAAGAATGGTACATTAGGGTTTGAATGGTATTAATTGTTACCTTTAGGGGTGTTTGTTCTTTGTTGGAAATTCTTTTAATGCCGGAAGACAAGAATGGTACAGTATTATTAGTATAGAGTCATACAAGCAAGAAACTCAAATTCATTAACCTTGATTTCAAATTTATACCCTCCAAAAAGATAGAGAATGAACTATGAAGTGTTGTTTAGTAGTGTTTACCTTTAGAAGCATTGATGAGAGCGAAGAAGCTCTGTTCAAGGTCATGGATGAAATCACCTTCCTTCTTTGACAAGAAGTGCTTGATGCGATGGTAGCTCTCAAACATGGTTCGAACCTCATCTTTGTTCCTCTGCTTGGTGATGACCTCATTTTATGACAGAGGCGGAGGAGGAGGAGTAGGTGGACGAGCTAGGGTTTGAGGAGATTGTGGCGGCGGTGCTAGCGGCGGTGGTGTGACAATGGGGATTCCGGGAGAGTGTCGTGCTTTCGCTTCTTCAATGGCTACTCGGCAGACGCCATTGGTTATGGTTAGTGCCACTGAATGAGCGATCGGTGCTGTAGTTTTATAAAATCGCGAAGCTAAAAAGAGTGAACGCAGGAGAAGGTGAAAAGGATGGGGACGAAGGCGACGAAGATGGTGGTGGAGAAATGCACATTAGGGTTCGAAAGGGAACGACGCGAGCAACACACATAGAAGAGCCGGGAAGGGGTGTGACGGGGCGATGGAAGTTCAGTGCAATGGAGGGGCGGCGCAAGGTACGACGGCGGTGCAAGGCTGAGAAGTGCCGCCGATAGAGCCTTTGGAGGGGAGGGTACGGAGGCGCGGGGAAGAATATGTGAAATGAGAAGGAGTTCATAATGCCGAACTTTATTTTAATATTTTCGACAGAAAATTTTAAATTACAGACAAATTTTCTATCTGTAATAATTTAATCATATGCAGCATTTTTGTTCATTTAATTACAGACGGATTTTTTGTCGGTCGAAAAAAATTAATTTTTCCGACAAAATTATCAACGGATTCTTTTTTACGTCTGTAATTTATGCTAATTTATTTTTTTTGTTTCCGACAAAAAATTCCTCGGAAATTCCATCTGTATTTCTGTGGGATAAAATCTATCGGAATTATCCGTCTGTAATAACTAGTTTTCTAGTAGTGAAAGGGTAATGGCACGGTTAGGTGTGACGATGTGATGAGAAGGGAGAGTGGCGAGGAGGTGGCTACAGAGAGGTTGGATGGAGTATGGACAACGTTAGGAATCTCTGAATTGAAGAAGGGTTATGCAAATTATGATTAGGAGTTGTGCATTTTTTTGTGTGTGTGTGAAATGACTAAAAAATATATATAAAAAATAAACTATTAAGGACAATTCAGTAAATTTATGAATTTCAGGAATTAGCAGGGATGGGACCAGAATCCCCACTCGAATCTCTGCACCTGCCACGGAAAAATTTTGTCCCCTGTATGTCCCATCTCCGCAGAAAAATTTTTCCACAATCGGATCCCCATTTGAGACAGTCCATGCACAAATCCCCGTGTCTCAGGGAGTTTTGTCATTCCTACTTAGTCTCTCTTCCAAATACTAACTTAATGTTTTGTATTTTTAGTTGATGAAAATAAGAGTTCGTTATTATCTATTTATAGTTGAAGCCAATGAACCACAGCTACTCATTATCTCATTATTTTAATACTAGTGGTTTCAATGAACACCCAACTGCTTCACTTGCTCTCTTTGCTTTTGGCAGAAAGGACAATGAAAATGCAAATCATTAACACCTACAATGAATTTGATGTTCAAAACGTACGTAGTAAATAAAAATGTGAGCTTTTGAACGATCAAAGCATTTCAGTAGTATTAAAGTATTAACCCTAACTAGCAGCACGCAGTACGTAGCTTGCCATTTAAATGCATGCACGAGTTATACTATATATTTCCATTTTTGTTACTTGTTAGATTTTCCGATACGATTGTTTCCCCGCGGAAACAGCAATTAAGACAGTAATATTAATGCATGGATAATGCAAAACGTGATTGCTAAACACAGACACGGTATGAATAAAAATGGAACTGAACGAATTTTACTAATTTTTCATTTTAAAATTGCCTTTATGCTGTCATTTAATTGTTGTAAACTATTTTAAAGGATCGCTAGAAGGTTTATCTGAAACGATTTCATGAAAGAGCGTTGCTATTAAGCGAAAACCGTTTCCCGAAACTACTTAATCAAATACTGTATTGCGTTTGATTGAATTTTATACTTTAATTAATTTTATAGTGACAATATATATGTAAAAATTAAATTACTAATAAAGATCACTCCATCAAATGAAAAACAGGAAAGGAACAATTTTTTTATGTAATATTATTTTGGTTGAATGTACAGTTTTAAATTCCTGTTATTCAATTTCCTCCTTTGTGTTTTTTCTTCTATTCATTATCTTCTCTTCACTTTTCTACATATTTTTCAAACGATTTTTATGTAGGTTCAACATAAACATTCGTGATGGTTATTTTCTTTAAAGAGACTCAAGACTCTCTTCCTCTTCGTTTCTATCATTTTTCTCCAGTTTTTTTTTCTTATATAAAATAAAAAAATAAAAAATTACAGATCTCCTGAAATAAATTTAATTACATTCATGTTTTTTTCTTTATATATATAAATCGTGGTTAGAAGAGCATAAATCGTAGATGTTAACCACGAATTTGGTACACACAGATTTTGTATAAACCGTGAAACAAAATCACAATTTATAAACAGTCAATTGGTTGGTGAGAATAAATCGTGAATTAAAAATTTGAAAATGTCATACTAATATAACTAAAATTATATTGTAAATAATTTTTAAATTTGTAAAACTTATTATCAAATTTTGAAAGTACTTTATTATTTTTGTCAAAATCACACCATTACTTATTATTTAAGTATTAGAAGTTTCAAAATTTGATAATAAATTTTACAAATTTTAAAATAATTTTAGTTATATTAATATATGACATTATAATTTTTTGTTTTACAATTTATTCTCACTAACTTACTGTTCAGAAATCGTGATTCTATTTTTTGCACTATAAAAAAATGAAGCATTTGTAATAAAAAAATTTGTATTAAATTTAAAATTGTTATAACAAGAAATTATGTTGGCTTTCGTATTAAATTGTTGTTTTATTGTAAAATGTTATAATATTTTGTAACAAATGATTATATTGTTGCAAAAATTCAAAATATTTTGTAACAAAAAATTAATTTGTCATAAAATACAATATTTTTATAACAAGTTATTTATTTGTCACAAAATTCAAAGATTTTTTGTAACTAATAAAAAATTTTGTTTTAACATATTAAATGTAAGACTTCAAATTTTTAAAATTAACATAATGAGTTATTTATGATGTATTATATTTATTTAAGATTTTATTTTCAAAAATTTATTTTACTAAAAATATTTAAGTCAAATTAATGATATTTTGAGTTTAAAATTATTTTAAAAATTAAATAATAAGTCATTTATGATTTATTATATTTATTCAAAATTAATTTTTAGAGATTTTATATTAAACGGAGTATTTTTTTATTTATAATTTAAAAGTTTAGTAATTAAAAAAAATATAAAAATTTTATATGATTTGACTTAAATATTTAAAATTTTTGAATTTAATACTTTAAGTTTTATGAATAAAAAAAATTAACTTAATTATCTCCAATTTTATTTTAATAAGTGTTTATTTAATAATAATTTATAAATTAATAATAAAATGGTATTTTAAGGATAATTAATTTAATTACCTCTAATTCTTAAAATTAGAGTATCTATTTAAAAATAATTTAAAAATTTATAATTAAATAATATCTTTATATAATTATATTAGATTAAAATTAATTTTTACTTATTATACTACCTTTATTTTTATTAAAATATCTAAATTACCCAAACTCTAACCTTAATACAGCTCACACTCACCCCACCCCGTAAATCTAGTAGCCGCCAGCCCTCTTCCTTCCCAAAATCCTTACTCAGTGGGAAAGAAAAGAAAGAAAGTAAGAGAAAGGGGAAACGGAAACAAGGAAAAGAGGAAGAAGAGAATAAGAGGGGGAAGGAGGGGCAGAAGGCGTCGGTGGGCATCACTGCCGCCGCGCCGTCGTGTCACACCCAGATGAGAGAGGGAGCCGTCGAGCAAAGGCGAAGGAGAGAGAGTGTGTCGCGCCTGCTACGAGCTCGCTGTCGGAGGAGTCGTCGTCGCACCGAGCTAGAAAGTCCTAAGATCTCTTCTCTCCCTTCTTCTTTTTCTTCTGCAAAATCCATTTATGAGTTCAGGTTTGAATTGAAGTGATCGATTGTTGGGTTCCTTCCAATTTTGGATAATCCTATTATCTGGATATCCAGAAAGTTCAGATTTTTTTTTGTTATCTATAGTAGATTTTATCAGGTATTTTGGTAGAATTTTATTATCTGGCTATCTATGAAGTTCTGTGAAATTTAATTATTTATTTTTATCTAAAATTCTGAGCTGATTTTTTGTTTGGTATAATTTTAATATCCAGGTATTCATAAATTTGTTCTTATTTTGTTTATTTGATTTTATTTTTGGTGGTTAAGTTTGAGAGAGATAAGGAGAGAAGAGTAGCGGCTCATAGGAGAGTAGTGCTGAGAAAAGAATGCCAAGTTGATGAAGATTCTAGAAGACTTCATGCCATTGAGACTCGGATCAATCTAGAGACCTCCAAGATGGGAAAAACTATTGCAGAGGTGTCCAGTTTGCACAGGATCAAGTACTTTTCTAATCTTATTGTTTTTATTGAAAATTTGGTAGCAAAGTTTTCATGCCTGTTATAATGTTGTCATAGTAGTAGTTATTTGCATGCTGATCACATGTTTAGGGACAAATTATTTACAATCTTTAGCATGAATGCATTGCTATAATTGCCTTGTATTTACTGCAAAAAAAAAAAATACAAGGCAAAGTTAGTAATTCTTTATGAATTAATTGCTAATTGCTATTGCTCTGAACCTTGCTTGATTTTTTGCAGCCACCATTCTTTATGAATGCATTGCCAATTGTTGATTGCTCTGAACCTTGTTTGATTTTCTACAGCCGCCGCATGCTTTGTGCTTCTTTTATGCATTTTTTGTGCTTGTTTTCTCCTAAATATAAGTATTAAGGGACTAAAAGCTTTTAATTAAAAAAATAATTGAATAGGCTAAAAATTTCAAAAGAAATTGAATAGTATAAATCTTAATCTGTGCTCCTAGTAAAAATTGTTTTGAAATTATTTGGGTGGCTAAGACTTCTTATTCGGTAATTGTTTGGCTAGTGTCAATGTGTACAGGTTTTAAGCTTTGAAGTTTTTTGAGTGATCGGGTATAAAGTTGTGCTTCTTCTGTTATTAAGTTTTTGTTTCTATAATGTTTATGAAACTGAAATAACTATTGATGGTTGATTTTAATGATTCTAGTATAATTTTGTTGATGGTGCTGTTAAGGCTAATGATGTAATGCAAGAGCAATTAGAGTTCAAGAAAGCTCAAGATAGTGTTGCTTAGCTATCAAGTTATTATTTAGTTTGTTAAAAGTTGATTAGGGAGCTTTTAGCTTTATAATCAACAGTCTCCCTCTATATAAGCCTAATATTCATTGTAATCAATTAGCGCTTTTTACTCATTTTCAATTTTGGTCAATTCAGTTCTATTTTTTCGTTCTTGCTATACTTCTCTATTTCCAAACTTTCTCTGCATCACTATTGCTTCTACAATAACAGAAACTCTGTTTAGGTGCTTCTCTATGTTCTTATCTTCTGTTTTGACATAAATCTCATTATGGAACTTTATGAGTGTAAAAGTGTAAAAAAAAGTCAAGTATATTTGTTATGAAGATTTTGGTGGAAATTGTGTTTTGCAATGATTGTTTGACAATTGATACTATGTAAATCTAATGACTTTGTTCACTAAGTTGTGATTGAATCATAATTAATTAGCCCAAGTTTATAGATTGAATTGCTAATTCTTGATCATTTGCATTCTTGATTGGCTAATTTTGAATTTTGAGAATAGATTCTTAAAGAATTAGTTAATTTTAACTTGTAAGTTCTAACTTAATTTTTACTCGAATGAAGATACTGTTATGTGTTATTTTTTAATTTTGGTTTTCATTGTTTATATTTGCAGGAGTACAAAATTGATGCCAACATGCTAGACTTTATATTGACTGAAATATACTAAAAGAGTCAAGAATTATAAATTTGATATGATACAATTTTATGTTAGGAAAAAGTTATGTTTAGTTGAATTTGTAGAACTTATTTTATTGTAAAAGAATCTTAATGACATGTAAGATATTTTAATTATTTATATGATTTTATATTATATAAATGTTGAGTTAGTGGAATTAAAAAATTAATTGATATATTAATTATTTAATTAAATATTTTAAAATGAACTTTCTATTTTTGTAACTAAAAGAATAAAAAATTTTACAAAAGTAAGTAGTATTTTTGTAACAAAATATTATGACACAAAAATCTAAATTGTTACGACAAATATTTTAAAGTTGTCTCAAGATCAATCTTTATTAACTGATTAAACTCATTTCCAAAATTTTAAAGAGGCAATCCGGCAACAACCCATTTATCAAAACCAAACAATAACCCAATCAAACATATAATCATATTCATCCAAAATAGCCAGGCAATACATAAGACTTATACAATCACTGAAAAGCATATAATTCTCACATCAGTATCTATTTATACAATTCCAAATTATAAAATCAAGATTTTAGAAAAATCCCTACCTCGACAAGCAAAACCATAACCCAAACGCCTCACAGAAATCCTTTTATCTCGACCCGAAATCAACAACCAAAATCCCAGCTCCGCTTATTTTTCTCAATAGCAGAAATAGCCTCAACGCCACATATAAGCTCGGTTACTAATTCCTAACACATCAATATCGTGGAAATCTTAAAAATTATAACTGAAAACTAATGGTGAAGATTCCGGGATAGAGACACTTACTGAAATAAAAGGAACGGCACAGCAACCACAACAACACTTATGCGACACGCAATCATCAGAACTCAAACCTACGTTTCCAAGCCTCAAGGTCTTTAACCAAGCATAACCGAACACTAAAGCAGGGGTTTTCGGAACGTAGAATACTTACTGTAATACCAAAGTGAGGCATCCGCAACTCCAAATCGACCTAGCAGTAGCTCTGTCAATAATTTTTGAGTGACGGCAGCTGCTTGAATCTCTGATAATAGCAGCTGTACAACCACGCAGTATCAACAATCTTCCCAGAATTTCAAAAGAATAGAAACCAGACTTAAAACCCTTATCGGCATAATTTTTGGCGACGGCAGCAGGGGCATTTTCCAGTGGCAGAGGCTTACCGGCGCACCCCATGAGCGGCGACAAGGCTCCCGAGAGTAGCTGGGCGCAGCGGCAGGGATAGCTTCGCGACAGTTCTTCTCCGTCGTGGCTCTCTCTCTCCTCCTCGTGACAATGCCGGCGACGTTGGTGGCATGCAGACCGGCGACTGGGTGGCGCGACTCCTTCCCCATCACGGCCCTATCCTTCGCCTCAGATCTGCTCCATGACGGCATAGGGACAGCGGCGTGATGAACGGATTTTTGTGTGGTCTAGAATTTCTCTAATGAGATCTCGTTGTAAAGTATAGTTTCTAAACCAAGCAATAATCCTTTCATACAAAAATTTGTTTGTCACAAGTACAAACTCCTAAAATTATAAACCGAAGTATTGAGGTCGTTCTCCCTAGGAATTGCAATAAAGTGTCCTTGTTATTGGTTATGAGTTATGTTTTAGGGTTTTTGAGATAATAGGCATGAAATGTAAATGGCAATGAAAATAAACTAACAATAAAGTTTTCATCTTCATGATCACTACATGTTGTGCCATCCTTTTTTTTTAATTTTCTCAACTGTAAAGTTGTGATTTTTGAATTTGTTGAAATTCTGACAAGAAGGTAACCAATAATAAATAAATAAATGTGTGTGTGTGTGTGTGTTTAGGAACTAGGAATATTAATGGGAATGGTGAGAGGCAAAGTTGGGCTACATCACCTTCCACTATCTTCAATCACGTTGATACAAGTGGACTTTCTATGGCAGTTGCAACTGTAATGACTCACCCTTTAGGTTCTTCTCTCTATCTCTTACCTTCCCAAATATTTGGATTTTTTTATTCCCAAAATTCAATTTTTTTTTATGTTTGGTATTGATTGGCTATTTGGTTGGGTGTCATTAGGAGATTTGTAGCTTGTTTTGATTTGATTATAAGCAGCTTTGAATCCAACATAAAGTTAGTCTAAATGCATATATAAACAGTTTGAAGATCTAATATGTCTCATATATTTGTCCCTTTTGGTTGTTTTGCAAATTATATTATATCCCTTGTTGTTTGCATTGCAAGAAAATGATTGTTGTGTTAGTGGATTCAATTGCGGAAGCAGCTTGTTGACACAAGGCATATGAATGAAAGGTGAACTGGGGATAGTTCAAATCAATGATACTTTCTGAAATTTAACCATCATAATGCAACTTATTTTTTGCATAGTTTCAAGAACAGAAAATGTAGTTTATAACAATGTAGAACTCTATCTATGTTTTTATTTCTCGTGGATAAGCATGGTTCAAAGCTACATTTAGGAAAATGTTATTTTTAAGTACTAACGAAGTCAATGGTTTCAATGAAGGTACTGTCAAAAAGAAAAAAAAATATATATATTATGTAAAAATTGGTGAAGGCTAAATGGGATTGAGACTTTGAACATGTTTAGAAGAAACTACTGTATTTGGGATCCGAAAAAACTGAAAACAAAACCAGTAAGAACAGCTAAATATCTTGTTTTTACTTTCTATGCAGATGTATTGAAAGTAAGGCTGCAAATACAACTTGTTGGTTAGAAAGGTCCTTTGACTGGAATGGTAGTGTGCCGAGTTCGACCTTACCTATGAATGACCTCCATTATCACATTATAGTTACATAACTTTTTTCATTTAAGCATTTGTTCAACGACAAAAAGGAGAAACAAGATATGGAAAAAAAATAATAATATATGGCTATTAAAAACGACGGCAATGTTATCGCTTTCTAAATTTAATATAGACAAAAATCGACGGAAATGTTGTTGATTTTTAATGTAAAATATACATAAGAAAATTGAAAATATGTCGGTAATTTAATAATTAAATCGACAGCTAATTTGTCAATTTTAATAAATCAAATATCGACATAAGCACCGTCAATTTTAGATAATATTATTAACAACAAAGGTATCGCTTTGCTTAAACATGTAAAAATCTTAAACCTATATTATCGACACGGTAGCCGTCGATTTTATTGAAAGTTTATCGACAACCCGAAAAGCCATCAATTTTATTAGTTTTTGAAAAATCGATACGTTTTAAAGCGACGGCAAATATCGTCGATTTTATCATCAATTTTTAATATTATTGACGGCTTTGCCGTCGATTTGGCCATCGATTTTATCGGTGTTTCTTGTAGTGTATATGAACATGATGGAGCTTGTACTTCGTAGATTACATGTTAAAGAGTTATAATTCCCTGTTTTTCTTTTCCTATGTACCTGATAAACTGCTATTTTACGATTTATTTTGTCTTGATTTGAGTGGATTTTATCCATTATTCTCACACTTATTCATATAATTCGCATGTTTTACATTTTCCTTCCTGATTTTGTACTATGATTGAAAACATGCTTTTTTGGCCTTAAATTTGCTAATTTTAATCCTCTCTTATTACCATGCGACGCTGTGATATGTGTGTTAAGTGTTTTCAGGATTTATAGGGCAGGAATGGCTTAGAGGATGGAAAGGAAGCATGCAAAAATGGAAGGAATACAAGAAATTGAGAATTTCAGAAGCTGGTAGTGATGTGCACGCATGGACGACGTGTACGCATGACTGGTGCAGCAGACAAATGACGCGCACGCGTGGATGACGCGTACGCGTGACTAGGAATTCTTTCAGCGACAAGTATGCGTCGTCAACGTGTACGCGTGACAGAGCGTCACGTGCTGCAGATATCAGAATTCGCTGGAAGCGATTTCTGGGCTACTTTGGACCCAGTTTCAGGCTTGAAAATACTTATTAGAGGCTGCAGAATAGAGTTGGAAGGGGAAATCAATTATTCACACATTCATTCACATTAGTTAGGTTTTAGATGTAGTTTCTAGAGAGAGAGGTTCTCTCCTCTCTCTAGGTTTTAGGGTTTTTAGGTTTAGCTTTTCTCAAATTCATATTTCTACCTTGCTTTTATTTAGTTTTCTTCTACCTTCATTTGTTTTAGTACTTTGGTTTGTCTACTTCTATCATTGATTCCTTTATGTTGCCAATTTAGTTTATGAATTCTTCTTGTTTCTTTTAATCCTTATTAATGCAAGTTATGTTTTCATGTTTATGATTGCTTCTTTTACTTTGTTGTTATTCTTTCCTCTTGCAATTGTTAGTCTTAGATTTTGCTATATCTTGTTAGTTTTCCATGTTTTTATTTTGTGCCTTCCAAGTTTTTGATAAAATGCTTGGTTGGATTTTAAATTATATTTTTGTATTCTTAGCTTGGATTGAGTATTTAGAGACTCTTGAGTTATCAACAGTCTTTTGTTGAATGGTAATTAAGACTTGCTGGTTGGCTTAGGCTTCACTAAATCTAGTCTTTGATTAGGACTTGTGAACTTAAGTTGATTTGCTCACTTGACTTTCCTTCATTGTTAAAGGTTAACTAAGTGAAAGCAAAAGGCAATTACCATCACAAGTGACTATGATAATGGGATAGGAATTCCAACTATCAATCCTTGCTAGGACTTTCCTTAGTTGTTATTTTATTTCCTTGTTATTTACATTACTTGTCTCTTATCACAAAAACCCCAAAAATACTTTTCTATAACCAATTATAAGTACACTTCCCTGCAATTTCTTAAGAGACGACCCGAGGTTTGAGTACTTTGGTTAATTTTATTGGGTTTGTATTCGTGACAAACAATTTAAACATTGATTGAGACTTAGTTGTCGGTTTAGAACTATACTTGCAACGCGAATTTTTGTGAAAATTTTTACCGACATTTTTCCTCCATCAGTACCTATCTAGTTTATTAGGGATCTTGATAAACCCCAATTTTGTGCTTTATCTTGTGCTTAATTTGGGGGGTTTTATCAACTTTTTCACATTTATTTAGTGAAATAGCATGGTTTTGTAATTCTCCCTAAATTTGTGCTTAAGAGTGAAAACATGCTTTTTAGGCCTTAAAATAGCTAAATTTAATTCACCTTAATTTCATTCGATGCCTTGATATGCTTGGACGGAAGAAGTGAAGAGAAAAGCATGCAAAGTGGAGAATTCATGAAGAAATGAGAATTTGGAGAATTGAAGACCACGCGCACGCGTTAGGAGGAATTTTGCAATGCGACGCGTACGCGTAACCCATGCGTACGCGTGACAAGTGGCACGTGACTCACTTAAAGTGAATTCGTTGGGGGCAATTTCTGAGCTGTCCAGGCCAAATCCAACTCATTTCTAAGGCTATTTGATGCAGAACTCAAGAAGGATTAAAGGGGGAGCAATTAGATTAGCTTAGCATCATGTTGTAGGTAGTTTCTAGTGAGAGAAGCTCCCTCTTAGATTTAATTTCTCATTTTCATCTTGTTTTCTTTACTTTTCTTTGTTCAATTGCTTTGATTCTCTTAGCTTCTCTTGTTAATTTCTCTTTTATGCCTCTTTTATGTTTATGAACTCTTTGTTGGATTTGGGCTTTCTTTAATGCAATTTGATGTTTCTTTGTTTATTGTTGCTTAATTGAGTAGTTATTGCTAATTTCTTGCAATTGTTAGTTGTTAGATTTTATATTTCTTGCACTTTTACCATGCTTTCCTTTTATGCCTTCCAAGTGTTTGACAAAATGCTTGGTTGGATGTTAGAATAGCTTTTTGAGTATTCTTGGCTTGGAAAGAGAAATTAGGCAATCTTGAGTCATTACCCAATTTAGATTGGTGATCTAGAGTTGTTAGTTAATATTGTTTCCATTGACTCTAATCTCTTGCTAATTCAATTAGTAAGTTGATTAGGACTTTTGGATTGAGATTAACTAGTCTTATTTTGACTTTCTCCCTATGTTAAAGATAACATTGTACCTTCTTCCGATGTTGGAGATGATGAAATAGGATTAGCTCTTGATAATTCTTGTAATATGATTAGTGACTAGGATAGAAAGCCTATATTCTCAATCCTTGCCATGAATATCTCTCTTTAGTTATTTCCTCCTTTAATTGTTTACTTTATTTACTTGCCATTTATTTTCTTGCCCTTTTACCAACCCATCCCTTGGATACCATAGCCAATAGCACACATACCTCACTGCAATTCCTTGAGAAGACGACCGGAGATTAATAATCTCGGTTACTTTTATTGGGTTGGACTTGTGACAACCAAAATTAAACTTTGATTTGAGGATCGATTATCGGTTTGGGCTATGCTCACAACAAAATTATTTTGTTAAATTCTGAACCGGTATAAATCTTCACTATCAGATCTTCAATGTGTCTTGCTAGACTGTGGAACTGAACAATGACTGATTTTATAAAATAAATGTGAATCATTATGTTTGTTAACCGTTATTTTGTGTCTATATTTGATAATTTTGATATTTTGTTGAGTTATAATTGTATATAAAAATTAGGATTTAAGAATAATAGATGTAAAATTTAGTTTAAAAAATAGGTAATTAGAAAATTAGGATCAACGATCAATTTAGCCACCAAAAAATCAGGTCATTATCAGCAACAGAGAATTTAGTTACTAATGTTTGGTCGCTAATTAACGACCGATTTAGCGACCGATACATTGGTTGCTAATTAGTGACTGATTTGGTTAGCTTGTTTGGTGAAGGTTGGTAGTCTTGGCTGAAAATCGGTCGCTAAATCAGTCACTAATGATTAGCGATCAACATTGGTTGCTGTTTTAAATTTAGCGACTATGATTTTAGTGATTACTAAAATTAGTCACTAAATTGATCATTATACTAACACTTTTTTTTTGTAGTGAATGTAACTAAATTTACTTCAAAAATTTTTGTAATTTTTCTTTTTAATTTTATATGTGAAAGAAATCCTTTTCCCCCTGAACCAAAATCAAGCAATGGGTCAATCTTAGCCTCTCAAATATCTTCAAGCCGGAATTCTTATTAGAAAAATAAATATCATCTCTATATTTTATTTTATTTTCCCAAAATGAAAGTAAGCATGATCTATGTATTAAACAAGTATTTTATTTAGAAAAATAAATATTTATTTATAAATATAATCAAAAACTCATAGTTTACAAACATGCATGTAACGATTAAACAATTCCAAACAAAATAAATATTAGATCTCTCGAAATAGTGATTTCTAATATCAGAATGATCTCTATGCTTTTTAAAGAATAAACATGATTTATATTGACAAAAGAAAATAATTTTTCTTTAACCAAATAATAAACATATTTAATAAATAAAAATATTATGTGTAAATTAAATACTATGTAAGACCCAGAATCTTTGAAAAGTCTTTTTATGATCAAGTCTCAAATCATATAGTTATTTATAGCCTTAATTTCAGAAATTATTTTATTAAAGATAATTAAAGCAAGTTTTGATTTATTGAATTTGAAATAAATTGAGATTATTATCCAATTTTACAATTATTGGATTACTTCCTTTATTTGCATTATAAAGTTGATAGTTATGAAATAATACGAATTTTATATATGATTCGGATTAAATAATTAGTATTTTAAATGTTAATACTACTGTTTTGGGAAAATAGAGAAATTTAGTATATTATTTCTAATTATTTGATTTAGGCATTTTATTGAAAATAATTCGTAAAATGGATGAGCAAATAGTATTTTCGATATACAAGAAGTGTTGGATTTAATTATGGATTTCAGTTATTATATAAATCCCAATTTTATTTAAAATTACTGAATTACCCTTAACCCTAATTTTCAAAATAAAGAAACCCTAACCCAGTGACCCATTACCCGACCCGGTCCCCTTTCACCCACACTCAGCAGGACCTTTTCCCCCTTTCCCCAACAGAACGCAACACACACACACACACGGCTACCTGAGGGAAAGAAAACAACGAAGAAAAAGAAAGGGAGGCAGAATCGGGAAGGGGAAGAAGAGAGGAAGAAGGACTTGACGCCGCCGCCACCACTAGGGTTTTGTCGCTGCCACTTGTGCCACTACCGGCGAGCACGAAGGGAGGGAGAGGAAGAACGAGCGTGAGAGAGCTCAGCTGCGGGAAGGGGAGGCGCAGGTCTGACCTATCACCGCAGATCCGTCTGTCCCGAATTGTCACCGCGCGAGGAGAAACCATCACCGTGCATCCTCATTGCCGTCGCGAGCCTCCTTGCCATCACCGCAGAAGCCGCCCTCGTCGATGCCATGAATCGCGAACAGAAGGGAACGATGGACCAAGAGAGAAGGAGCGAGGAACGAAGTTGTCACTGAGCCTTGGTCGTCGCTGCCGAAGGCGTGGAGGAAGGGAGGCAGAACCGCGAGGTAGAGGAGCCATTGTGGTCTGCCGTCGAGCTGCACGCCGCCTCTGCCGTCGGAGACCGCCGTTAGAATCGCTACCATTTTGGTGAGCTTGCCTTGTTTCTAGTTCTTCCTAGTTCTGCCAATTCAATTTTACTTTGAAGCTGTCACCGAAACTGTTGTGTTTAATGAAGTGGCTGTCATAAGTTACGTTGTCGCTGCCGGAGGAGCTGCGTCTCTGCGTTTTCGACCGCCGGGTGTGGCGTGGGTGTTGCTGGAAACACCATCGGAGCTACCGCCACTCGGTGTAGTTGTTCTTCCCTTGTTTCGGTAAGCATGTTCATTTCGGAAAGCCCTTTTAGTCAGTATTCTGTTATGCGTGGTTAAAGACTCTGAGGTTTGGTAACATA
Source organism: Arachis hypogaea (assembly GCF_003086295.3). NCBI lineage: Eukaryota > Viridiplantae > Streptophyta > Magnoliopsida > Fabales > Fabaceae > Arachis > Arachis hypogaea. The sequence continues at coordinate 57,242,942 of NC_092046.1, forward strand.
GGTTCGAGTTCTGATTGCTGCCGTTCTGGTCACCGGGTGTGGCACGGTTGTTGCCGGAACCACCGCCGGAGCTACCATTGCTTGATTCAGCCGCTCTTTCTTAGTTTCAGTAAGTATTTCTGTTTCGAAAGCCCTGCGTTAGTGCTCTGTTCCGTGTAATAAAGTATTTGCGATGTTAATAGTTTTAGGAGTTAGAATCCGGTTTGCTTATGCCGCTTGTAGCTGTTTCTGCTTTTGAGAGAGCAAGCCGAGCCGGGTTCTGATTGCCGGTGATTTCGGGCAGAGCGAAAAGAGTGCAGTTGACACGGTTGGGTTAAGTTTTGCTTGCCGAGGTAGGGGCGCTTTCCAAAAACTATATTTTTATATGTTGGAATTATTACATATGGATACTGATGTGAGAAAATGTGTATTTGGTGATTGTATCGGCTTTATGTATTATTTGATTGACTCGAATGTTTATAGATGTTGGTTTGGCTGAGTTGTTGTGCGGCTTTGTGAAATGTAATGTTTTGAAGCTGATTCTTTAAATATTTGAAATATGAGTTTAATTCGTTGAGGATTGATTTGAATTGAGTTGATTATTTTGATGATGTGAAAGATAGAATACTCTTGAAATTCAGCCTGGGCTGCTTTAATTGATTTGGTTTTGATAAATGATTTATTGCTGAACCGATTCTTTAAAGCTTTGGAAATGAGTTAAATCGCTTGACATTGAGTTGATTTTGAAATAGTTTTCTTGAGATATGCCACCGAGGCGACTGTTGGATTTAGCTTGCTTTGAATTGATTTATGGTTTTGAGCTGTTGAAAAGGAATGCAACGGTTTAGTTGGGACCCGAACCTGGTGGCAAAAGTCCAAGTTTTAGGAGTGGTGCTGCCAAAATTTCTACAAAATCCTAGTCTTGTTTGAAAAGTTATTTAAAAAGGATTGGATTTGAGAAGTTGTATTATTTGATTTATTAAGAGAATATTTATATTTTCAAGCTTAATTTATTTAGTGAACTTTATGCCTTGAGTTTGACTTATTTAGAAATGAACTATTTTTACCGTTTGAATCACTGAAAGAAAGAATGATGCTCTATTTTTGATTTCAATATAAAAAGGAGCTTTTAGAGATTTCAAAGGAATCTAGACTTTTGATTGAGTAATTAAGTTTGAGGCATTTTGGAAGAGTTATAAAAATGGGTTCCAAAAAGAAACCTGAAAGTGGTTTGATTCAAATAAACCGGTTCCTTTTCAAATGAGTTGATTTTTGGACCGGGTTGGAACTTGTGATTTTGTATGGTTGATTTCATAATAAATTCAGTTTTATTTACTTGAACCGAGAATCCATTATTTTAAGAGTTTCAATGAATTTTAAGGAATTGATATAGGTTGACCTTCCCTAAAGACTTGGGACTCTGTCGAGAAACTTTTGTTATAAAATCCCATTGTTGTATGGGTGATTTTGAATACTTTGAAATAAATCCTTAACTTGCCATGGTTTTGGAATTTTTGGAAAGAGAATACCGAGAGGGACTTTGTTTTAAAAAGGGAACTCACTTTGAGTAAATTTGGCTTATGAGCCTGAGATGATTTGAGAAACGAGATTTCTAAAGCCAAGGCTGAAAAGAGTTGAAACTTGATTTCAAAGTGAAGCGATTTGAGAAAAAGTGATTTATGGCTTAAATGCCGATTTTATGAATTTGATGATGTTGGATGGTGGAAGTGCTGTTTTGTTATGGGCCGGAATGGCTGTGTATGATTATGAATATTGGCTGGTTCTGGATTGAACCGTGAGCCGGAATGGCTGTGTATGATATTGATTTATGGCTGATTGCCGAATGAGTTATGGGCCGTATGGCTGACTATGAATTATGAATTTAAGCCGGATGGCTGAGATGGATGTTGATCTATGGCTGGGACTGAATGAATATGTGCTTGAGATACCTGGGTAATAGCAAGGGTTGTGGTTCATCCCACTTGCTCCAGGTCAGAGACTGTGACGCCTGGGTAGTAGCGGTAGTAGTAGTGATTCCACTCGCTCCAGGTTGAGCTTTTAAACACCTGCCTGGGTAGTAGCCGCAGTAGTGGTTATTCCACTGGCTCTGGGTTGAGCGGGTAGTAGCAATGGGGTTGTAGCTCAAACCTACTTGCACCGTGATGGGTGTTTCTGTCCATGGCTAGCTACTAGGACGTGTCGGGTTGGCTATATAACCGACAGATAATATCATCAGCCACTAGGGACAGGCATGCATCATATGCATCTATGTGACATTGTTTGGGTGTGCATATTATACTTGGTTTGTCTTTGTGATTAATTGCTAATTGTTCTACTTACAATAACTGTTTGTTTGTGCTTGCATCTTCCTATTTGTGTTTGCTACTGGGACTCTGTTGGACTGTGGTGATTGGTTGATGGTTGGATTGATTGGGCCTAGAGCCGTGGTTGGAATGAGATGAACAGATGGTTGATTTCAGTTTTGTGTTTCTGGTTTGGAATAAAATATGAAAGTCTATTTTGGTTCAGCATAGATAAACCTTTTTGAAAAGCTTTTGGTGTTTTTGAGAATTGAACGGTTCCTCTTTCAGAAAAAGATTTCCGACTTTACTTCTATTGTAAACTGTAGTTTTTGAAAAGAGGCATAAGACGGTTATTAATCACTGGTACGGGTTACCTTCATGTATCCTATTACAGTAATTCCCAAAAACCCTCTACTGAGAACCCTTTCGAGGATGATGTTCTCACCCCCCTACATTTTTCCCCTTTCAGGATATGGGCGCTGAAGTCTCGAAGAGTTTATTTAGTTTTTGTTCTGATGCTCTGTATTGCTCTAGATTATTTATTGTACCCTCGCCTTTATCCTGATATATTCTGTAAGAGGGTTAGGAATTGTATTGGGTAATGCTTGTAATATTATTTATATATATGTGTATATATATATATGGATGTACTCTTTATGAGTTTTGTAAGTCGCATGGTATCTATGGATGTATGTTATCGGATGAAAGTATTTTTGGGAGCGGTTTCACGGTTTAAAGTTTTAAACAGGCTCATATTTTAGTATTAAATATTATAAGTGTCGTCGTAATATCCGAGCTATCCGCGCAGCCGGAAGCGTGAGCTTTGGTTGTTAGGGTGTTACATTATGGTATCAGAGCAGTCCTTCCTGTAGAGCTTGGGGAATGGACTGACTATGCTTTAGTTGCATACTCTGAGTGTTTGTCATGTATTAGGTCTTGTCGAATGATGAGAATTAGAGCTTTATGCACATGACATTCTATTGATTAACGCTGTTAGTCTCACATTGCATAATTCTTGGTATTAAGTTTGGCCGGCTTAATACTAGTGAATTATGTATATGAAAGCACTGATGGGTTATCATAGATGAAATCCGAGTTTTGAGTAAAGCGAATCGCGGGTTTTGGAAAGGTTGGAAACTATTTCTCGAGGCTATTCAGTTGTGTGTCTTGAATTTTGTTCGAGTCGACCTGTTCTTTTATATCCTAACTTGAAGTTCTTGTTTGCTAGTCCTTTTTGAAAAGTAGTTTGATTTTTCAACTCTATTCCTCTATCCATATGCATTCTTGTTTGACCTTAAGTGCATATGCTGGTTTAAGATCCTTGTTGCATCTATCTTCCTCTGTTTGAGTTCTTCTTGATTTAAGTATTCTTTGATATAGCCTTGAACTTGTCTTAATGTGCTGTGACTTTTAACTCCGGGTTCCGAGTTCATTCTTAGAGAACTTGTTGATTCAGTTTTCCTCTTATTTGATAGTGATTACAGCTAATTTTGAGATTTTTATAAAAATTGCTGTTGACTAGATATACACTTATCTATATATGGAACTTTGAAGATTTCTTATACAGTTTAACAACTATTTATTTCTAATGCCTCACCTGTACTTTTTCTGGTTTATTGCATTTACTTTAAATTACAATTTGACTTTCTAGTAATTTTACTATAGTTCCAATGCACATCTTCAATTGCTTATGTATTTGGGGTATTTTTCAAAATTCTGGAAAGAAAGGGGATTCTTCGCTTTTATTCCGGTTGATTTTTGTTGATAAACTTTACCTAAATTATTTTTAACTTGAGTTCGGTTCAGCATACTACATTGTTGATGCTATTGTGATTCTTTTAAAAATGTTGGACTCATGGCTTTCTTCTTATGAGCGGACTAAAGTCTCTTTTAAGCTTTTCATCTCTATGAATGTCATACGTGATTTTGTTTTTAATTATACATCTACCTTTTGGGAGCACTACAATCAATCTCAACTTTCCTTTCTCTGGTGAATCTCATTCTTATGAGTCAGTTTGATTTGTTTAAAAAATAGTGCATCGTTTATCCTCTCACTGTCTTTACAAGAGTTTTTGTCAAAGATTTATCCTTGAAAAATTACTAATGATTGAGTTGTCTTTTCCTATGACTTTTGTATTCTTTTGAATCAATTGAAAGCTTGTTTGATGTTTCATGCCTAGTAGATCTTGTTCGAACTATCTTGGTTTAAGATCTTTTCTTGCATGGCTTGATTCCTTTTTAGTACATCTTAAACTCCTTGAATATCCTTCTGAGATGGTGATTTCAAGAACACTTTTGGAGTCTTGTTTTGAACTTTTTAAAGAAGTTTTGAATTCTCTTTAAGGCAGTTCTAAACTAAATTTATTTTTCAACTACTTGATTGTAATGGAAACCATCGTTCAACTTTGACAAAGTTGTTTTAAAGTGGCATGCGCTATTTTAAATGAGGTTTTGGAAAGCTTCCTTGTTTAGTGGAAATCGGTTCGTTTGTAACGCACTACTTATTTCCTTTACCAAATTGTAAGCAAATTTTTACTTCGGAGTTTCTTTTCTAAAAAGAGTTTAACTTCCTCTTTCGTACTTGCTATAAATGTTATACATGCTTGTTTGAATATGAAATTTTGAGAATTTTGAACAAGCATTTGATTACTTCTGAGTTTTTATGAACTGCTTTTGGTTAGGTTGTGCACCTAACTATCCTTCTAAAATATTTGAGGAAATATTTTAGCTCTTAGCCAAACTTGTGTGCATTTTGTTTTTAAAACTCTACATGATCTACTTCAACATGAAATTGTATTGAAGTAAAGCCACATTTATGCTTTTGCTACTCTCTTGAAGAATGTTTGCTGCTCAACTTTTCTTCTAGACTGCAAAGTGGTTTTTCTGCAAGTTTCGACTCTTTCATGAACAATGTATTCAGAAGTGTTTTTAATCGTGCTCTTGAAGTTCTGTGAGCTTTGTCTTGGGTTTGAGAGATTCTTCTCTATAAACTTCATACTTCTTCAACTCAGCTTGAATTTGTTTCAAACTAATGCGCTGATCCTTCTCCTTGTTGATCCTATTGGATTTCTTTGATTCAAGGTTTATCTTTGAGGTTGTCAATTGAATTGTGTCTAGCAAACTTCATTGCTTGAGTATCCTTGGTTATCTGGGATTGGATATATTCTCTCAAATCTATTATTGCTATCTTTGACAATTGTCTCTCCGTTCTAAATCTGGTATCCTTCTGAGTAGACTCGAGAATTGTTTTGATATCACATGTGATCTGTATATGTAGTAACGCGATGCGTTAGTTCTTTAAGACGTGATGTGTGCATACGAAATTTGAAGTGGTAGGTGTGCAACGTTAAGAGTTGTGGGTGTTTTGTTCCTTGTGAACGGGTTTGCGATCGTTAGGCTTATGATCGGATATGGGGATTGTAAAGTGCTTGATGGAGTTGGAAAGTTGAAGCTTGGAGGTTGATATGAGATTAGTGTGCGGATGTTGAGCATGTCGTTGTAACCACATCCTGTTTTATAACCTTCAATGCCTTGCCTTACCATCACATGTTTGACGCATGCCACCTTTTGCATTGAGCCTGTCTTGTAATGTTTGCTTTGTAACCATACTCCTACCTTTGTATCCTTATGCATATGATAATCCAAGTATTTGAAAACCGTATATATGTTTATATGTTGAGATATTTTTACTTCTTCCTTAAATGTGTTCAAGGGTGAACTGTTATGAGATTTCTTTCGTTTTGTATCAATTTTCGAGGACGAAAATTTTTATAAGGTGGGTAGAATGTAAGACCCAGAATCTTTGAAAAGTCTTTTTATGATCAAGTCTCAAATCATATAGTTATTTATAGCCTTAATTTTAAAAATTATTTTATTAAAGATAATTAAAGCAAGTTTTGATTTATTGAATTTGAAATAAATTGAGATTATTATCCAATTTTACAATTATTGGATTACTTCCTTTATTTGCATTATAAAGTTGATAGTTATGAAATAATACGAATTTTATATATGATTCAGATTAAATAATTAGTATTTTAAATGTTAATACTACTGTTTTGGGAAAATAGAGAAATTTAGTATATTATTTCTAATTATTTGATTTGGGCATTTTATTGAAAATAATTTGTAAAATGGATGAGCAAATAGTATTTTCGATATACAAGAAGTGTTGGATTTAATTATGAGTTTCAGTTATTATATAATTCCCAATTTTATTTAAAATTACTGAATTACCCTTAACCCTAATTTTCAAAATAAAGAAACCCTAACCCAGTGACCCATTACCCGACCCGGTCCCCTTTCACCCACATTCAGCAGGACCTTTTCCCCCTTTCCCCAACAGAACGCAACACACACACACACACGGCTACCTGAGGGAAAGAAAACAACGAAGAAAAAGAAAGGGAGGCAGAATCGGGAAGGGGAAGAAGAGAGGAAGAAGGACTTGACGCCGTCGCCACCACTAGGGTTTTGTCGCCGCCACTTGTGCCACTACCGGCGAGCACGAAGGGAGGGAGAGGAAGAACGAGCGTGAGAGAGCTCAGCCGCGGGAAGGGGAGGCGCGGGTCTGACCTATCACCGCAGATCCGTCTGTCCCGACCTGTCACCGCGCGAGGAAAACCATCACCGTGCATCCTCATTGCCGTCGCGAGCCTCCTTGCCGTCGCCGCAGAAGCCGCCCTCGCCGATGCCATGAATCGCGAACAGAAGGGAACGATGGACCAAGAGAGAAGGAGCGAGGAACAAAGTCGTCACTGAGCCTTGGTCGTCGCTGCCGGAGGCGTGGAGGAAGGGAGGCAGAACCGCGAGGTAGATGTGCCATTGTGGTCTGCCGTCGAGCTGCATGCCGCCTCTGCCGTCGGAGACCGCCGTTAGAATCGCTACCATTTTGGTGAGCTTGCCCTGTTTCTAGTTCTTCCTAGTTTTGCCAATTCAATTTTACTTTGAAGTTGTCACCGAAACTGTTGTGTTTAATGAAGTGGCTGTCATAAGTTACGTTGTCGCTGCCGGAGGAGCTGCGTCTCTGCGTTTTCGACCACCAGGTGTGGCGTGGGTGTTGCTGGAAACACCATTGGAGCTGCCGCCACTCGGTGTAGTTGTTCTTCCCTTGTTTCAGTAACCATGTTCGTTTCGGAAAGCCCTTTTAGTCGGTATTCTGTTATGCGTGGTTAAAGACTCTGAGGTTTGGTAACATAGGTTCGAGTTCTGATTGCTGCCGTTCTGGTCACCGGGTGTGGCACGGTTGTTGCCGGAACCACCGTCGGAGCTACCACTGCTTGATTCAGCCGCTCTTTCTTAGTTTCAGTAAGTATTTCTGTTTTGAAAGCCCTGCGTTAGTGCTCTGTTCCGTGTAATAAAGTTTTTGCGATGTTAATAGTTTTAGGAGTTAGAATCCGATTTGCTTATGCCGCTTGTAGCTGTTTCTGCTTTCGAGAGAGCAAGCCGAGCCGGGTTCTGATTGCCGGTGATTTCGGGCAGAGCGAAAAGAGTGCAGTTGACATGCTTGGGTTAAGTTTTTCTTGCCGAGGTAGGGGCGCTTTCCAAAAACTATATTTTTATATGTTGGAATTATTACATATGGATACTGATGTGAGAAAATGTGTATTTGGTGATTGTATCTGCTTTACGTATTATTTGATTGACTCGAATGTTTATAGATGTTGGTTTGGCTGAGTTGTTGTGCGGCTTTGTGAAATATAATGTTTTGAAGCTGATTCTTTAAATATTTGAAATATGAGTTTAATCCGTTGAGGATTGATTTGAATTGAGTTGATTATTTTGATGATGTGAAAGATAGAATACTCTTGAAATTCAGCCTGGGCTGCTTTAATTGATTTGGTTTTGATAAATGATTTATTGCTGAACCGATTCTTTAAAGCTTTGGAAATGAGTTAAATCGGTTGACATTGAGTTGATTTTGAAATGGTTTTCTTGAGATATGCCACTGAGATGACTGTTGGATTTAGCTTGCTTTGAATTGATTTCTGGTTTTGAGCTGTTGAAAAGGAATGCAAAACGGTTTAGTTGGGACCCGAACCGGGTGGCAAAAGTCCAAGTTTTAGGGGAGGTGCTGCCGAAATTTCTACAAAATCCTAGTCTTGTTTGAAAAGTTATTTAAAAAGGATTGGATTTAAGAAGTTGTATTATTTGATTTATTAAGAGAATATTTATATTTTCAAGCTTAATTTATTTAGTGAACTTTATGCCTTGAGTTTGACTTATTTAGAAATAAACTATTTTTACCGTTTGAATTACTGAAAGAAAGAATGATGCTCTAATATTGATTTCAATATAAAAAGGAGCTTTTAGTGATTTCAAAGGAATCTAGACTTTTGATTGAGTAATTAAGTTTGAGGCATTTTGGAAGAGTTATAAAAATGGGTTCCAAAAAGAAACCTGAAAGTGGTTTGATTCAAATGAACCGGTTCCTTTTCAAATGAGTTGATTTTTGGACTGGGTTGGAACTTGTGATTTTGTATGGTCGGTTTCATAATAAATTCAGTTTTACTTACTTGAACCGAGAATCCATGATTTTAAGAGTTTCAATGAATTTTAAGGAATTGATATAGGTTGACCTTCCCTAAAGACTTGGGACTCTACCGAGAAACTTTTGTTATAAAATCCCATTGTTGTATGGGTGATTTTGAATACTTTAAAATAAATCCTTAACTTGCCATGGTTTTGGAAGTTTTGGAAAGAGAATGCCGAGAGTGGCTTTGTTTTAAAAAGGGAGCTCACTTTGAGTAAATTTGGCTTATGAGCCTGAGATGATTTGAGAAACGAGATTTCTAAAGCCAAGGCTGAAAAGAGTTGAAACTTGATTTCAAAGTGAAGCGATTTGAGAAAAAGTGATTTATGGCTTAAATGCCGGTTTTATGAATTTGATGATGTTGGATGGTGGAAGTGCTATTTTGTTATGGGCCGGAATGGCTGTGTATGATTATGAATATTGGCTGGTTCTAGATTGAACCGTGAGCCGGAATGGCTGTGTATGATATTGATTTATGGCTGATTGCTGAATGAGTTATGGGCCGTATGGCTGACTATAAATTATGAATTTAAGCCGGATGGCTGAGATGGATGTTGATCCATGGCTGGGACTGAATGAATATGTGCTTGAGATACTTGGGTAGTAGCAAGGGTTGTGGTTCATCCCACTTGCTCCAGGTCAGAGACTGTGACGCCTGGGTAGTAGCGGTAGTAGTGGTGATTCCACTCGCTCCAGGTTGAGCTTTTAAACACCTGCCTGGGTAGTAGCCACAGTAGTGGTTATTCCACTAGCTCTAGGTTGAGCGTGTAGTAGCAATGGAGTTGTAGCTCAAACCTACTTGCTCTGCGATGGGTGTTTCTGTCCATGGCTAGCTACTAGGACGTGTCGGGTTGGCTATATAACCGACAGATGATATCATCAGCTGATGCGCATAAACGTGTTATGCTACGATTTAGGAAATTGCACGATCGGCAAAATTCCTTCCGGCAAGTGCACCGGTTATCGTCGTCAAGTAAAAACTCACAATAGAGTGAGGTCGAATCCCACAAGGATTGGTTGAGTGAGCAATTCGGATTAGAAGTGTGTTCTAGTTGAGCGGAATCAAGATTTGAGATGAGAATTGCGGAATGTAAAATTGGCGGGAAAAGTAAATGACAAGAAAATTAAATGGCTGAATCTTAAATTGCATGAATTAAAGAGCAGAATGTAAATTGCTGAAATTAAAAGGGAATGGGGATGATTGCAAGAATTGAATTGCAGAATGTAAAGAGAAAGTGGAAATCAGAAATGGGAAATTCATTGGGTTTAGGAGATATTGAAATCTCCGAATCAAAACATGTAAATCTCTTCCTCAACCAATGCATTCATTGAATTTTGCTTGGCAATCTTATATGATTGGATCCCAATTCCTTGGCTCACCAATGCTCTCTAAAAACAAACAAATTCCCAATCCCTTGGTTTAAATGTTCATAAGAAGAGATGATGCTTGATCACTGATTATACCACACAATTTCATGAACCACAATTTGGTAGGATTACATGTCACAATATCCATCCAAACCCCAATCCAATCCACTGTGAGAAAGCTTCTCTAGCATGAATCCTCCATTCCTTTCCCAAGGCTCCGAAGGATTCCAAGTATGAGTAGTTTCTTTCCCAAGACAACTACTCAATGGAATTAGATCGAGAAGCTTTCTAACAAAATTCAAGAGAAAAGATTGAAGAAGAAGATAAACTATTATTGATTCATTGAATTACAATAGAGCTCCCTAACCCAATGAAAGGGGGTTTAGTGAATCATAGCTCTGAATTCAATTCCAAAGAAAAGGAAAACTAGCTAAAAGTGAAAGTAAAGGTCCTCTCTAACTTAACTTCTATCCTATTTATACACTTTCTATATTGAGCTTCAGTTGTGCTTCTTGGGCTTTGAGGCCTCTCCTTGCTTTCCTTTTGCCTTGGGTTTATGATCCATAATCTTGATGAGGTTGTTGATCCAAATCCTGTAACATTTATTGAGCCAACTTAGTGATAATCAAATAATGACACATGACTCAATAAATTGAGATTTCAAACTCATCAATCCTTCAGGCCCAATCCCATAAACCATGATATTCAATTGGGTTTCACACCAAAGTAAGTTTAAGTTAATAATTGTGCTCAAAGACTAACTTAAATCACAATATTTTTGGCCCAGAAACCTTTTTCAAGAGTGGCGTTTAAGTTGTAGTTTAAGCTTAAACTGCAACTTAAACGCCAGACACTTCCAGTGAGGCCATTTGTAGAAGCACGTTTAAGCTTCAGTTAAGGTTAAACTGAAGCTTAAACGTGGAAATGGAAGAAGGTAGCCCTGGAGAGTCATGTAGTCGAACACGTTTAAGCTTCAGTTTAAGGTTAAACTGAAGCTTAAACGTGGAGATAGGAAGGGCAGCCCTGGAGGTCGAACACGTTTAACCTCCAGTTTGAGGTCAAACTGGAGGTTAAACGTGGAAAAGGGTGGAGGCATACTGGAGGTCGAACACGTTTAACCTCCAGTTTGAGGTCAAACTGGAGGTTAAACGTGGAAGCTTGGAATGGTGGCCCTGGAGGTGTCGAACACGTTTAACCTCCAGTTTGGGGTCAAACTGGAGGTTAAACGTGGAGATGGAGAGAGCAACCCTGGAGTGAAAAAAACTATCGAACACGTTTAAGCTCCAGTTTGAGTCAAACTGGAGCTTAAACGTGGAATGGCTCCCTGGTACTCTTCCTGGTTCTGGCGTTTAACCTCCAGTTTGAGGTCAAACTGGAGGTTAAACGTGGAACTCCTCCCTGGTGGCATACTCATTCTGGCGTTTAAGCTCCAGTTTGAGGTCAAACTGGAGGTTAAACGTGGAATGCTCCTTAAGTGAGGCTTTTCATTCTGGCGTTTAACCTCCAGTTTGAGGTCAAACTGGAGGTTAAACTTCAATCCCAGCATTTCTTATCCTTCATGATTTTGGCGTTTAAGCTCCAGTTTAGGCTTAAACTGGAACTTAAACTCCACATGTGATATTCAAGCTTCCTTTATTGATTTTGTTGCTTCCTTGCTTAGCCTCTTCTTCCCTGAAATCATCCAAACAATTGCATCAAAGTCTTGCAAAATTTCATGAGAAATCTTTCATTCATAGTATTTAAGTAATAGAACTAAAACTCATGGAATTTGCATCAAAATCATATTGTTTGGATGGTTCATTACTTTGTTCTTCATTTAACCATTTTTGGTTACTTTAAGCTCAAGAAAATGCATAAAACAACTAAAACTAACAGAAAAATGCTAGTGAAACTAGCCTATGATGCCTTGGCATCACAACACCAAACTTAATACTTGCTTGTCTCTAAGCAAGTCCTGAGTTATTTGAGAAGAAAGTATGGAACAGAAAGCAATTACATTGGCTATATTAGCAAGCATTTGAAGTTCATCAGAAGGGTTTTATGCAGAAAGTTGCAGCATCACTTTTTCATACTTATCAGGTAGGATTATCACTTTTTCATTGCATCCATCAAAAATTGCTATGGCCTCTTGTTATTCTTATGTCTTTGGCGCTTTTCTCTTCTTTGTTTTTCTTTTCTTTTTCTTAGAGCTTCTTTTGCTCCTTGTTTGCTTAGTGTCATGTGTTGCACAAGCCTTTGGCATTTTCTTTTTCTTATCAGTGCACTACACATATCCACTTTAGGCATTTTAGTTCACATGTCTTCTTGAGACATTGGTGCCCAGCACCTCTTTGTGTGACTAAATGTTTTGTATTTAGGTTGCTCTTGATAATGGACTTTTGGTTGATAATCCCGGGTTAGTTAACCCAAGTTACCAAGTGTTGAAACACTCCTCAGAACCTATTCATCCAAGCATATCCTTAATACATAAACACCACAGGCATTTGTCTCAGAAGTTCAAACCATTGGTACCTAGCTTATTTTCTCAATTTTTTTGCTTTTTGGTTGCCTTTTTCCGTGGCTTTTTCTTTTTCTTTTTCTTTCTTTTTCATGGCCAAAGACATTTATTCATCAAGATCCATAGACAATTTTTACTTTCTACATAAAAAATGATAATTCTACACTCTAATTTTAGTGATCTGACTAAACAATCAAGCATGCATACCACCACTTAATTCTACTTGATTTGTCACTGATTTAGCCAAGTTACTTTTGTTCAAACTTTTCTTTTATTTTTGGAAACAGAACAAGCATGGCACGCACTTGTTTAAGAAGGTGAAGTTATATCCAAACATCTAGGCATTCACTTTATTCAAAGCAATTAACAAAAAAAAAACTACACATTCCAGAAAGTTTCAACATTTACAGTTTAAACCAGAACACGCATGCTTTTGTTTGCCCTTTTTAAAGAATTATCAAGGAACAATACCACCTTGTGAAATTCCTTGTTTTCTCTTTGTTGTCAGGAAACACTTTGATTTCTCCTTCTTCTTCCTAAATGTTGCTTCATGCTTTAAGGTTCTTGTTTCCTTTCCTGCAAAGAGTAATGAAGTTGCTTGCACCTCAAGCACTTGAGTGGTTAGCTCAACTATGTGTGGGTAAGTATCGGATTCTTAAGTTGGTGTGTGAACACCAAACTTAGTCTCCCACTTACTTCTCTGTGTTCTTGAATCCTTGAGTTATCTTGGAATGATGTTGCTACTAAGGGTTTTAAGCATTTCTGTGACTGCTTAGAATAGTTGTTCCTTTCACATAATTCAAAGGTTGTTGTGTTCAGTTGATCTTTATGGTGGAACACCAAACTTAGAGTCACACATTCCCCTTTGACTTATTGATCCATGAATTCATTGTTTGGTGTGAAACACCAAACTTAATTCTTTGCAATGCACAGAAACTACTTTACCCTTTTTATTGAAACAAATAAAAGAAACAGCAAGAAGGTATTACCTCGGGTTGGGTTGCCTCCCAACAAGCGCTTGTTTAACGTCATTAGCTTGACGGTCAGCTTCCTCAGTTGAGGTGATATTTAACTTTGTCCTTCTCCTCCACATCTCCCAAGTAATGTTTGAGTCTTTGACCGTTAACAATGAAGGTTCGTTGTGACTTTTCTTCCATGATTTCTACTTGTCCATAATTGGAGACCTTGGTGACAAGGAATGGTCCAGACCACCTTGATTTTAGCTTCCCTGGAAATAGCTTCAGCCTAGAATTGTAGAGCAATACTTTTTGCCCTTCTTCAAATTTCCTTGGGGTTATGTTGCTGTCATGCTTCTTCTTTGCTCTTTCTTTGTAAATTTTGGCATTCTCATAAGCTTCCGCTCTGAATTCTTCCAACTCTTGAATTTGCAACATCCTTCTTTCTCCAGCAGCTTTGTTGTCCAAGTTCAGAAGTTTCAAGGCCCAGTATGCCTTGTGCTCCAACTCCAGTGGCAGATGGCAAGCTTTTCCATATACTAGTTGGTAAGGAGACATTCCAATTGGTGTTTTGAAAGCTGTCCTATATGCCCAAAGAGCATCATCGAGCTTAATCGACCAGTCCTTTCTTGAAGTTCCCACAGTTTTTTCCAGGATTCTTTTGAGTTCTCTGTTAGATATTTCGGCTTGCCCACTTGTCTGTGGATGGTATGGTGTGGCTACCCTGTGTTTGACTCCATATTTTAGGAGCAATGCCTCTAATGGTTTGTTGCAAAAGTGGCTTCCTCCATCACTGATGATTGCTCTTGGAACCCCAAAACGGCAAAAAATGTGTTTTCTGAGGAAGTTCATGACTACCTTATTATCATTGGTTGGAGTTGCTATTGCTTCAACCCATTTGGAGACATAATCTACTGCCACAAGAATGTAATTATTTGAGTATGAGGAGGGAAATGGTCCCATGAAATCTATCCCCCATACATCAAACAATTCAAGTTCCAGAATGAATTGTTGTGGCATTTCATTTCTTCTTGGCAGGTTCCCAGCTTTCTGGCATTCATGGCAGTGCTTCACTAATTCTTTTGCATCTTTGAAGATAGTAGGCCAATAAAAACCACACTGCAACACCTTAGCTGCTGTTCTTTCCCCTGCAAAGTGCCCTCCATAAGTGGAGCCATGGCAGTCCCATAAAACTTCCCTTCCTTCTTCCTCGAATATGCATCTTCTGAGTATGCCATCGGAACATTTTTTGAACAAGTATGGTTCGTCCCAGATGAAGTATTTGGCATCATTTACCAATTTCTTCCTTTGATGTTTGTTAAATTCCAAAGGTAAACTCCCAGTGGCCTTGAAGTTTGCTATGTCTGCAAACCAGGGTGCTTTGTGAATTATCATGAGTTGTTCATCAGGAAAGCACTCATTTACATGTGTGCTTTGTGTGCTTCCTTCTTCACATGGTATCCTTGATAAATGATCTGCCACCTTGTTCTCTACGCCCTTCTTGTCTTTGATTTCAATGTCAAATTCCTGCAACAAAAGAACCCATCTAATAAGTCTCGGTTTAGATTCTTGTTTGGCAAGTAAATATTTTAAAGCTGAATGATCAGTGAAGACAATGACTTTAGATCCAATGAGATAAGATCTAAATTTTTCAAATGCAAAGACTATTGCCAAGAGTTCTTTTTCAGTGGTTGTGTAATTCCTTTGGTTAGCATTCAAGACTTTGCTGGCATAATAAATCACATGTACCAAATTGTCTTTCCTTTGTCCTAACACTGCCCCAATAGCAAGGTCTGATGCATCACACATCAGTTCAAACGGTAAGTTCCAATCAGGTGGGGCAATGATAGGTGCAGAGGAAAGTTTTTGCTTCAAAAGTTCATAGGCTAGCATGCAATTTTTATCAAATACAAAGGGTGTATCAGAGACAAGCAAGTTACTCAAAGGTTTGGCTATTTTAGAAAAGTCTCTAATAAACCTTCTGTAAAAACCAGCGTGACCCAAAAAGCTCCTAACTGCCTTGACATTACTTGGTGGAGGTAGTTTTTCAATGATTTCCACCTTAGCTCTGTCCACCTCCATGCCTCTATTAGAGATTTTGTGGCCAAGGACTATTCCTTCTGTGACCATGAAATGACACTTTTCCCAGTTTAATACTAGGTTAGTCTCTTGGCACCTCTTAAGCACCAAGGCAAGGTGATGTAGGCAGCTGGGAAAAGAATCCCCAAACACAGAAAAATCGTCCATGAAGACCTCAATAAATTTTTCAATCATGTCCGAAAAGATGGACAGCATGCATCTTTGGAAAGTGGCAGGTGCATTGCACAATCCAAAGGGCATGCGTCTATAAGCAAAAACTCCATATGGACAAACAAATGATGTTTTCTCTTGATCACTAGGATCAACTACTATTTGGTTGTAGCCTGAATATCCATCCAAGAAGCAATAGTAAGCATGTCCGGCAAGCCTTTCAAGCATCTGATCCATGAATGGGAGTGGGAAATGATCTTTTCTGGTGGCTTCATTGAGCTTCCTGTAGTCTATGCACATCCTCCACCCAGTAACGGTTCTTGTGGGTATGAGTTCGTTCTTCTCATTTGGCACCACAGTTATGCCACCTTTCTTAGGAACTACATGGATGGGACTAACCCATGGGCTATCAGAAATGGGGTAGATTACCCCTGCCTGCCATAACTTCCTCACTTCCTTTTGTACCACTTCTTTCATGACGGGATTCAATCTTCTCTGAGCTTGAATGGAGGGTCTAGCATCTTCTTCTAACAAGATTTTATGCATGCATATGGATGAACTTATCCCCTTCAAATCAGCTAGGGTCCATCCAATGGCATCTTGATGAGTTTGCAGCACCTTGATCAATTCTTCTTCTTGTTCTTGGCTCAAGGCCGAGCTAATGATAACAGGGTGACTCTCATCACTACCCAAGTATGCATACTTGAGATTAGGGGGCAATGCTTTGAGCTCAGGTTTTGGTGCTTCCTTTTCTTCTTTCACTTTCTCTGGCCTGCTTAGCATGGTTGTGTCAGCACCCTTGATATCACTAACTTCAATATCCTTGGTGAACTCCTCCTCTGCCACTTCCTTTATTGTTTCCTCAAAAGTTTCTTGTACTGCAATGTCCACTACATCAACCCTCATGCATTCCCTTAGTGATTCTGATGGATAGCTCATTGCCTTGAATACATTAAACACCAATTTCTCATTATGGAGTCTAAGAGTGAGTTCACCCTTTTGTACATCTATGATGGCACCAGCAGTAGCTAGGAAGGGTCTTCCCAGGATTATTGAAGCTTTGGCTTCTTCCTCCATATCTAACACCACAAAATCAGCAGGAAATATAAATTCTCCCACTTTCACCAACAAATCCTCAACTATCCCATGAGGGAATTTAAAAGTTCGATCTGCCAATTGGAGGGCCATTCTTGTTGGTTTAGCTTCTTCAATCTTCATTCTTCTCATCATTGTTAGCGACATCAAATTGATGCTGGCCCCTAAATCACACAAGGCCTTCTCCACCATGACTTCTCCTATAATACAGGGGATTTGGAAACTGCCTGGGTCCTTCAATTTCTGAGGCAATTTGTGCTGAATGATGGCACTGCATTCTTCAGTTAACAACACAGTTTCCTCATTTCTCCAGCTTCTCTTCTTGGTCATCAATTCTTTTAAGAATTTTGCATAGAGTGGCATTTGCTCTATTGCCTCAGCAAAGGGAATGTTGATTTGAAGCTTCTTGAAAATCTCCAAGAACCTGGAGAATTGGCCATCCTTTTCACTTTTCATCAAACGTTGAGGATAAGGTGCTTTAGGTGTGTAAGGCTTCAAGACCTCTTTTTCTTTTTCTTTTGTTGCAAACGGTGTAACAGATTGTCCTTGTTCTTTGTCTTTCACATTTTCCTTTGCTTCATCCTCTGTGGTTTCCCTTGAAATCTCCTTTAGATTCTTTCCACTTCTGAGGGTTATGGCCTTACATTCCTCCCTTGCAATAGCCTTGGTAGCATGAGAACCGCTTGTCCCAGGGGCTTGCTTAGTCAAATACAAAATTTGATTTTCTAGCTTCTGGATGGCAGCTCCTTGGTTTTGCAAGTTAGAATTTACTTCTTCCTTAAAAGCTTTCAATTCAATTATGTCTTGGCTCATGGTTGCAAGCATTCCTTCTATCCGGTTTAATTGATCTTGAAATTGTTGGTTCGGATTAGGTTGGGTATGTTGATTATTTTGGCCATGATATGATGATTGGGGGTAAGTGTTTTGTGTGGCTTGGTATGATCTTTGGTTGGAGTTTTGGTATGTGGAATTGTTTTGTTGGTTGTGGTTGTAAGGTTTGTGGTTTTGTGGTTGGGTTTGTTGGTTTCCCCACCCAAAGTTTGGGTGGTTTCTCCAGCCTGGGTTGTAAGTGTTGGAGTGTGGATCATATGATTGCCTTTGTTGGTTTCCCACATAGTTAACCTCATCCCAATCACCTCCTTCAATGCCTGCTTCCTCTTGATCTTGTGTGTGTATTGCAGCCACTTGCTTTGTTTCTAATTGCCTGGTAAGCTCTGCTAGTTGCTTGGCAAACACCTTGTTTTGGGCTAGAATTGTATCAACATGGTTCAGCTCCATGACTCCCTTAGTGTTGTGCCTTTCTGATGCATAATAGTACTCATTCTCAGCCACTGTCTCGATCACTTCAATGGCTTCTTCCACAGTCTTTTTCTTGTTCAATGAACCTCCTGATGAATGGTCTACAGCCTTCCTTGATTCATAAGAGAGCCCATCATAGAAGATGTGCAATTGCACCCAATCATGGAACATGTTTGGTGGGCATTTCCTTGTCAAGTCCTTGAATCTCTCCCATGCCTCGTAGAGAGTTTCACCATCTTGTTGTCTAAAAGTCTGAACCTCAGATCGAAGCCTATTGACCTTTTGTGGAGGGTAGAAACGTGCCAGAAACTTGCCTTCCACCTCATCCCATGTGGTTAGACTCCCCCTTGGGAATGATTCCAACCACTTAGCTGCTTTGTCCCTAAGTGAAAATGGGAACAAAAGCAGTTTATAGGCATCTTCCTGAACTCCATTGGACTTCACAGTGTCACAAATTCTCAGGAATTTTGTGAGATGTTGGTTTGGGTCTTCATTAGCACCTCCTCCAAAAGAACAATGATTCTCCACAAGTGATATTAGCTGTGGCTTGAGCTCAAAATTGTTGGCCTGAATGGGTGGTTTCTGGATGCTACTACCACAATTCCCAGAGGTTGGGTTTATGTATGAACTAAGAACCCTCCTCTCAGGAATGGCATTGTTTCCATCAGCTCTCTCATGGTTGTGAACTTCTCTATCCATGTTGAGATCTAAAGCTTCCTCAAAATTGTCCTCAGATTCTCCTTCAGATTCCTCTTCTCCCACTATTCTCTTCCCTCTTGCTTCCCTTCTAAGTCTATGAAGGGTCCTTTCCGGTTCGGTATATGGAGGAGTTGATGTCTCTCCTCTCCTACCTGTCATACAAGAACACAGCTCAAACACAAACAAGTAAAATACTCTTGGTTAATGGAAGAGTATGGTTAGATCAATTGAGGAATTAAATCAAACAGTTAGTGAGTCAGTGAGTTAGTTGCATGAATTTAAAGGCATAAAGAAGGAAAGCATGTAACCAAGTGCAGAAATTAAAATTCAACAAGTATCTAGAACAGAATTAACAAGCAAGAGAAAATTGCTCAATCTAGTTAGCTTCCAATTTGAGAATTGTCAATCGAAAACCAATCCCCGGCAACGGCGCCATAAACTTGATGCGCATAAACGTGTTATGCTACGATTTAGGAAATTGCACGATCGGCAAAATTCCTTCCGGCAAGTGCACCGGTTATCGTCGTCAAGTAAAAACTCACAATAGAGTGAGGTCGAATCCCACAAGGATTGGTTGAGTGAGCAATTCGGATTAGAAGTGTGTTCTAGTTGAGCGGAATCAAGATTTGAGATGAGAATTGCGGAATGTAAAATTGGCGGGAAAAGTAAATGACAAGAAAATTAAATGGCTGAATCTTAAATTGCATGAATTAAAGAGCAGAATGTAAATTGCTGAAATTAAAAGGGAATGGGGATGATTGCAAGAATTGAATTGCAGAATGTAAAGAGAAAGTGGAAATCAGAAATGGGGAATTCATTGGGTTTAGGAGATATTGAAATCTCCGAATCAAAACATGTAAATCTCTTCCTCAACCAATGCATTCATTGAATTTTGCTTGGCAATCTTATATGATTGGATCCCAATTCCTTGGCTCACCAATGCTCTCTAAAAACAAACAAATTCCCAATCCCTTGGTTTAAATGTTCATAAGAAGAGATGATGCTTGATCACTGATTATACCACACAATTTCATGAACCACAATTTGGTAGGATTACATGTCACAATATCCATCCAAACCCCAATCCAATCCACTGTGAGAAAGCTTCTCTAGCATGAATCCTCCATTCCTTTCCCAAGGCTCCGAAGGATTCCAAGTATGAGTAGTTTCTTTCCCAAGACAACTACTCAATGGAATTAGATCGAGAAGCTTTCTAACAAAATTCAAGAGAAAAGATTGAAGAAGAAGATAAACTATTATTGATTCATTGAATTACAATAGAGCTCCCTAACCCAATGAAAGGGGGTTTAGTGAATCATAGCTCTGAATTCAATTCCAAAGAAAAGGAAAACTAGCTAAAAGTGAAAGTAAAGGTCCTCTCTAACTTAACTTCTATCCTATTTATACACTTTCTATATTGAGCTTCAGTTGTGCTTCTTGGGCTTTGAGGCCTCTCCTTGCTTTCCTTTTGCCTTGGGTTTATGATCCCTAATCTTGATGAGGTTGTTGATCCAAATCCTGTAACATTTATTGAGCCAACTTAGTGATAATCAAATAATGACACATGACTCAATAAATTGAGATTTCAAACTCATCAATCCTTCAGGCCCAATCCCATAAACCATGATATTCAATTGGGTTTCACACCAAAGTAAGTTTAAGTTAATAATTGTGCTCAAAGACTAACTTAAATCACAATATTTTTGGCCCAGAAACCTTTTTCAAGAGTGGCGTTTAAGTTGTAGTTTAAGCTTAAACTGCAACTTAAACGCCAGACACTTCCAGTGAGGCCATTTGTAGAAGCACGTTTAAGCTTCAGTTAAGGTTAAACTGAAGCTTAAACGTGGAAATGGAAGAAGGTAGCCCTGGAGAGTCATGTAGTCGAACACGTTTAAGCTTCAGTTTAAGGTTAAACTGAAGCTTAAACGTGGAGATAGGAAGGGCAGCCCTGGAGGTCGAACACGTTTAACCTCCAGTTTAAGGTCAAACTGGAGGTTAAACGTGGAAAAGGGTGGAGGCATACTGGAGGTCGAACACGTTTAACCTCCAGTTTGAGGTCAAACTGGAGGTTAAACGTGGAAGCTTGGAATGGTGGCCCTGGAGGTGTCGAACACGTTTAACCTCCAGTTTGGGGTCAAACTGGAGGTTAAACGTGGAGATGGAGAGAGCAACCCTGGAGTGAAAAAAACTATCGAACACGTTTAAGCTCCAGTTTGAGTCAAACTGGAGCTTAAACGTGGAATGGCTCCCTGGTACTCTTCCTGGTTCTGGCGTTTAACCTCCAGTTTGAGGTCAAACTGGAGGTTAAACGTGGAACTCCTCCCTGGTGGCATACTCATTCTGGCGTTTAACCTCCAGTTTGAGGTCAAACTGGAGGTTAAACGTGGAATGCTCCTTAAGTGAGGCTTTTCATTCTGGCGTTTAACCTCCAGTTTGAGGTCAAACTAGAGGTTAAACTTCAATCCCAGCATTTCTTATCCTTCATGATTTTGGCGTTTAAGCTCCAGTTTAGGCTTAAACTGGAACTTAAACTCCACATGTGATATTCAAGCTTCCTTTATTGATTTTGTTGCTTCCTTGCTTAGCCTCTTCTTCCCTGAAATCATCCAAACAATTGCATCAAAGTCTTGCAAAATTTCATGAGAAATCTTTCATTCATAGTATTTAAGTAATAGAACTAAAACTCATGGAATTTGCATCAAAATCATATTGTTTGGATGGTTCATTACTTTGTTCTTCATTTAACCATTTTTGGTTACTTTAAGCTCAAGAAAATGCATAAAACAACTAAAACTAACAGAAAAATGCTAGTGAAACTAGCCTATGATGCCTTGGCATCATCAGCCACTAGGGACAGGCATGCATCATATGCATCTATGTGACATTGTTTAGGTGTGCATATTATACTTGGTTTGTCTATGTGATTAATTGCTAATTGTTCTACTTGCAATAACTGTTTGTTTGTGCTTGCATCTTCCTATTTGTGTTTGCTACTGAGACTCTGTTGGACTGTGGTGATTGGTTGATGGTTGGATTGATTGGGCCTAGAGCCGTGGTTGGAATGAGATGAACCGATGGTTGATTTTGGTTTTGTGTTTCTGGTTTGGAATAAAATATGAAAGGCTATTTTGGTTCAGCATAGATAAACCTTTTTGAAAAGCTTTTGGTGTTTTTGAGAATTGAACGGTTCCTTTTTCAGAAAAAGATTTCCGAATTTACTTCTATTGTAAACTGCAGTTTTTGAAAAGAGGTATAAGACGGTTATTAATCACTGGTACGGGTTATCTTCATGTATCCTATTACAGTAATTCCCAAAAACCCTCTACTGAGAACCCTTTCGAGGATGATGTTCTCACCCCCCTACATTTTTCTCCTTTCAGGATATGGGCGCTAAAGTCTCGAAGAGTTTATTTAGTTGTTGTTCTGATGCTCTGTATTGCTCTAGATTATTTATTGTACCCTCGCCTTTATCCTGATATATTCTGTAAGAGGGTTAGGAATTGTATTGGGTAATGCTTGTAATATTATTTATATGTATATGTGTATATATATATATGGATGTACTCTTTATGAGTTTTGTAAGTCGCATGGTATCTATGGATGTATGTTATCGGATGAAAGTATTTTTGGGAGCGGTTTCGCAGTTTAAAGTTTTAAACAGGCTCATATTTTAGTATTAAATATTATAAGTGTCGTCGTAATATCCGAGCTATCAGAGTCGCACAGCCGGAAGCGTGAGCTTTGGTTGTTAGGGTGTTACATACTAACTTTCAAATTAACTGATGAGCGGAAATACCAGTAAATACATCAGATCACACAAATAATACCACGGTAAATGGATATCATTTTTACGAGGATTAATGTATTGAACAAATAAATTTTTGATAGAAAAGTCTAACTAGATTAATAAAACCTTATTGATGATTGAAGAGGGCAAGAGAGTGTCTTGCTCAGAGCCTTGAGAATCTTGAATGTTGAATGCTTGGATGTCACGGAAAGTGAGCTTGAATGATGAACTGAGAGAAGACAGTGACAGTGAGAGTCAAGGGTTTTGGAGATGCTTATGCTCTTAGGAAAACCAATCTTATTTATTTATCTTGAAGTTTGCAAAGATCTTTCATGACCAAACCTTTAGTAACTGATTTTCAATTCCTTGACTCCTCAGTTTCTTAAGCATTAATTAGGCGTCAATTAATTAATCAAGAGATTAAGCATAAAAACTGATTTTATATTCAAATAAGATTTAAAAGTAGTTCTTAGGTCGAATTGTATATCATGTATTTAAGCTAGTCCTATCCAGTAAAATCTTAAAAGAAAACATAATTTTCAAAAGTTGTTCTAATCCGAATTATATGTCACTTATTCAAAATTAGAGTGATTAAAAATCATGTATGTGTCGCACACTAGTTGAACCAATATTCCTAGCCAAATTCAAATAATCATGTGAAAGAGTTTTTAACCTTTAATTCAAATATTAATTTTCCAATTATAATAATAGAATCCAAGAAGAATTAGCTTACCTTTTGATCCACTAGTCTGAATGAAGAACGATTAAGTCAATTACGAAATAGATCAATGCAACACTTTGAAATAAAATAAATGTAGATTAATTATCCATAGAAAATATAAATAGAGCTCTTAACCCTTTGACAAAAAATTAGTTACCCATGAAGAAGTAAGAAAAACAAGAAGAACAGAAGTAGTCCAAGGGGTTGATGCCCTTCTCTGTGAGCTATGCTCACTGATTTATAGACTAAATTCTAGAATTCAAATTCAACACTAAACTAATGTTATCATTTAAAGAGAGATAAGATAACTACTTATCTTTTGGAGAGAAAGATAAGCTACTGACTTCAATTTCAAATTCAAAATGAAAATTTAATTCAAACTCTAATAACCAAATCTCTTATGCTTCTAGAGAGAATCAATAACTAATCTTCTAGAGTCTTCAATATTCTAGATGTGATTAAGGCTTCTAATGATGTGGTTAATTAAGTTTGGGCCTTAATTATTGAATCCTGAGATTTGTAATTGCCTTTAAGCTAAGTTGGATTGGAGATAATTTGAGCAAAAATCCCAAGAACACCTTTTCAGGAGGGGTGTGTCCGCCAGGCATGAGATGGAGGCCGCCAAGCGGAGGTGAGGCATGAAGGGGGACCGCAAGGAGCAGGGTGAGGCCGCCAGGCGCAGGTTCCTCCCACAGGGTGTGCATGCAACGCGAAGGAGGGTCCGTCGGGCATACTTCTTGTAAGACCCCGGATTTTTGGAAATTAAATCATGAGTTAATTGAGATTTGTAATACTTATTTATGATTTTATTTTCAAAAAATTATCTTACAGAAAGATAATTAAAGCAAAGTTATGATTTTTTGAGTTTAAAAATAATTAGAACTTATATAATTTTTATAGTAATTAGATATTTTCTTATTTACAATTTAAAGCTTTAGTAATTGAAAAATAATAAGAATTTTGTATGCTTTATTTTGAATATTGAGATTTTGAACTCTATTTTATAAATAAAGGAAAATTAATTTGATTATCTCTAATTTAAAATTAGAGTACTTCTTGAAAATAATTTGTAAGCTGATAAATAAATATTATTCTCAAAAGTAATTTTATTGAACTATATTTGATTTTCAATTACTAATATACCCTTTTATTTTATTAAAAATACTTACACCAACCCTAATCCTAATACAACACACTCTCAACACACACACACACACACACACACACACACACACACACACACACACACACACACACACACACAAAACCCTAACTCAGCACCGCCACCCCCTTTCCCACATATCCCTCACCCAGGAAGAAAGAAAGAAGGGAGGAGAGGAAGAGGACATCACCGGCGGGGTTGGGAGCCACTGTTGCCATCACCGTCAATATGAAGAGAGAGAGAGAGAGAGAGAGAGAGAGAGTGGAGTTGTCGAGCAAGAGCTGAAGAGAGAGAGGCCTTGAGAGAGGCAGAGCTGTGCCGAGAAGAACGAGATCGTCATCGTCGTGCATGTCGCTGCCACTGGAACGAGTTTTCGTCGTTGTCGTTGATGAAGAACGTCACCCGTGGAGCTGAAGAAGCCCACCATCGAGCTGCTGCATCCCATCGCCGCTGTCACGCCTGGATGCTGCCAGCTCTGTCACCGCAGAAAGTGTCATCATCACGACTATGGACTGGGGCTTCGTAGTGGGAGGGAGCTCGCGAATATGAGAGAACTGCAAGGGCCAGGGAGAAGGCAGCTCTGCTTCCATCACTGTTGCTTTCACCAGTGAGTTGCACTGTGCCGTTAGGGATGTTGTTCTGTCACCGTCGGAGCCACGGCCATCATCACTAAAAGAGCTTCACTGCCAGAACTCTCTGTCACTGTTCTACTCCCCAGAAGCCGCCACCAGAGCTGTTGTTGCACCCTTCCTGCATTCCTCTTTGGTACAGTAAGTATTTATATTTTAGAACCCTCGCCATTAGTATTCTGTTATAGTTTATTGAGAATTTTGTGATGTTAATGTCTTAGGGATGAGTTACTGTTGCTGCATTCCGCGTTTGTTGCTGTCACAGCACTACGGCAGAGTTTCTTTAGACGTTGCGGCTGCCGCTACCATGAACTAAAAGAAAAAAGTGAGTTGTCGTGAAGTTAAGTCACGTTTGAGGTAGGGATCTTTTCTTAAAACTGTTTTATTATCAAGAATTGTTACAATTCAATATTGCCATGAAAAATATATTTTTATGATTATTGAGTCTTATGGATTGAACTGCATTGCTCTGGATGATTGCAATTGTTTGCCTAGTTGATTTATTGACTATTTGAGAAGACTAGATAATATAGTTTGTTGGTTGACTTTGTTGAATTAGTTTGCTCTATTTATTGTAAGTGAGTTGATATTTGAAAATGATTTGATATTGAAATTTGTTTGATATTTCAAAATGATTTGATATTTGGAAATAATCTGATATTTGAATTGATTTAATTTCGGAAATGGTTGAGAAGAGCTTGAGAAATGGTTTGGCTGGGATTCGAGGAAGGTGGAAAAGTTCGAGTTTTAGAAGAGATGCTGCCGAAATTTTTATGAGAATTTGGAAATTCTAGTTTGGTTAATTTAATTGAAGAATTATTTTATTTGATTTTGATCTAACTAGAGAAAAGAGTACGATTTGGGGTATTTTAGCGAGCTTTAAAGTATTTATTAAAGAATAAATGGTTATGTTGTTTCAGTTAAGATTATGATTTGCAAACAGGATGACTTTTGAGTCTTTTGACGGAGGTTTAAACTTAAAAAGGTTTTGGAGTTAGCTTGGGATTTTTGGTTGAGTAAAAATGAGGATTTAACTTGCTTTTTAAGAGAATAAATTTTGAAAATGGTTTATTTTTTATGCGCTAAGTTTTTGGATAAAAGATTTTTTGTTGAACCGAAAGTGAGTTTTATTCAATTAATTCTGATTAATAGTTATATTTTTTAAAATTTCAAATGGATTTGAAGGGATTAATTATTGAAGTTAATTTGATAACTTGGTTTAAGAAAAATAGAATATTTATGGTTTTATTAATTTAGAAAATTGATTTGTGAATTTCAAGAATTATAAGATAAGGGTTGAGGACCATGGAAGTACTTTAAATTGAACCTAAGATGCTTGAAAGTTGGATTTAGTTAGCCTTTAAAGTGATTGACATATAATTATTATATAATTGTGATTTTGATATTGAGTTTGGTTATGCCTAATTATGATTACATTTGAAATATGATAAAGACTTGATTTTTGAGATACCTAGGCGGAAGCAAGGGTTGTGACTTAGTCTCACTTCCTTCGTATTAAGATTTGAGACACCTGGGTAGACGCAAGGGTTATAGCTTAGTCCCACTTGCTTTCGATGGATATTTTAAACACCTGCTTGGGTAGATATAAGGGTTGTGGTTCGTCCCACTTGCATCCAGAATTGTGGTAAGATGCACCTACCTGGATAGATGTAAGGGTTGTACTAGGATTGTGGTGAAAGGCACCTGCTTGGGTAGATGTAAGGGTTGTTGTTCGTCCCATTTGCATTTAGAATTGTGGTGAGAGGCACCTGGCTGGGTAGATGTAAAGGTTGTGGTTCGTCCCACTTGCATCCGAGATGTGGTGAAGCACCTACCTGGATAGATGTAAGGGTTGTGGTTTATCCTACTTGCATCCGAATTGCAGTGTGAAGTACCTGTATGGATAGATGCAAGGATTGTGGTTGGTCCTACTTACTCTGTGATATGGTGTTCTATGTCCGGGTTAGCTACCAGATGTGTTAGGTTCTGGTAATATAACCGACATGTGAGCTTATGGTCAGTAGGACAGGCATGCACCATATGCATTTATGTGACATTGTTTGCGTCTCCATATTATATTTGGTTTGCCTATGTGAATATTTCTATTTAGCTGCTAATTGTCGTACTTACTGTAATTGCTCTTGATTGTGTTTGAACCTTAATACTTGTGATTGTGACTGATTGGTTCGGATTATGGTGGTTTGAGCGTGATTTGATTACTTGTTGGGCCGCGGAGGCTGTGATTTGATTATATTTTGGGCCGGAGGCTGTGATGTGATTATATATTGGGCCAGAGACCGTGATTTGATTATATTTTAGGTAGGAGGACGGGATTGGTTGAATTATTGGTAAGTCTAGTCAGAGTGGGTCGTTGATATGTGATGAAATTTTTTGGAGATTAAGTTTGATTGGGTCTTTTTATAATTTAAAATATGAACTTGGATTTTGGATAATTGTTAATTTTTAAAAAGATTCAGAAGACGAATGATGATCACTGCGATTGAAATCCATTCTTTTCCTTACGCGTATCCTTTTTGACAATTCTAAAATCCTCTAGTCAGACCGTGTGGTTAGGTTCTCACCCCCTACAGCCTTATCTTTTTCAGGAAACGGACGAAAAGCCTACGAGGACTTTTCTGAGTATTTGAGTATTTCGGTTGCACTGTATCTGTTTTAATGCGTTAGTTATAGTTTTTCCATCGCCTTTATTATTATATTTTTGTAAGAGGAATAGGAGTCATGATTGTAATGATGTGGACATATGTAATATTTGTAATTACTTGTATAAGGAACTCTAGTTATTATGTATGTGTGTGTATATATATATATATATATATATATATATATATATATATATATATATATATATATATATATATATATATATATATATGAAGTGTTGTGATTCAATTTGTATTTATGTATGTTTATAAAAAGAAAAAGTATTTTTGATTTTTTGAAGAAAATAGTGATACGGTTTCGAGTTAAAGGCTCCTATTTTATTATTAAGTATATAAAGTCCTCGTAATATTCTCGCTATCAGAGTAGCGCAGCCGGAAGCGTGACATTCTGATAGTAAAGGTGTTCCACTTCTTGCTCCGTAGCTTCGTTTTCCTTGGGCTACCTTTTTTTTTCCTTTGTGCTTTCTTTGTGAAAAAAGTCTTGATTTTTTTTTTACTTTTTGACCCCAAAATTCCTAAAAACATAAAAATACTATCCTGATTCCAAATATTTGATTATTTATTAAATGCTATTAGAAAACATAAGAAATTTAATTAAAACTTAAAAAAATAAATAAGAAAAAAATTAAAAACTAATTAAGATGACATGTCATCATTAACTATTATATATTTTTATATATTCATATACATATATATTGTTTTATATATTTTTAATGTGTATTTAATATTTATAGAAGATCAAGCATAGTTGCTTGTGGAAGAAGTCAAACACAAGTGAAGCAACAAGAAGCAATGCAGATAAACTGAAGAGAAGTAAAGAAGGTTTCTTAAACTATAAAAAATGAAGTAATGAACCAAAGAACTAATAATCACTAAGTAATTGAAAACAAAAAGTGTTAGTGCGAATACACTAGCGTAGAATTACACAAAATAGAATCTCATCCCACTGATATAAGGCCTACATTATATATAAGGAAATTGTAGATTTTATGTTGTTTAAAAGACTAAAGCAAGACTCTAACTGCTCTTCTTTTGCTCTTTCTAGATCAAAATCTTGTTCAGTTATAGTTATATCCTCAATACACCCAACTCAAGTTGTGTCTTAGAATAACTCTGAGTTTGGTCTTCAATCGATCAAAAGAAGTTGTTGAGAAGGGCTTGGTCAGAATGTCAACAATTTGTTCAGAACCAGATATGTACACAACTTGTAAAGCCTTGGCTTTAACCTTTTTTGCTAATAACTTGAATGTTAAGTTGGAAGTACTTTGTTTTATCATATAACACTGGATTAGCCATGAAGAGAACGATGTTTAAGTTATCACAAAATATTGTTGGGACTCTTGCAAATTCTTCATCTATACTAATTCAACTTCACATGATGCAAGATTCGTAAACTAAGCCTCAAATGATAACCTACTAATAGTAGTTTATTTCCTACAAGACCAAGAGATTAAGTTAGTACCTAAATAAAGACAATAACCTAAAACTAACTTTCTATCCTCCAAATTTGCTATCCAATCAACATCTAAAAAAGCGTACAACCTGAAATCTAAAAACTTATGCATAATCAAACCATGCTATTTTGTGCCTTGAACATACTTCAACATTCTTTTCACAACGTTTCAATGAGCCAATAAAGGAGTATGCATGAATTGGCTCACTTTACTCACAGCAAAACTTAAATCTGGACGAATTATAATAATATATTGTGAACTTCCAACAACAAATCGAAATAGTTTAGGATCAATGATGACAAGTCATCTTATGCTAGCTTTTCAAGTATTTTTCACTTGTTTTATTAGGTTTTATATATTTTCTTGTATTATAAGTAAGTGATTTGGAGTAGATTTGCATGGCTATGTCAAATCAATCAACCATCCTTTATTTGACACAAAATCATGAGGTTTAAGCTAGAATTAGTTAGTCTTTGAATGATTTATAAACCTTGTGAATTTGGTGATGCTTTGATTGGTTGTTTTGATTACTTGTAGGTGAAAAAAAGAAAGAAACAAGGAAAGTGTGCTCAACCAAGCGTGGCCCAAGGAAACAAAAGCGTTGCGCATCAAGAGGCTAAGGCATAACGCTCAAAAAGTGAGCGTACCGCTCAAAAAGTGAGCGTAGCACTCAAAAAGTGAGCGCTAGAGAAAGAGGGGTACCCCAAATCAAGAAGCCAAGGCACAAGGCCAAGGATGCTACGTTGTGTAATTTAACTGAGCGCCCAAGGGACAAGGCAAAAGCATTGATGCACGGAAAACTTGTCTCTCAACAAATCTCCCTTCGGCAAGTGTACCGAAGTTGTCGTCAAGTAAAAACTCACAATAGAGTGAGGTCGAATCCCACAGGGATTGATTGATCAAGCAACTTTAATTAGAAGAATGTTTTAGTTGAGCGAATCCAGGATTTGGGTTGAGAGTTGCAGAAAATAAAATGGAGGGAATGTAAATAACAGAAAAGTAAATGCTAGAATTAAAGGACTGAAAGTAAATGACTGAAAATAAATTGCAGAATTGTAAATGGGAATGGGGGATTTGCTCATAAAAGTAAATGGCAGAAATTAAAGAGAATGGGTAAGATCAGAGATGGGGAGTTCATTGGGCTTAGGAGATGTTGCAATTCTCCAGATCAAGTTCATTTTCATCTCTTCCTCAATCAATGCACTCATTGATCTCCTTGGCAATCTTAAGTGATTGAATTACAATTTCTTGCAATTCAATCTCTCAAATCTTGATCAATAGCCAATTCCTTGGTCAATTGCTCATGAGAAGAGATGAAGTATGGTCACTGATTATACCACATGCATTTCCCAAATCAAGTATTGAGAGGGTTATAGTCACATACCCATCCAAACCCAATTTGGTCCAGCATGAGAAAGCATTTCTAGCTTGATCTCTTCATTCCTCTTTCAAGGTTCAAAAGAGATCCAAGTTTGAATAGCTTCTCTTCCAAGATAACTACTCAATTGGATGAAGATCGAAAGCTTTCAAGTAAAATCAAGAGGAAAGTTAGAAGAAGAATAATGAAAATTAGTATTGATCCATCAAATTACAACAGAGCTCCCTAACCCAATGAAAGGGGTTTAGTTGTTCATAGCTCTTGAAAATGAAAACAAAGATGGAGAATACATCCTAAAACTAGAATTTGCAAAGAAAGTAAAATACAGAGAGTAGTTCTCTTTTTCCCAGCCTCCAGAGCTTCTTTACAATTCAAAGCTACTCCTATATATACTACTCTTCTCAGCTTCTAGTTTACTCTTCAAGTCTTGGGCCTTTGGATCTTGAGTTTGAAGCAGTTCTTTTCTTCATTTGGGCTTGGCTTTGCTTGCAAAGAGAAAGTGCTAAGTGGGCAGAGACTTCAGCTCAGGACGTTAGGGGTGTTAATATTTAGTGAGAATATAAGTTCGAGAACGTTAGTGACACTTAACATTGTCACTAACGTTCCAATGCACCCCTTTGCCTTACGTTAAAACCCACGTTAACTAGGTTAACGTGGCTTTTAACTTTGCCTTGTTAATCCTTCGAGAACGTTAGTGACACTCAACATTGTCACTAACGTTCCAGTGTGCCCCTTCTTGTTTCACGTTAAAGCTTACATTACTAGGTTAACGTGGCTTCTAACGTGGTCCTTGCCAACCTTCGAGAACGTTAGTGACACTCAACATTGTCACTAACATTCCAATGTGCCCCTGGGTCTCACGTTAGAGTCCATGTTAACTAGGTTAACGTGGCCTCTAACGTAGCCATCTTTAGCCATCCCAACGTTAGTGACAATGTTGAGTGTCACTAACGTTGGCTCATCCTTCATTCCTCATCGTTAGCTTCCACGTTAACTAAGTTAACGTGGAGGTTAACGTGACTCTTAGGGGTTGTGTGGTTGCTTCAACGTTAGTGACAATGTTGAGTGTCACTAAAGTTGTCGACAACTCTTCATCCTTTACGTTAGTTCCCACGTTAACCAAGTTAACGTGGGAGTTAACGTGGTACTTTGCACCATAGGCCAACGTTAGTGACAATGTTGAGTGTCACTAACGTTGGCTTCTCTTCCCCCCTTAACGTTAGAGGCCACGTTAACTAGGTTAACGTGGCTTCTAACGTGGCCACTTATGAGTAATTGCCAACGTTAGTGACAATGTTAAGTGTCACTAACGTTGGCTCATCTTCTCTTCTCCACGTTAGATTTCACGTTAACTTAGTTAACGTGACTCTCTAATGTGGGCATTGATGGCTTTTTGAGAGTGTTATTGGCAATCACTTTCTCATTGTCCTTGCAAGTTACCTCCCCTTTTCTTGCTTCCTTTTGGTCCTGAAATCAAGCAATAAGGTGCATCAAAGCTCTAGTCCAAGTCATGAGTAATGCAACATAATATTTGTCACTAAGCTTATGTAAAATCCTTATGAAATTATGTAAAATGCACAATGTATGCTTGAATCAAGGCATGGGTGAATATCTACCCAAAACTAGCTTATTTCCTAAAGAAATGTATGAAACTAACCTAAAAACAGTAAAGAAAAGGTCAGTGAAACTGGCCAAGATGCCCTGGCATCACAACACCAAACTTAAAGCTTGCTTGTCCCTAAGCAAGTACTGGAACAAGAGAATGATGAATGGAATATCCAGAGGAATGAGTCATCCTTGTGGAAGTCATATTACTGATTTTATGGTGGTTTCATGCATAGCAACTTAGGTTCATTCTATTACTGGATTTCAGACCTTTATCATGTCCCTAAACACTTACTTTGTTTATATCTCATGAGACTTTTATTCATTGATCCTTTTATTGTTATTTCAAGGGTTATTTGTGTTATTTAGGCTAAGTGCTCTGTAAGGGGGCAACTCTTTAAGATAAGCTTTCAGCCAACACTCCCGAACCAGTTGGTTCAAGGTGCTAGGTGTTGAAGCACCCCTATGGACTTACTTCCTCAAGTCTCTCCCCCATACATACACACCACAGGCATATAGTTTATTTATTTTCTTTTCTTGAGACCTTGGTGTCCAGCACCTCTTTGGGTTACTAAATGCTCTGTAGTGAGGGTTACTCTTGATAATGGATTTTCAGCTGATAATCCCGGGTTAGTTAACCCAAGTTACCAAGTGATAAAGCACCCCTAAGAGCTTATTCATCCAAGTAGATCCCTCACACAGGAGCACCACAGACACTTGCGTCAAGCTTAAAACCATTGATGCCTAGCATTATTGCTTACTCTTTTTCTTTTGTTTTTTACTTCCATTGTTCTTTCCCTTTTCTCTTCTTAGGATCTTGTTATTAACTTAGTCTCATGAGTGTATCTAAAGCAAGGTATTCAGGATAGATAATTGTTCTCCTAGCCTGGTGGTTGAACCAACTTAGCTAACTTATGACTACCCCAAAGATTCATGAATGCACTTCCACAATATCAACTCCACTCTGGTCTTTTAAAAACATAATCCTTCTCTTCTTCAATTTGATTTAAAAGGGACAAGCTTACAAGAAAGGGAAGTAATGATGCAGTGACATAAAGACCAGTGCACATAGACTCTCTTCAATACCAAAAACAAAAAAATAACATGATTTGAAAAAGGTTCAAACATAAGATGGAAGCAAGTTCTATTTCATACAAGATCTTCCTTATTTAAAACATAGAGAAAGATGGAACAAAGAAGGAACTCCACCACCTTTTACTGTTGTGGATGTCCACGCTCTTTTCCTTGCTTGTCCTCCTTGTTTCCTCTTGCATTTCCTCGCATCCGTGCCAATCTTGCTTGCTTCCAATCCTCAAGTGCCTTCCTCACTGACTCATGACTCTCTTCCACCCTTTGTCTTTCCTTTCGTGCTAATTCATCCTTCATTTCATCATACTTGGCTATTCCTGGATGCAATATTGGTAGCTGTCCCACTAAGTAGCCGAGCCTGGCTTGAGTATTTATCTGATGTCCTGTTTGACTCATGTAAACTCCTTCTGCGAATGCCCTTTACTCGTCCAATAGTTCTGCCTGTTCTATTTGTCTTCGATGCATCTCATGTATGTGTGCCCCTTGATGTGCTTGGATGTTGATTAGCCTCTGGGTGGATTCTTGTTGCTCGTTTTGCCTTTGTTCCATCCTGTTGAATGCTTCTCCCCATTGTTGTCCTTGGTTTAGTTGCTGTTCCATCATTTGCCTTTGCCACTCATCTTGCTGAATCCTCCATCTTGAAAGTGTTTCTTCTTGCTGCCCCATCATCTGTAATTGAAGCTCTTTCTGAGCTCCTTGGCCTTCCAAATATTGTCTAGATAAGCCATCAATGGCCTCCTGCAATTGGTGCATGTCCAAGGTCTGTTGTGCTGATCCCTCTGAGACTTGGCCTTCCACTACTTGAGGGGCTGTCCTCTTTCTTTGCTTCCGTTGAGGCAGGGGGGATGCTGCAGCATTCATCCTTCGGACCGTTATTGGAATGCCTTCCTTTATCTAAACGGGGTCCTCATCTTCAAAAACCACCCTAGCTTTCTTGCATATTAGGTAAATAGTGCTGGGGTAACCTAATGTTCCTCTTGAGTCACTTTTCTTTGCCATCTTTCTAATTCCTTGAGCTATGATCTCATGAACCTTGATTTCTCCTCCCTTGAGTATACAATGCACCATTGTTGCTCTCTCGAAGCTTGTATATGACTCATCTTTCTTATCATACCTGACAGCATTTGCATAAAATTCTCTTATGAGATTTGCATTCACCTTCGTGACCGGGTCAGTGAGGAGCTCCTATCTTCTCCTTTCTACCTTCTCTGTGATTTCGGGGCATTCAGTCTTCTTAACTTGGAATCCCAGCTCATAAATGATTTCCTTATCAACCATTCACCCGTATTGCAATGCATGATGCAAGCTTCTAAATCTCTTCTCATCATATGGGTGTTCTTCCATGGGTTCCTTCTCTTCCCTTCTCTTAGAACTTGAAGATGCCATGAATGATGGTTAATATGTGAAGGTGGTAAGGTTGTGGAGACTTTTGGTTGTTTAGGGTTTTATGGCAGTGAAGAGAGTAGGAAAAAAATGTTTATAATTAATAGAGGGTGTCTTGTACAGAAAGGAAGAGTGGTGAAGGGTGTGTGATGAGAATGAAGGGTAATACGGATAAGGGTTGTTTATATAGAGAAGTTGTGAAGGAATGGAGGGTGTAGATTGATGAAATAGTCACTTGATGGACGGTTGGGGTTATGCATGGCTAGAAGACAAGGATCATCACTTTATGATGGGGATTGCTCGGTCTTCTAGGGGTCCCATTTTTTCAATGTTGCATGGCAACATTTTCCAATGTATTCCCTCTTTTTGTGGTGTCCGAACCTTCTTTGTTTGGCTGTCCAATCTATCCCTTTTAATGCTCCTTTTTCTTTCCTATAAAGACAAACTAAGTAAAGTAAGAAAAGATATTAAAATGACCATATAAATTTTATGGCTAATATTAATAAAGGGGAAGAAAGGATTTGATTGTTTATCTATGAATTTCAACTAACTAACTAACTATTGGTGGGTCCTTATATGCATTTTGGTGGCACCATGAGGTGACACCAAACTTAGTTTGAATCACTGTGATGAAAGTTTTGTGTTCAAAGCTCCCAAGACTAGCATGCAACTTGGTTTGCTTTGAACACCAAACTTGTTCCTCACTATATTCTGCATAAGAAGATTTTCACCAATTGTTTGTTAAGTTTGGATTGAAGCTCATAAAGATTGACTTATTCATTATCATCTGAAAGCATATAAAACATGGGTTGCCTCCCATGAAGCGCTTCTTTAGCGTCATTAGCTTGACGTTTTTCCTTCATCATGGTGGTTGGTAGTGCTTAAAGTCCTCCCCTCTTGCTGTGGACTTGTATCCATTGGTTGGATCAATAATCTCCACATGTTCCAAGGAAAGAACTCTGTTGATAGTGAAGACCTTGGGTAATTGAGATGGCACAGTAGGGAGATTAGGGGGAATATCTGGGAAGTAGGCTGAGACAACTCTATCCCCTGGAGAGAAGTCTTTCGTAGGGATCTTCTTGTTCTTCTACCCTCTTGGTACCTTCTTCTTTGTTTCTTTTGAGGTTGCCTTCCCCTTGGTGACCTCTTTTTCTAAAGGAGCTGTGGTGCTGTCTTCACCTGCCTCTAGAGGTTTAGGTTCCTCCAACTTTTCCTTGAGTTGTGGCAATTGCTGTTTTCCTTGTTTGTCAGTTAAGGGGATCTCAGAATGAACTGGCTGTGCTTCAGTGCTTGTTTCCTCCTTCAGTGTCTCATTATCATTTGTGCTTAGTTCCTTGTCCTCTTGATCTGTTTCTTGTGAGAGTTTGAAAACATTGAAGTTGAGTCGTTCATCATGGATTCTCAATATTAGCTCCCCTTTCTCTACATCAATAAGTGCTCTGGCCGTAGCTAGGAATGGTCTTCCCAATATGATTGGATGAGTGTGACTCTCTTCCATGTCCAGAATGACAAAGTCTGTTGGGAGAAAGTACTTCCCAACTTTTAGCAACACATTTTCCACCACTCCTATTGCTTGCTTTTGAGTTTTGTCAGCCAGTCTGATAATGACATCTGTGGGCATTATCTCATTGATCTGCAGCCTCTTCACCAGGGATAAGGGCAGTAAGTTGATGCTGGCCCCTAAATCACATAGTGCTCTGTCAAACATGTTTTCACCTATGGCACAAGGTATATGAAAACTTCCTGGGTCTCTTCTTTTTGTAGGCAACTCAGGTTGAATAAGGGCACTACATTCCTTGTTCATCACTATAGTCTGCCCTCCCTTGAGTGAGCTTTTCCTGGGAAGAAGTTCCTTCATATACTTGATGAATGCAGGCATTTGTTGAATTGCCTTGATGAATGGTATGTTCACATGCAGAGATGCAAACAAGTCTAGGAACCTTGAGTATATTCTTTTTCCCACATTACTATTGAGTAGTTGAGGGAATGGTGCATAGAGCTTCAGCAGCTCTTGTTGTGAGATTTCTGGTTCTTTGTGATCTCTATCCTCCTCCTTTGTTGAGTTGTCTTCAGGTTGTTTGCACACTTTGCTTTGCTTGTCTTCAATCTCTTGATCACTTGTAGTGACCATTTTGCAATCTTTCCATCTTACTTTCTTTGCTTCTCCCTTGGGGTTTTTCTCTGTGTCACTTGGGAAGCTATCAGTAGGTTTGGGAATCTTCTCAGCTAAATATCCCACCTGAAATTCCAACTTCCTGATGGTCTCTCCCTGGTTCTTAATATTGGCTCGCACCTCCTCTTTGAACACCTTATTTTCTTGAATTTCTTGGCATATTCCTTCAAGTAAGGCTTCAATCTTAGAGAGCTTGTCATCAATTGATGAGTGATTCGGAGCAGACGTGCTGTTTTGGTTTTGATAAGTATGTGGAGAAGTGTTGTTGTGGGGTGTTGAGATGTCCTCTGGGTGAATTGATTTTGATCTTGCTCACTTCCCCACCCAAAGTTCGGGTGATTTCTCCTTCCAGGGTTGTAAGTCTTGGAGTATGGATCATAGTTTTTCCTTGGTGAATTCCCAATGTAGTTGGCTTGCTCCTGACTCCCTCTGCTTCTTCATTCACTCCTTCTTGGATTGTTGATGAAGATGAGATTGCTGCTACTTGGTTCCTCTCCATCTTCTTGGTGAGGTCAGCCAGCTGCTGGGTAATGAGCTTGTTTTGGGCCAACAGAGCATCTACATTGTTTAGCTCCATCACTCCTCTTGTGTTCCCTCTTTCGGAAGCATAGAAGTAGTCGTTTTCTGCTACTATTTCAATAACATCTATGGCTTCCTCAATGGTCTTCTTCTTGTTCAAGGATCCTTCAGATGAATGGTCTACAACCTTCTTTGACTCATAAGAGAGCCCTTCATAGAAAATGTGCAGCTGGACCCATTCGTTGAGCATGTCAGGTGGACACCTCCTTGTTAAGTCTTTGAACCTCTCCCATGCTTCATACAGAGTCTCACCATCTTGTTGCCTGATGGTTTGAACCTCAGCTCTCAGTCTATTGATTCATTGAGGAGAGTAGAATCTTGCTAAGAATTTGTTCACCACATCCTCCCAAGTTGTCAAGCTCTCCCTTGGGAAGGATTCCAGCCACTTGGCTGCCTTGTCTCTGAGTGAGAAGGGAAATAAGAGCAGTCTATAGGCGTCAGGATGAACACCATTAGATTTCACTGTGTCACATATTCTCAGGAAGGTGGTCAAATGTTGATTGGGGTCTTCTTGAACACCTCCTCCAAACGAACAGTTGTTCTAAACAAGGGTGATGAGCTGGGGTTTAAGTTCAAAGTTGTTGGCATGGATTGTTGGCTTTTGGATGCTACTTCCACAATTGCCTGGGTTTGGATTAATGTAAGAGCCCAAAACTCTTCTATCCTCCCCAGCATGATTTGCTCCACCTCCTCTGCCATGGTTGTGAGTCTCTTCTTCATGATGATTTTCCATGTTTTCTTCCATGTTTGGTTCAAAGTATTCCTCAAACTGTTCCTCCTCTTCTTCAGCACCAACTACTCGTTTTTCTTTTGCCTCCCTCCTTAGTCTAAGGAAGGTTCTCTCCGGTTCAGAATCAAAGGAAGTTGAAGCCCCGCTTCTTCTCCCTGTCATACAACCAACAAGTACAAGCAGAGAAAATAGGTGCAGACAGTATTTGTGTCAGAATTGCTGTTAGTTGTGGGTGATGCAATATATCAAACAGTTAATGGGTTAGCAAACAGAATTGAAAATAACAAAGAAAAAACAAAAGAGTAGAGGGAGAAGGGAAGAAGTATAACTAAAACAAAAAGTAAATCACTCAAACAGAAAATGAAATTCACAAAATAAAATGCTCAATCTAGTGATCTTCCAATCTAATCATTGTTGATGCACAATCAATCCCCGGCAACGGCGCCATAAACTTGATGCACGGAAAACTTGTTTCTCAACAAATCTCCCTTCGGCAAGTGTACCGAAGTTGTCGTCAAGTAAAAACTCACAATAGGGTGAGGTCGAATCCCACAGGGATTGATTGATCAAGCAACTTTAATTAGAAGAATGTTCTAGTTGAGCGAATCCAGGATTTGGGTTGAGAGTTGCAGAAAATAAAATGGCAGGAATGTAAATAACAGAAAAGTAAATGCTAGAATTAAAGGACTGGAAGTAAATGACTGAAAATAAATTGCATAATTGTAAATGGAAATGGGGGATTTGCTCATAAAAGTAAATGGCAGAAATTAAAGAGAATGGGTAAGATCAGAGATGGGGAGTTCATTGGGCTTAGGAGATGTTGCAATTCTCCAGATCAAGTTCATTTTCATCTCTTCCTCAATCAATGCACTCATTGATCTTCTTGGCAATCTTAAGTGATTGAATTACAATTTCTTGCAATTCAATCTCTCAAATCTTGATCAATAGCCAATTCCTTGGTCAATTGCTCATGAGAAGAGATGAAGTATGGTCACTGATTATACCACATGCATTTCCCAAATCAAGTATTGAGAGGGTTATAGTCACATACCCATCCAAACCCAATTTGGTCCAGCATGAGAAAGCATTTCTAGCTTGATCTCTTCATTCCTCTTTCAAGGTTCAAAAGAGATCCAAGTTTGAATAGCTTCTCTTCCAAGATAACTACTCAATTGGATGAAGATCGAAAGCTTTCAAGTAAAATCAAGAGGAAAGTTAGAAGAAGAATAATGAAAATTAGTATTGATCCATCAAATTACAACAGAGCTCCCTAACCCAATGAAAGGGGTTTAGTTGTTCATAGCTCTTGAAAATGAAAACAAAGATGGAGAATACATCCTAAAACTAGAATTTGCAAAGAAAGTAAAATACAGAGAGTAGTTCTCTTTTTCCCAGCCTCCAGAGCTTCTTTACAATTCAAAGCTACTCCTATATATACTACTCTTCTCAGCTTCTAGTTTACTCTTCAAGTCTTGGGCCTTTGGATCTTGAGTTTGAAGCAGTTCTTTTCTTCATTTGGGCTTGGCTTTGCTTGCAAAGAGAAAGTGCTAAGTGGGCAGAGACTTCAGCTCAGGACGTTAGGGGTGTTAATATTTAGTGAGAATATAAGTTCGAGAACGTTAGTGACACTTAACATTGTCACTAACGTTCCAATGCACCCTTTTGCCTTACGTTAAAACCCACGTTAACTAGGTTAACGTGGCTTTTAACGTTGCCTTGTTAATCCTTCGAGAACGTTAGTGACACTCAACATTGTCACTAACGTTCCACTGTGCCCCTTCTTGTTTCACGTTAAAGCTTACATTACTAGGTTAACGTGGCTTCTAACGTGGTCCTTGCCAACCTTCGAGAACGTTAGTGACACTCAACATTGTCACTAACATTCCAATGTGCCCCTGGGTCTCACGTTAGAGTCCACGTTAACTAGGTTAACGTGGCCTCTAACGTAGCCATCTTTAGCCATCCCAACGTTAGTGACAATGTTGAGTGTCACTAACGTTGGCTCATCCTTCATTCCTCATCGTTAGCTTCCACGTTAACTAAGTTAACGTGGAGGTTAACGTGACTCTTAGGGGTTGTGTGGTTGCTTCAACGTTAGTGACAATGTTGAGTGTCACTAAAGTTGTCGACAACTCTTCATCCTTTACGTTAGTTCCCACGTTAACCAAGTTAACGTGGGAGTTAACGTGGTACTTTGCACCATAGGCCAACGTTAGTGACAATGTTGAGTGTCACTAACGTTGGCTTCTCTTCCCCCCTTAATGTTAGAGGCCACGTTAACTAGGTTAACGTGGCTTCTAACGTGGCCACTTATGAGTAATTGCCAACGTTAGTGACAATGTTAAGTGTCACTAACGTTGGCTCATCTTCTCTTCTCCACGTTAGATTTCACGTTAACTTAGTTAACGTGACTCTCTAATGTGGGCATTGATGGCTTTTTGAGAGTGTTATTGGCAATCACTTTCTCATTGTCCTTGCCAGTTACCTCCCCTTTTCTTGCTTATTTTTGGTCCTGAAATCAAGCAATAAGGTGCATCAAAGCTCTAGTCCAAGTCATGAGTAATGCAACATAATATTTGTCACTAAGCTTATGCAAAATCCTCATGAAATTATGTAAAATGCACAATGTATGCTTGAATCAAGGCATGGGTGAATATCTACCCAAAACTAGCTTATTTCCTAAAGAAATGTATGAAACTAACCTAAAAACAGTAAAGAAAAGGTCAGTGAAACTGGCCAAGATGCCCTGGCATCAAGCATAGCGCTCAGTTAAGTATTTTACCTTTATCGTGCCTCACTCAAAAGAAAATACAAGGCGCAGCACACTAAAGGGAATCACCAAGAATTGAACCTTGCACATGGGAACCAAGAGAAGTGCTATACATTACAAAGGAAGCTCCCAAAATGAAGCCACCAGGATTCGAAATGGGGACCTTGTGCTAGCAAGGAAGGAGCGCTACAAGGCTTGGCAAGGAAAATGACCAAAGTGGCTTTACCAAGGCTCGAAGGGGGAGACATAAGGAAAACAAGTAGCGCTGCGTTTGAAGTCTTCACTGAACGCTAGTAGGCTTCACAAGGGAATGGGCACAAAATGCAACCAGCAAGGCTCGAAGTGGGAGCCTCTCTCCAAAGCAAAGTAGCGCTACGTTTAATAAGTTCACTGAGCGCTATTAGTGTGCAAGAAAATTGGCCAAATTGGGAGAGCCAGGATTCGAAGTGGAAACCAAGGCTTACAAGCAAGGGCGCTACGTTAAAATGATTAATTGAGCGCTATGCCTTGAAGCTTGGCACGACTAAGGCTGGCAATGGGTAGGGTAGGGTAGGGTTTAGACTCTACCCTAACCTTACCCACAGGTTGAAAATTTTATTAAAACTCTACCCTACCCTACCCGCGGGTTGAGAATCTCTCAACCCTAACCCTACCCGCACCCTAAAGTTCTAAACCCTACCCTACCCGCAGAAATATCAAATTTTTTCAAAGTAAATATAAAATTCAATCATTTCAAATTTTATACATATTAATAACATAAAAAATAAAAAATTAATGCTCTAAATTACTAAATTACTAACTAGTTTAGCGATTGTTCACTTATTGTAAGTCATTACATAAGGGAGGTTGTGAGTTCAACTCTCACTTCCTTCACTATATACCTATTTTTTAATAAAATATGCGTTATATGTGAGGTGCGGGTAGGGTAGGGTACACCTTAAACCCGTACCCTACCCTACCCTACCCGCAGCCATACCCGAACCGTACCCTATCCTACCTGAATGGGTTGGACCGGGTTGGGTACTCGCGGGTAGGGTATGAATTGCCAGCCCTAGGCACGAGCACAATAACAAAGCAAAGGGAGCGCTACGTTTAGTTAATTCACTGAGCACTTCCCTGGGAGGTGGCCTTGGTTGAATTTCAATTAAAAACCAATTTGGATCCAATTCTTCACCAATTTGAAAAGCCCACTCCAAAGTCTGAAGATCAAAATTAGAAAGTGTATAAATAGGACTTAGTTTGATTTGTAGGAACCTTCATTTCATTTTTATTTTTAGTTTTGCCTTTTAGCTAAATTTTAGTTTTCACTTTAGCTTTCATTTTTAAATTTGGGAATTAGGATTGAGATCTGAGTTCTTTTTCTCCTTGTTCTTACTTCTGCATTTCTTAATTTCTGTTTCTGAATTTTGGATTGAAATTGAAGAAATTCTGTTTCAATTCTTGATCTGAAATTCATCTTTGTTTTTCTTCTGCAAAAATCCTGAGAATTGAGGAATCTGAGTTTTATTTGCTGCTTTCATTTACATTTCTTCTGCAAATTGTTTTCTATTTGATCAAGGAAGGAATTGAGATCTAGATCTACTTTCTCATCTCATTGATTTCCTGAGATCTTCAATTTCTCTTTTAGATTTCACAATTGAGCTAAGTTTACTTTCTGTTTTGTTTTTCAAGCAAATTTTACCTTTCTGTTTAGATTCTCTACAACTTATTTCATCTTCTATTTCTCTGATTAATTTCTCTTTACATTCTCTTGTTGAATTCTGAATCCCAGCTTCCACATCCCTTTACTATTCAAGCAATTTACATTTCTTGCACTCTAAGCTTCAGCTATTTACATTTCTTGCAATCTAAGCTTCAGTTATTTACATTACTTGCACTTTAAGATTTAGCTCTTTTACTTTCTTGCACTTTAAGTTTCATGCAATTTACTCTTCTGCACTTTACTTTTTTTGTCAATTTCCCCTTTCCCTTTTATTTTCATGCAATTTATCTTCTGCTATTCATGTTTCACTCAAATCATCAACTGTTTGCTTAACTAAACTAACCACCTAACTAAAATTTCTCAATCCATCAATTCCTGTGGGATCGACCTCACTCATGTGAGTAATTACTACTTGATGCGACCCGGTACACTTGCCGGTGAGTTTAGGTGTTGGAATCTAATTTCCAACCCATCAATCATCAAATTATTCTAATCTAGAAGACAATAATTAAAGAGATGATATCATTGGGGTGGGCATAGCATTTGCCTCATTCATCCCAAGCTTAAATAAAAGGTTTTTTACACATAGTGATATCATCAACATAACACAAAATATACCTAACATAATGAGGTTTATTTTGATGAATAAAGAGGTATCAGACATAGTACTATCAATTCCATAAGACTATAATGTGCAAATCAATTTTATAAACCATTCCCTAGGCGCCTATTTTTGGGGTTAATGAGAAGATTTTGATTATTAGCATAATTTTCATAATCATAATTGCTTGCGTTTACAGGATTCAGGTTATTAGAAGATGCATCCATGTTTGAGAGAACCAAAAGCTCTGGTACCATATAGAAGATCAAGCATAGTTGCTTGCGGAAGAAGCCAAACACAAGTCAAGCAGCAATAAGCAATGCAAATGTACTGAAGAGAAGTAAAGAAGGTTTCTTGAACGATAAGAAATGAAGTAATAAACCAAAGAACTAATAACTATTGAGTAATTAATATATTAGTGTAGAATTACACAAAATAGAATCTCATCCGATCAATATAAGGCGTGCGCTATATATAAGGAAACTATAGACCTTATGCTGTTGTTAGACAAAATATAATTTTTATAAGAAAATCATAAAAAGAAATAATTAGCTACATGGTGATGTCTCCATATATAATATTTAT
This sequence comes from Arachis hypogaea, assembly GCF_003086295.3. Lineage (NCBI taxonomy): Eukaryota > Viridiplantae > Streptophyta > Magnoliopsida > Fabales > Fabaceae > Arachis > Arachis hypogaea. Next base: position 57,286,949 of record NC_092046.1, read on the forward strand.
ATTTGTTTTAATTAAATTAGGTCATTTGACAGTTTGATTATTTATTTGATTTTTAAAATTGATATCAAGCAAGAAGTGCGGAAACAGTTACGGGACAATTCAAATTTTTCGCAAGTGGTGTACAAACGATAACTGTCAGTTGACATTAGGTTAGTCTATAAATAGAGTTTTAGGAACACATGGTAGGGAGTTCAGTTCTTCTTAGAAAACACTTAGAAATCCAAAACGCTCTCAACCCCTTGGCATCACAGAGTAAAATTGGGAATCTTAAGTAATTCCTCTAAACTCAAACACTTGTAATTCGTTTCTTTCCCGTTTTTATTAATAAGATTTCTCTACTTTTACTTTGTTCCTTTCTTTTTACGTTTATTTTTCTTTCTTCGTATTCTCTTTAATTTCTCCTTTGTTTTAATTTCTGCAATTAACTTTGCCTCCAGCACCTTGCATTCCTTTGTTTATTTGTTACTTTCAATCCTTTTTAATTCTTATTGACGATACGATTGCGACATTGAGATATCCATATTTTCTTTTAAACATTAACAAAAATTTGAGTAAAACAAATTGGCGTGCTAGGTAGGGGACTTTGTCAATAGATTGTAGTTTGTCAAAAGAAAAAAATCAGGAGTTTTGAATTTGCATGTTGTTACGCAGTGGGAAGATTGTGTTTCCAGAAACCAAGAAATCAACTCAGTTGACATGTCAAATACATCTGCAGCATCTTCTTCTACTTCCAACGATGAGACTAGAGGAAATGAGTCCGGGAGTTCTCCCGTGATGTCAAACGCAGAGCCTACCTTGCTGTCAGTGAGGCATGATGGCGTTGGCCATGCCCATCCTGGGTTAAATACTACTCACATAAATACTGTGGGGTGGCCGCCTTATAGCTTGCCACTGGGGTATGTCCCCCCATGGTGACACAAAGATTGCCTGTGCCTCTCTACTCAACTTTTCAAAAATCCTCTTTACCAGAATGCATATGGCATGTCAAATGTACCTATTTCTAGGGTGTCAGGTTCACACATGTCGCAACAAAATTTTTCACATGCGATTAACACAGGAAATAACAGCGCATCTAATCCTACTACATCCACTGTTACTATGGTAGAAAACTCTAGGCCTATGTTTCCTGACACATCAAGAGCAATGCCTATTAATCATCCTAGTCAAACTGTTGTATCATTAGCAAATATTAAACAACAGATGGATGAAAGCCACCATGATCTAGTAAACAGATTAACTTATCAAATGGTGACAGTTTTAAATCCTCTTTTAGAAAACACAAACACTATAATTGAGCAATTAAATAGGCAAGTCAATAGAATTGCTACTGTGGTAAATTTAGAAGAAAATGATAACCATGGTTCAGGGCTTGATAATGTCAATCAAAATGGTGGAGCAATTCCTAATTATGACGTTCATATGCCTAGACATGGTCAAAATGCTAATGATATGTTAAAAAGACTTAGGCAAAACAACTTAGGGGGCATTATAATCTAGCAAAAAATGTCGAACAAGTTTTAAACCATTTGGGATTTAATGTTGGTTGCTTAAATAGGCCATATTTTGTGTCTGCTTTTCCTGAATGTGTCCAACAAGCAGAGCTCCCAAGAGGTTGGAAAATTCCAAAATCCCTGACAAAATTTTTTGGAGAAGAAAATGAGTCTAAAGTAGAGCATATTGCTCGATATACTATTAAAATTAGGGAAGCAACTTCTAATGAATATCTCAAGATGAGATACATTCCTTCTTCTTTCACAAAAAATGCATTTACATGGTTCTCCGAGACCAAATTCTATTCATTCTTGAGCGCAGTTATAAAGAAATTTTTATGATCAATTTTTCCGAGGTGAATTGAAAGTTAGCCTTACGGATTTATTCTCTGTCAAACATGCAGAAGGAGAATCCATCGACACTTATTTGGCATAGTTTAGAAACATGAGAAATAAGTGTTTTACTCCGATTTCGAAAACTGAAGTTGTCAAAATGGCAACTAATTGGTTAGAATTTGGAGTTAGGAAGAAACTTGTCAATCAGCAAACTTTATGTAACACCCCGAATTTTTGAAAATTAAATAATTAGTGATTTATGATTTATTATATTTATTGAGAGTTTTATTTAAAGAAAATTATTTTTACAAAAATTAATTAAATTAAATTTTATAATATTTTAAATTTAAAATTTATTAAGATTTTAAATAATTTTTATTATAATAAGATAATTCAAAAAATAAAAAATAAAAGAATTATTATTATTATTATTATTATTATTATTATTATTATTATTATATTCCTTTCACGAGGGTCATTACATATCCATTATATATATATATATATATATATATATGTATACATAGTTAGGAAAGAGAGCAAGCCAAAACGTGGCTGATGTATAGCCATATATATATACATATATAATTGTTCGGTAGGTCGGGTACCGGACGGTCCTGATTAGTGAGGGGGGGTCTCGTCTGGTCATAGGCTACCGGGCTAGTGTAGCCGAGGTCCCGAGAACTTCACGTGAAAAAGGGGGTGTCACCTGCAAAGGCACTCCGATGCTCTAGTCAGTGAGTGTGCAGGCGAAAAGAGGGGTAGAATGATGTGTGACGTACCGTGGGGGAAGGGTAGGTCCTTCCCCATTTATACCGTGTCAGAGGTGGGCCCTGCAAGGACAGGCCCACCTTCGTCGAGACCTTCCTTGCACAGCTGTAGCAAAGCTGTCAGGGATGCGTGTCCGGGTCGGCGATCGGGCGCCTTGCTCGTAACCGTTCGGGTCGGGTGCTGGGATATATTCATCCATGCCTATCTGTACCCCTGCATCTTTACATAACAGACTGATCAAGCTTGGGTAAGCCAATTTAGCATCAGTGAATTCCTTGTTTGTAAATATGTAAATTTCACCAGGAATCAGCTGATGAATCTCTACTTCCTTTCCCAGCATAATACAGTGAATCATCACTGCCCTCTTGACAGTGACTTCAGATCGATTGCTGGTTGGAAGTATAGAATGCCTAATGAAATCTAGCCAACCTCTAGCAACTGGTTTGAGATCACCTCTCTTTAGTTGGTTTGGGATACCTTTTGAATTAGTAATCCACTTGGTTCTAGGGAGGCATATGTCCTCTAGAACTTGATCTAGCCTTTTATCCTTGGCCATTATCCTATTAAAGAACTCTGGATCATCTTGTAGTTGAGGAAGTTTGAGAACTTCTCTCACTTTGTCAAAATGGAAGTAAATAATCTTCCCTCTGACCATAGTCCGAAAGGTGTAGAAAGCAGTTCCCTCTAATCTTTACTTTTCTGTCATCCACAGATTTGCATAAAATTCCTGGACCATGTTTCTTCCAACATGTATCTCAGGATTAGCCAAGACTTTCCAGTCCCTGTTTTGAATCTGCTCTTGGATCTCCGGGTATTCGTCTTCTTTCAAATTGAACTTAACTTCCGGCATCACTTATCTTCTGCACACAATTTTGAAATAATGGTCTGCATGTTCTTTGGTGCAGAAGTTCTCGTGCATCCAACCTGTTTTTGGATTGCTTTCTTTCTTCTCTCTTGAAGTAGTTTGTCTTCCTTTGGGTGCCATGAGATTGGTTTGTTTTAACTCAGGGATCGCGAAAATCACACCAAACTTAGAGATTTGCTTGCCCTCAAGCAAAATAAAAAGAAATAAGATGAATAGATGGAGAGAAGGATTCGAATGATGGAGGAAAGGGATGACCGAATGTATAAATAAAGGGGAGGGAGGGAATGGGTTCGAAATTTTAGAGAAAGATATGATATGAAAGATATGATTGATAAAAGATAATCATGATACGAAAAAGAGAAGATTGTTTTCAAAATTTAAGAGATATAAAAAAGATATGAGGAAGTTAGATCTGAATTTTTGTTTATGCATTGGTGCACAAATTGTAAATCACACTTTTCACAACTCGTACCACTAACCAGCAAGTGCACTGGGTCGTCCAAGTAATACCTTACGTGAGTAAGGGTCGAATCCCACGGAGATTGTTGGCTTGAAGCAATCTATGGTTATCTTGTAATTCTTAGTCAGGATATCAATTATAATTATCAGTTTGGATTGCGACAAATAAAAGAGCATGAATTAAATACTTGTTATGCAGTAATTGAGAATATGTTGGAGTTTTGGAGATGCTTTGTCTTCTGAATCTCTTCTTTCCCCCTGTCTTCTTCTTCACGCACGCAAGGTTTCTCCTATGGCAAGCTGTGTGTTGGTGGATCATCGTTGTCAATGGTTACCATCCGTCCTCTCAGTGAACTTGGCTTAAGAGGGTATTTGCTCAAGTGCCTCTGCAAACAGAATCTTTATTTCAAGAGTCCTGAGATAGTCTGCAAAGCGAGCAAATTGCTTATCCTGCTCCTCTTGGTGGAGTTTTTGAGGATAAGGTATCTTGGCTTTGTACTCCTCAACGTTGGTTGCTGCAGGTTTATTTCCTACAGAGGTGGTTGGAGAAGCCTTTTTAGAGGGGTTGTTATCAGCACTTGTGTGTGTCTGATCCCTCACTGGCATTTGAATGCCAGGGTTAGAAGCTGGAGTGGCGTTGGACACGAACTCCTTACTTGTTCCTGGCGTTTGAACGCCAGAATTGAGCTTCCATTGGGCGTTTGACGCCACATCCTTGCCTGTTTCTGGCGTTTGAACGCTAGAGTTATTCCTCTCTGGGCTCTTATTGTCCTCAGAGGGATTTTGGATAGTAGGTTGTTCATTTCTTGGCTTCCTGCTGCCTTGAAGTGAGGTATTTAATATTTTTCCACTTCTTAATTGAATTGCTTGGCACTCTTCCATTATTTATTTTGATAACTGCTGTTCTGTTTGCTTCAACTGTACTTCCATATTCAGATTAGCCATTCTTGTGTCTTGTAGTATCTCCTTGAATTCGGCCAGTTGTTTTGTTAGAAAGTCTAATTGCTGATTGAATTCAGTAATTTGTTCTGCAGGACTAAGTTCAGCAGTTACTGTTTTAGCCTCTTCTTTCATGGAGGATTCACTGCTTAGGTATAGATGCTGATTTCTGGCAACTGTATCAATAAGCTCTTGAGCCTCTTCAATTGTCTTTCTCATGTGTATAGATCCACCAGCTGAGTGATCTAGAGAAATTTGAGCTTTCTCTGTAAGCCCATAATAGAAGATGTCTAACTGCACCCATTCTGAAAATATTTCAGAGGGGCATTTTCTTAGCATCTCTCTGTATCTCTCCCAGGCATAATAAAGAGATTCATTATCTCCTTGCTTAAAGCCTTGGATGTCCAGCCTTAGCTGTGTCATCCGTTTTGGAGGGAAGTATTGATTTAGGAATTTTTCTGACAGCTGTTTCCATGTCCTTATGCTAGCCTTAGGTTGGTTATTTAACCACCTCTTAGCTTGGTCTTTTACAGCAAATGGAAACAGTAATAATCTGTAGACATCCTGATCTACTTCTTCTTTATCATGTACTGTGTCAGCAATTTATAAAAATTGTACCAGAAACTCTGTAGGTTCTTCTTGTGGAAGACCAGAATACTGGCAACTTTGCTGCACCATGATAATGAGCTGAGGATTCAACTTAAAGCTACTGACTTCAATGGATGGTATACAGATACTGCTCCCATATGAAGCAGTAGTGGGGTTAGCATATGACCCCAGAGTCCTTCTGGACTGTTCATTTCCACTTAGGTCCATGATGGAGAAAGGGAGATGATGCAGATTGCAAAAATAATTTTTTTTTGAAACCGAAATTAAAATAAAATAAAATAAAAAAAATAACTGAAAAATTTACTATATTTTCGAAAATTAGAAGAAAAAGAAATAAAAAAAATTGAAAACTAAATTAATTAATTAAAAAATTTGAAAAAGATGTGGGTGGGGATTTTCGAAAAAAATGAAGAGAGAGAAATTGGTTAGGAAGTTTTGAAAAAGATATGTCTTAAAATTAAAGATACTTGTAAGAAAATAAAATAAAATAAAATAAAGAAAAGATATGAAAAAGATTTAATTTTAAGATTTGAGATTAGAAAAGATAAGATAAGTTAGGTAAGAGAAGATAAGGAATTTAAATTAAAAAGTTTTGAAATTTAAATTTTAAATTTGAAATTTTGAAATTTGAAATTTGAAATTTGAAATTTTAAAAATTTAAATTTGAAAATTGAAATTTGAAAGTTGAAATTTCAAAATTGAATTTTGAATTTTCGAAAAAGTCAACAATATAAGATAAGGATTTGAAAAAGATTTAAATTTTGAAAAGATTTGATTTTTAAATTTGAAAATTAAATTTTGAATTTTAAATTTTGAAATTTGAATTTTGAACTTTTGGAAGTTAAAATTTGAAATTTGAAATAAGATAAGATAAAATTTTGAAAAAGATATGATTTTTTTGAAAAAAAATTTGAAATTTGAAATTTTTTAAAACTAAGATAAGATAAAATAGAAATTTTAAAATAAAAATCTGAAACTCTTATATAAATTTCGAAAATTAACTTAAAATAAAGAGAAAAGATATTATTTTTTTTAATTTAATGAGGAAAGAGAAAAAAATAAAATGACACAAAACTTGAAAATTTTTAGATCTAGGATCCTGAGTTTTCGAAAATTTGAAGAGAAAAACAACTAAAAGACACCCAACTTAAAATTTTAAGATTAAACAAAAAGAAAACACAAGAACAACTTGAAGATCAAGAAGAACACAAAGAACAAAACTCAAGGAACTCAAGAATATAAAAAGAACACCAAACTTAAAATTTTTAGAAAACTAAAAATAAGTTTTCAAAAATTAAAGAAAAATAACAAGAAGACACCAAACTTAAAAATTTGACACAAGATTTAATCAAAGAAAAATTATTTTTGAAAAGTTTTGAAAGGAAGATACCAAAAAATTTGAAAATTACTGTAATTAATAAACACTGAAAATCAAAGAAGCAATAGTTACCAAGAACATAAGCACAACGCTCTAACCAATTGAGTTATGAAAGAAAGAAAAAAAAATATTCTTAAAAAACCTTTTTGAAATTTTTGAAAAAAATAGAGAGGGAAAATAAAGATAAGAGACTCAAATTTAATGACTCTAAATTAAAAAGATAATTTTTTCCTAATCTAAGCAACAAAATAAACCGTCAGTTGTCCAAACTCGAACAATCCCCGGCAACGGCGCCAAAAACTTGGTGCACAAATTGTAAATCACACTTTTCACAACTCGTACCACTAACCAGCAAGTGCACTGGGTCGTCCAAGTAATACCTTACGTGAGTAAGGGTCGAATCCCACGGAGATTGTTAGCTTGAAGCAATCTATGGTTATCTTGTAATTCTTAGTCAGGATATCAGTTATAATTATCAGTTTGGATTGCGACAAATAAAAGAGCATGAATTAAATACTTGTTATGCAGTAATTGAGAATATGTTGGAGTTTTGGAGATGCTTTGTCTTCTGAATCTCTTATTTCCCCTGTCTTCTTCTTCACGCACGCTTCACGCACGCAAGGTTCCTCCTATGGCAAGCTGTGTGTTGGTGGATCACCGTTGTCAATGGTTACCATCCGTCCTCTCAGTGAAACTGGTTCCGGTGCGCTGTCACCGCACGGCTAATCATCTGTCGGTTCTCACTCATGCTGGAATAGGATCCATTGATCCTTTTGCGTCTGTCACTACGCCCAACCCTTGTGAGTTTGAAGCTCGTCACAGTCATTCAATCCCTGAATCCTACTCGGAATACCACAGACAAGGTTTAGACTTTCCGGATTCTAAAGAATGCTGCCAATGGATTCTAGCTTATACCACGAAGATTCTGATTAAGGAATCTAAGAGATACTCATTCAATCGAAGGTAGAACGGAGGTGGTTGTCAGTCACGCGTTCATAGGTTGAGAATGGTGATGAGTGTCACGGATCATCACATCCATCATAGTGAAGTGCGAATGAACATCTTAGATAGAAACAAGCGTGTTTGAATAGAAAACAGAAATACTTGCATTAATTCAACGAGACACAACAGAGCTCCTCACCCCCAACAATGGAGTTTAGAGACTCGTGCCGTTAAAGAGTACAAAGTTTAGATCTAAAATGTCTTGAGGTACAAAATAAATCTCTAAAAGTTGTTTAAATACTAAACTAGTAACCTAGGTTTACAGAAAATGAGTAAACTAAGATAGATGGTGCAGAAATCCACTTTTGGGGCCCACTTGGTGTGTGCTAGGGCTAAGACTTAAGCTTTACACGTGCTTAGGCTGTTTCTGGAGTTAAACGCCAGGTTGTAACCTGTTTCTGGCGTTCAACTCCCATTTGTAACTTGTTTCTAGCGTTTGACGCTAGACTGCAACATGGAACTGGCGTTGTATGCCAGTTTACATCGTCTATCCTTGAGCAAAGTATGAACTATTACATATTGCTGAAAAGCCCTGGATGTCTACTTTCCAACGCAATTGAGAGCGCGCCAATTGGACTCATGTAGCTCTAGAAAATCGATTCCGAGTGCAGGGAGGTCAGAATCCAACAGCATCAGCAGTCCTTTTTCAGCCTGAGTCAGATTTTTGCTCAGCTCCCTCAATTTCAGCTAGAAAATACCTGAAATTATAGAAAAACACACAAACTCATAGTAAAGTCCAGAAATATAATTTTTATTTAAAAACTAATAAAAATATAATAAAAAGTGACTAAAACATATTAAAAACTACCTAAAAACAATGCCAAAAAGCGTATAAATTATCCGCTCATCATGCATCTAAGAAATAAAAGATAATATGAATGAGTTAAAAAGATTTGAAGAGAAATTGGAAATATGAATGAGTTTTAAAAAAGAATTGAGAAGAATTTGAAAAGAATTAGAAAAGAAATTTTTTTTTTTAAATTATGAATTTTTTAGAATGGGAATTGAGAATTGAATGTTTGTAATATTTGGATGCAAAAAATCTTGAATTAAAACATGAAAAGTCGACAAAAATTGGATTGGAAATGAAATTACCTCTCCCCTAGCTGTTCTGGCATTAAACGCTAGAATGGCTATCATTCTGGGCGTTTAACGCCCATCTGGTGGCCATTTTGGGCATTTAACGCCCAGCCAGGTACCCTGGCTGGCGTTAAACGCTAGAAATTCTTCTTCACTGGGCGTTTTTCTGAACGCCCAGAATGCTGCCTATTCTGGCGTTTAACGCCCAGAATGATACCTTTACTGGCGTTAAATACCCAGAATGGTAGCCATTCTGGCGTTTAACGCCCAAATTGCCTCTTTACTGGCGCTTTAACGCCAGTGAGCTCTTTTTTTCTGTGATTCCTCTGCTTTATGTTCTGAACCTTCATTTTCTTGACTTGTTCACTGAATAGAATTAACAAACATGAATAACAAAATTAAATGGACTTATATAATTGTTATAAACATCTAATTTTTTATAATGACTGGGTTGCCTCTTAGCAAGCGCTTCTTTACTGTCTTTAGCTGGACTTTTACTGATCTGTTAATTTAGTCTCAGTTTTCAGCACTCTTGCTCAACATTGCCTTCAAGATAATATTTGACTCTCTGTCCATTAATAATGAATTTTTTGTCAGAGTCAATATCCTGAAGCTCCACATATCCATATGGTGACACACTTGTAATCACATATGGTCCCTTCGACCGGGATTTCAATTTTCCAGAGAACAATCTGAGCCTGGAGTTAAACAGCAAAACCTTCTGCCCTGGCTCAAAGACTCTAGATGACAACTTTTTGTTATGCCATCTTTTTGCTTTCTCTTTATAAATTTTTGCATTTTCGAAAGCGTTGAGTCTGAATTCCTCCAGCTCATTCAACTGGAGTAATCTTTTCTCTCCAGCTACCTTAGCATCAAGGTTGAGGAATCTGGTTGCCCAGTAGGCTTTGTGTTCCATTTCCACTGGCAAATGACAAGCTTTTCCATACACAAGCTGGTATGGAGAGGTCCCTATAGGGGTCTTGAATGCTGTTCTGTATGCCCACCGAGCATCATCCAGACTTCTTGCCCAATCCCTTCTACGGGTACTTACAGTCCGTTCCAGGATTCGTTTTAGTTCTCTATTTGAGACTTCAGCCTTCCCATTTATCTGTGGATGATATGGAGTCGCCACTTTATGGTTAATTCCATATCGGACAAGAGCAGAGGCAAGCTGTTTATTGCAGAAATGAGTGCCTCAATCACTGATCAGTATCCTAGGGACACCGAACCTACTGAAAATATGCTTCTAGAGGAACTTCATTACTATCTTAGTATTATTAGTGGGTGTTGCAATTGCCTCTACCCATTTAGATACATAGTCTACTGCCACCAGAATATAAGTGTTTGAATATAATGGTGGGAAAGGCCCCATGAAGTCAATACCCCATACATCAAACAACTCAATCTCCAAGATCCCTTGCTGAGGCATGGCATAACCGTGAGGCAGATTACCAGCTCTCTGGCAACTGTCACAGTTACGTACAAACTCTCGGGAGTCTCTATAGAGAGTAGGCCAGTAGAAGCCACATTGGATAATCTTTGTGGCTGTTCGCTCACGTCCAAAATGTCCTCCATATTGTGATCCATGGCAATGCCATAGGATCTTCTGTGCCTCTTCTCTAGGCATGCATCTACAGATTATTCCATCTGTGCACCTCTTAAAGAGATACAGTTCATCCCACAAGTAGTACTTTGCATCAGTAACCAATTTTTTCGTTTGTTGCTTATTGTACTCCTTGGGTATGAATCTCACAGCTTTATAGTTTGCAATGTCTGCAAACCATGGTACTTCTTGAATGGCAAAGAGTTGCTCATCTGGAAAGGTTTTAGAGATCTCAGTAGAAGGGAGGGACGCTCCTGTTACTAGTTCTATCCGGGATAGGTGATCAGCTAATTGGTTCTCTGTCCCTTTTTTGTCACTTATTTCTATATCAAACTCTTGCAGAAGCAACACCCATCTTATGAGTCTTGGTTTTGAATCCTACTTTGTGAGGAGATATTTTAGAGCAGCATGGTCAGTGTACACAATCACTTTTGATCCCACTAAGTAAGATCTGAACTTGTCAATGGCATAAACCACTGCAAGCAGCTCCTTTTCTGTGGTTGTGTAATTCTTTTGTGCATCATTCAAAACATGGCCAGCATAGTAAATGACGTGCAAAAGCTTGTTATGCCTCTGTCCCAATACTGCACCAACAGCATGGTCACTAGCATCACACATTAGTTCGAATGGTAGTGTCCAGTCTGGTGCAGAAATGACTGACGTTGTGACCAGCTTAGCTTTCAGAGTTTCAAACACCTACAGACACTCTGTGTCAAATACAAATGGCGTGTCATCAGCTAACAGATTACTCAGAGGTTTTGCAATTTTTGAAAAATCCTTTATAAACCTCCTATAGAATCCTTCATGCCCCAGAAAGCTTCTGATTGCTTTAACATTGGTAGGTGGTGGTAATTTTTCAATTACCTCTACCTTAGCTTGATCCACCTCTATTCCCTTGTTTGAAATTTTGTGCCCAAGGACAATTCCTTCAGTCACCATAAAGTGACATTTTCTCCAATTTAAAACCAGGTTAGTCTCTTGGCACCTTTTCAAAACAAGTGCTAGATGGTCAAGACAGGAGCTGAATGAGTCTCCAAATACTGAGAAGTCATCCATGAAGACTTCCAGAAATTTCTCTACCATATCAGAGAAGATAGAGAGCATGCACCTCTGAAAGTGATGCACGAAAACTTGTCTCTCAACAAATTTCCCTCGGCAAGTATACCGAATTGTCGTCAAGTAAAAACTCACAATAGAGTGAGGTCGAATCCCACAGGGATTGATTGGTCAATCAACTTTACTTAGAAGAATGTTCTAGTTGAGCTAAGCAGAAATTGAGTTGAGTAATTGCAGAAAGTTAAATGGCGGGAAAGTAAATAACAGAAAATGTAAATGTTAGAAATAAAGAGCAGAATGTAAATGGCGGAAAGTAAATTGCAGAATCTTAAATAGGGAATTGGGAGGATGAGCATAAAAGTAAGTGGCAGAAAGTAAAGAGAATGGGTAAGATCAGAAATGGGGATTCATTGGGCTCAGGAGATGTTGTATTCTCCAGATCAAGTTCATTCTCATCTCTTCCTCAATCAATGCATTCATTGATCTCCTTGGCAATCTTAAGTGATTGGATTCCAATTCCTTGGTAATTCAATCTCTCAAATCTTGATCAATAGCCAATTCTTTGGTCTAATTGCTCATGAGAAGAGATGAAGTATTGTCACTGATTATACCACATGTATTCCCAAATTAAAGTGTTGGTAGGATTATATGTCACTATATCCATCCAAACCCCAATTTGGTCCAACATGAGAAAGCATTTCTAGCATGATCTCTTCATTCCTCTTCCAAGGTTTCGAAGAGATCCAAGTATGAATAGCTTCTTTTCCAAGACAACTACCCAATTGGATGAAGATTGAAAGCTTTCTAGTAAATCAAGAGAAAAGAAAGAAGAAGAATAATGAAAACTATTATTGATCCATCAAATTACAACAGAGCTCCCTAACCCAATGAAATGGGTTTAGTTGTTCATAGCTTTGGGAATGGAAAGCATAAATGAAAAGTACATACTGAAGAATAAAACTAGAAGTTGCAGAGAAAGTAAAATATACAGAGTGTAGTTCTCCAAAATGCCCAAAAGCTCCCTACTAGTTCAAAACTACTCCTATATATACTACTCTTCTGATCTTCTAGTTGGCTCTTCAAGTCTTGGATATGGGCCTTCGATCTTGAGTTGAAGCAGTTACAATCTTCAGTGGGCTCAGCTTTGCTTGCAGAAAAAGTGTGAGTTAGGCATGGGCGTTAGTTAGGACGTTAGTGGTGTTAACGTTAAATGAAAATGTGGGTTCGAGAACGTTAGTGATGATCACGTTTTTCACTAACATTCCAAGCTAAAAACATTCCACGTTAACTTCAACGTTAGTGGCATTAACATGACCACTAACGTTGCCTTTTGGTCCTTCGCAAACGTTATTGGCATTCACCTTTTCCAATAACGTTGCTTATTGCCTCCTTTCCCCACGTTAGAGTTCACGTTAGTATAATTAACGTGACCCTTAACGTGGGCATGCCTAAGCTTCGAGAGCGTTAGTGACACTTACCTTTGTCACTAACGCTCCAAACGCCCCTTGACGTGGTGGAAATTGGCGGGTTAAGAAATTATTATAAGAGATACGTTGCAAGTACAATTCTTAACCAACAAAAATCCGCTTATCAATTTAGAAGGGTTGTCATAAAATTAGAATTAAAATACTGGGAGTATGAATCCCAGGTCGTCTCCCAACGAGTTGCAAAAAGATGTGCTATTTTATTAATCAGATATTTTCCAAAAGGGTTTGAGTTTGATAGACAGGAAATTAAATAAGAGAATTTATGTAATTTAAATAAAAACCTTGACCGGGAGTAGATTAGTTGGAAGTCCTATCCTTATTGGAGTTCTCCCAAGATTAATTGATAATTGAAGGTTGTTCTGCTTAGTTATCCTTTACCAGATAAAGGAAAGTCAAGCAAGTTGGAAGTCAGTTTCTATTCACAAGTTCTAATCCTCTCCCTTAGGAAGGACTAGTGTCAGTGACTAGAGGGCGACCCAACGATAAACCCAATTACAATTTTACTCTTGAGCATTCCAACTCAAGGTTCTCCTTTCAACCAACTCCCAATCAAGTTATGGAACTACTCGCTCATTATGAATGTAACATTCACGAAATAAGAAAGGAAAATAAAGAAAGACATGATAAATAATAATAATCAAAGAGACCAATTAAAAATAAAAATAGTTCTTGTATTAATAAATTCTAAAAAAATAATCCAATAGTAACTCTGAATAAATTAAGGATATGAAAGAGTAAGTGACAAGTAAGGAAAACAAACTAGAGTAATGAAGTCTTGGCGGAGGTAATAACTCTTCTCAATATCCCAATCCAAAAAGCAATAAAAACAAAATCCTAAGAACTATGAATGTGTAGAGAGAAAACCTAGAGAGGAGTAAAGTCAGATCTAAAAACTAAAATTATGCGGAATGAATGTCGTCCCTCGTCTCTGCATGTTACCTGGCTCTAATCTGCTTTTCTGGGCCGAAAACTGGGTCAAAACATGGCCCAAAATTGCCCCCAGCGAATTCTGCAAATTCTGCAGATCGCGCACGTCACGCGATCGCGTCATCCAGCATTTTGTCTTGCCACGCGTGTGCGTCGTCCACGCATTTGCGTCACTCATGCAGCTTTTAGTTCACGCGTTCGCGTCAGGCACACGAGCGCGTCACTATGATTTCTCCAATTCACGCGGTCGCGTGAGCCATGCGTCCGCGTCGCTTCTCGCTGGTCATCTCTTTAATTTCTTATGTTCCTTCCATTTTTGCAAGCCTCCTTTCCAATCTCCAAGTCATTCATGCCCTATAAAGCCTGAAACACTTAACATACGGATCACGACATCAAATGGAATAAAGGAGAATTAAAATACATAATTAAAAGTCTCTAGGAAGCAAGTTTTCAACCATGGAGTAATTTTGGGAAGGAATTGTAAATACATGCTAATCATATGAATAAGTGGGTAAAGATTTGATAAAACCATACAATTAAACACAATATAGACCATAAAATAATGGTTTATCAACCTCCCCACATTTAGACATTAGCATGTCCTCATGCTTAGTTGAAGGAGATAAAATAAATGAATATGAACATGTAAAACTCATGCAATGCAATGCAACCTATACATATGAATGCAACTATATGATTCTTGTCCACTTGGTCAAAAGTAAATAAGCTCTTCAAGACAATCACAAATCAAATTCCACTAATTCAATTCTTATATAGTAAGAATAGATAAAAATGCAAGAAGGTAGCTCATGAAAGCAGGGAACATAGAATTTAAGCATTGAACCCTCACTGATGATGTATGTATGCTCTAATCTCTCTAGTGTATAAGGTAGTCACTCTATCCTTCTCTAATCATGCTTTCTAATTTTTGTTCTTCACCTAACCAATCAACAATATTTAATGTACCAATACAAACATCATGAGGTCTTTTCAAGGTTGTAATGGGGCCAAGGTAAGGGCAAGGGTACATATATGGCTAAGTAAGCTTATAAATTGAATCTTTAATTAACCTAAGCTTTCACCTAACACACACATATATATATATATATATATATATATATATATATATATATTCTATATAACTTAAATTTCACACCTAGCTACCCAAAATTTCCCTTTCACATTCCGTACTCATGTATCAACTTTTATTTTAATTTTATCACATGTGCATTGATCCTTGAATTTTAACTTAGTATTGGGGTAATTTTGTCCCCTTATTTAATTATTGAATATTTTTAGATTTTTTTTCCTCTTTTTTTTTTAACATGAAAATAAACATAGCTTATCAATGCACATGGATTCTTAATTCTTTTATAAGTTCACATGAGTAGGTACCCAAATTCCCATTATATTATCATGACACATTTCCTTATTATCTTTTGTTCCCCACAATCTCCCCATATTCAATTAACACACAATTCTATCTTAAGCTTGATGTCAGGGAATTTTGGCCAGTTTCACTGACCTTTTCTTTACTGTTTTAGGGTAGTTTCATGCATTTTCTTAGTTAATAAGCAAGTTTTGGGTAGATAATCACTTACATCTTGATTCAATCAAACATTGTGAAATTTATATGATTTTATGAGAATTATGCATGAATTGAATGATAAAGTGGATGATGCATGATCTCATGAGTTAGAACCTAGCTTTGATGCACTTTACTTGCTTGATTTTAGGATAAAGGAAGCAAGGAAGATGCCACGTTAGTCTAACTAACGTGACCATTAACGTGGAATGGGAGCTAGCTTGCAATGTTAATGAGAAAGGTGATCGCCAATAACGCCTTCGTGAGCCATCATAGCCCATGTTAGTTGCCACGTTAACTACATTAATGTGGAAGCTAACGTGGAAGAGAAGTAAAGCTCCAACATTAGTGGTAAAAGTGAATACCACTAACGTTGGAAAAAGGGACACACTTAGCCACGTTAAGAGTCACGTTAATTACATTAACATGAACTCTAACGTGGAAGGAACAAAGAAGTGCCAACGTTAGTGACACTCACCTTTGTCACTAACGTTGGACCAAGCCACTATTAGCCACGTTAGTTGCCACGTAAACTACATTAACGTGGAAGCTAACGTGGAGGAAAGAAATGATGAGCCAACGTTAGTGACACTCACCTTTGTCACTAACATTGGAGATGGCAATCACCACCACGTTAGTGGCCACGTTAATACAATTAACGTGAGGCACTAACATGAGAAGGGGCGTTTGGAGCGTTAGTGACAAAGGTAAGTGTCACTAACGCTCTCGAAGCTGAGGCATGCCCACGTTAGGGGTCACGTTAGCTACACTAACGTGGACTCTAACGTAGGAAGGAAAGGCAACAAGCAAACGTTATTGGAAAAGGTGAATGCCAATAACGTTTGTGAAGGACCAAGAGGCAACGTTAGTGGTCACGTTAGTGCCACTAACGTTGAAGTTAACGTGGACCATCTTAGGTTAGGAACGTTAGTGAAAAAGGTGATCATCACTAACATTCTCGAACCCACATTTTCACTTAACGTTAACACCACTAACATCCTAACTAACGTCCATGCCTAACTTCACATTTTCTCTGCAAGCAAAACTGAGCTCACTGAAGACTGCAACTGCTTCAACTTAAGATCCAAAGGCCCATTGATAAACCACTATTTTATGGTTTATCATGTGCTCAATGGAGTGATTTTTATCAACTCTTTACCACTTATTCATACTCACTTGAATATGGGCTACTTGAGACAGATGGTCAACTTGGAGCTCTTTGTGGCTTTAAGAGTAAAAGGGAGATGGTTAGTGGTTGGCAACACAATCCTAGGTTCATTATGGTAGGTAGCTCACGGCTGAATTATTATGGTTGCAAGAATACTATATTGAATGGGTCTAGGAAGTTGGTTGGCCACTTTAGTGAGAATTCAGATTGCCTGCCACCCGATTGGAACACTAATGATCAACAAGATGACGGGTGCAAAAGCAAGATTTGAGACCCCAAAATTCATTCTGGCAATCAACACTCATGGGGCCTTATCACTTGCTTTAACTTACTTGAAGGCTTTCTGCGCCTAGTTTGGGATCCCGGAGGCTATTGGCATTCCAAACATTGGTGGAGATTTCTGGATGAATTCAAGCACAAGCCACCATAACAAAAGACTCCCCAAATGTCCAACTTAAGGACTTTAACTAAAAGTGCTAGGTGGGAGACAACCCACCATGGTATGATCACTCCTTTTTCCAATTATAATTTTATTTAGTTTTGTTTGTTTTTGAGTTTTATTTTACTTCATTGAACCTGGAATAATTCATAACATCTGCATCAGCATCTGCATACTGCATAATTGCATAAAAAAAATCGCACGTGACGCGACAACGTCGCCGACGCGCCCGCGTCACCAGTGCGTTGGGAAGAAAAAAAGATTGAACATAGAGTCATGCGAAAGCATGGCTGGAGGTGTGCCTTTGGCACAAATTGATCCACGCGACCGCGTCGCTAACACGTCCGCGTCATGTAGGAAAATGCCTCCCATGCGTCCGCATCACCCACGCGAACGTGTGGCCCTGTAAAATCGACGTAAACGGGTGTATGGCAGAATGTTGGGCTGGAACGTGGCTGGACTAGTGCTAGAAGCACAAACCCTATCACGCGACTGCGTGCCCCATGCGTCCGCGTCACTTTCAAAATATGGCCATCCACGCGATCGTGTCAACCACGCGACCGCGTCACCCAATAATTTGGCAAAAAGAGTTTCGAACAGAGAGTTGCGTGAACGCGAGGCTGCACTCGCGCCAATCGCACAAATCAGGTCACGCGATCGCGTGACCCACGCGTCCGCATCACCTGACCTTATCGCGCACCACGCGACCGTGTCACTCATGCGTCCGCGTCGCTTGCACCGCACAGCTTATCCAGATCAGCCAAATATCTTATCTTTTCTTCCCCAATCCTAATTTTTCTTATCCTTTCTTACTTTCTTCTTCTTCATCTTTTTAACTTCTCATCCCTCTTATCTTTCATTTTATTTATTTAATTTATTTGCATTCTTTCATTCATTGCATTTTAATTTTGTGCATATTTTTATTTTTTTCTTAATTTATTATTTTACCATTGGTGTTCAAATGTTCTTATTCAACTGTTACATCTTTTCTGGTATTTTCTTGGTGCTTATGACTTGTTTTATTCTGATTAGGTAACATTATTTAAATCAATGCTAATCTTTTATGATACTTGTACTTCTCTTGCATTGATATGAACTTATACTATCTTGCATTACCCACATTCCCCTCTCCTTTGTTGCAAATTCTGCACCACTGGTATGCCATGTGCTTCTATTGTTTTCTCACTTGCATGTTGTAGCTACCATGTAATTGAGACCCTCATTATTTGGCATTAACCAACCCATGTTTTATTTGTTTTTTATCTTTGTTTTGGGTTACTTTTCTTCCCTTTTTCTTTCAGGATGGCCACCAGGAAGAGAACCGGAAGACGTTTACATGGGAGAGACAAACAAGTTCCTACGCACATTCCTTGACGAGAAAAGCGTCAGTTGAAGCAACCTGTCCACTTGCACATCTTAGCATGCATCGAGGACGGTGCAATCTTTAAGTGTGGGGAGGTCGATATCGATCTCCATGGGTTAGTCATTTTCTTCTTTTCAAAACCATTATTTTATTTTCTCTGTTTGTTCATTGTTGCATTTGCATGGTTAATTGCATGTTTATTTGATTTTGTGCATTTAGTTACTACTTGGATGAAGTAATATTTTATTTTTCAAGAAATTTTTATAATATTTCACTAATTTAAATTGAAAAATTTTTGTGTTAAACTTGTTTGAAGTTGTATTTGGAACATGGTTTTTGAGTCAAAGAACACACAACCTGTGAGATTTTGAGCTTATTTACATGGTTACATTATTTAACCATAAATTTTTATTCTTGTGTGTTTTCTTCTCTATAATTGCAATCTTTGCTTTGTTCCATTCTATATGTCCATTATTTAGTGTATTTACATGCTTGCATATGATTGAGGCCATTATTTGTTATTAGCTCACTTATCCCAAATAAGCTTACCTTTTACATCACCCTTGTTAGCAACTTTGAACTTTTTAATCCCCTTCTATTTCATAACCACATTACTAGCCTTAAGCAGAAAAACAAAATAAAAATCCCAAGTTGAATCCTTGGTTAGCTTAAGATAGATATTGTGTATAATTTAAGTGTGGGGAATTTTATGGGAATATGGGATGATATGAAAAAATAGGGAATTAAATTGAATAAGTTATTTAAAAATTTGGGAAGCATGCTCATATGAAATCAAAATAATTAAATTACCATGTGCATTGAAAAAAAAATATTAAGTAATTAAATAAGGGGATACAAAAAAAAAAGGAGAAGAAAAGAAAAGAGAAGAAAATAATATTACCCCAAATGCAAAATAAAAAGAATCAATGCACATGGGACAAAATTCAAAAAATAAGTTTGATACTTGAGCATGAAATACAAAAGAAAAAAAAATTTTGGGTAGCTAGGTAAAGTATTTTAAATTATATAAAGTATGTATATGTTAGGTGAGATCTTAGACTAATCAAAGATTCACTTTATAAAGCTCACTTGGCCATACATATATCCTTACCTTTACCTCAGCCCCATTACAACCCTAAAAAGACCTCATGATGTTTGCATTAATATGCTAAATATTTGTTGATTGGTTAGATGAAGAACAAAGTTTTATAAAGCATGACTAGAGAAGAGTAAAGTGAATTACCCTATACACTTGAGAGACTAGAGTGATATACACTACCAGTGAGGGTTCAATGCTTGATTCTATGTTCCCTGCTTTTATGAGCTATCTTCTCACAAGTTTACTTGTCTTTTATTATATGATTTGAATTAGTGAAATCTGATTTATGTTTGTCTTGAAGAGCTTATTTACTTTTAACCAAGTAGGTAGAAACATCTTAGCATGAAGTTGCATTCATATAGATAGGTTGCATTTCATACATTTTACCATTCCTCTTCACTCCTTTATAGTTTCTCTTGAGCTTAGCATGAGGACATGCTAATGTTTAAGTGTGAGGAGGTTGATAAACCACTATTTTATGGTTTATCTTGTGCTCAATTGAGTGATTTTTATCAACTCTTTACCCACTTATTCATACTATTTGCATGGTTTTACGTTTTCCTTCCTAATTTTGTGTTTTAATTGAAAACATGCTTCTTTGGCCTTAAGTTCCCTATGATTAATCCTCTCTTATACCATTAGATGCCTTGATATGTGTGTTAAGTGATTTCAGAGATTACAGGGCAGGAATGGCTCAGAGGATGGAAATGAAGCATGCAAAAGTGGAAGGAATACAAGAAGTTGGAGAAATTGCTAAGCTGTCCAGCCTGACCTCTTCGCACTCAAACGGCTATAACTTTAGCTTCAGAGGTCCAAATGATGCGGTTCCAGTTGCGTTGGAAAGCTAGCATCCGGGGCTTCGATTTGATTCATAAAGTGCCATAGTTGCCTGGTGCACGAAATTGTGATCTCCAGGCTCGAACAAATCCTGGTAATGGCTCCAAAGCTTGGTGCTCTGATCTTAATTCATAATTGTCACAACTTCGATACAACTAACCAGCAAGTGCACTGGGTCGTCCAAGTAATACCTTACGTGAGTAAGGGTCGAATCCCATGGAGATTGTTGGTATGAAGCAAGCTATGGTCACCTTGTAAATCTCAGTCAGGCAGATATAAAGTGATAATGGTGTTTTCGAATTTAATATAATAGAATAGGGATAGAAATACTTATGTAAATCATTGGTAGAAATTTCAGATAAGCGAATGGAGATGCTTTCGTTCCTCTGAACCTCTGCTTTCCTACTATCTTCATCCAATCCGTCTTACTCCTTTCCATGGCTGGCTTTATGCAAGGGCATCACTGTTGTCAGTGGCTACATCCCCTCCTCTCAGTGAATAATATGCTCACGCACCCTGTCATGGAACGGCTATTCATCTGTCGGTTCCCGATCATGCTGGAATAGGATTCACCCTCCTTTTGCGTCTGTCACTAACGCCCAGCACTCGCGAGTTTGAAGCTCGTCACAGTCATTCAATCATTGAATCCTACTCAGAATACCACAGACAAGGTTTAGACTTTCCGGATTCTCTTGAATGCCGCCATCATTCTAGCTTACGCCACGAAGATTTTGGTTAAGAGATCTAAGAGATATTCATTCTAGCTTATTTCATGTAGAACGGAAGTGTTTGTCAGGCACGTGTTCATAGGGGAGATGGTGATGAGCGTCACACATAATCATCACCTTCATCACGTTCTTGGGTGCGAATGGATATCTTAGAAGCGAAATAAGATGAATTGAATAGAAAACAGTACTACTTGCATTAATCTTTGAGGAACAGCAGAGCTCCACACCTTAATCTATGGAGTGTAGAAACTCTACCGTTGAAAATACATAAGTGAAAGGTCCAGGCATGGCCGAGATGGCCAGCCCCCAAAACGTGATCAAAGGATCATAAGGTAATCCCAAGATGAACAATGGAATAAAACTGAGACCAAAGATGCCTAATACAATAGTAAGAGGTCCTATTCATAATAAACTAGCTACTAGGGTTTACATGAGTAAGTATTTGATGTATAAATCCACTTCCGGGGCCCACTTGGTGTGTGTTTGGGCTGAGCTTAAGTGTTGCACGTGCAGAGGCCATTTGTGGAGTTGAACGCCAGTTTTTGTGCCAGTTTGGGCGTTCAACTCTGGTTTTGGATCCTTTTCTGGCGCTGGACGCCAGATTTGGGTAGAAAGCTGGCGTTGAACGCCAGTTTACGTCGTCAATTCTTAGCCAAAGTATGGACTATTATATATTTCTGGAAAGCCCTGGATGTTTACTTTCCAACGCAATCGGAAGCGCGCCATTTCGAGTTCTGTAGCTCCAAAAAATCCACTTTGAGTGCAGGGAGGTCAGAATCCAACAGCATCAGCAGTCCTTTTTCAACCTCTGAATCTGATTTCTGCTCAAGTCCCTCAATTTCAGCCAGAAAATACCTGAAATCACAGAAAAACACACAAACTCATAGTAAAGTCCAGAAATGTGAATTTAACACAAAATCTATTAAAAACATCCCTAAAAGTAACTAGATCCTACTAAAAACATACTAAAAACAATGTCAAAAAGCGTATAAATTATCCGCTCATCACAACACCAAACTTAAATTGTTGCTTGTCCCCAAGCAACTGAAAATCAAAATAGGATAAAAAGAATAGAATATACTATAAATTCCAAACTATCAATGAAACAGAGCTTCAATCATATGAGCGGGACTTATAGCTTTTTGCCTCTTGAATAGTTTTGGCATCTCACATTATCCATTGAGGTTCAGAATGATTGGCATCTATAGGAACTTCAGATTTCGAATAGTGTTATTGACTCTCTTAGTTCAGTATGATGATTCTTGAACACATCTTCTTTATGAGTCTTGGCCGTGGCCCTAAGCATTTTGTTTTTCAGTATTACCACCGGATACATAAATGCCACAGACACATAATTGGGTGAACCCTTTCAGATTGTGACTCAGCTTTGCTAAAGTCCCCAATTAGAAGTGTCCAGGGTTCTTAAGCACACTCTTTTTTTTGCTTTGGACCTTGACTTTAACCGCTCAGTCTCAAGTTTTCACTTGACACCTACACGCCACAAGCACATGGTTAGGGACAGCTTGGTTTAGCCGCTTAGACCAGGATTTTATTCCTTTAGGCCCTCCTATCCATTGATGCTCAAAGCCTTGGGATCCTTTTTATTTCCCTTGCCTTTTGGTTTTAAGGGTTATTGGCTTTTTGCTCTTGCCTCTTGGTTTTAAGAGCTTTGGCTTTTTCTGCTTGCTTTTTCTTTTTTTTTCTATTTTTTTTTCGCCTTTTTTTTTTTCTGCAAGCTTTGTTCTTTGCTGCTTTTTCTTGCTTCAAGAATCATTTTTATGATTTTTCAGATTATCAAATAACATGTCTCCTAGTCATCATTCTTTCAAGAGCCAACATATTTAACATTCTTAAACAACAACTTCAAAAGACATATGCACTGTTCAAGCATACATTCAGAAAACAAGAAGCATTGTCACCACATCAATATAATTAAACTAAGTTCAAGGATAAATTCGAAACTCATGTACTTCTTGTTCTTTTGAATTAAAACATTTTTCATTTAAGAGAGGTGATGGATTCATAGGACATTTATAACTTTAAGACAAAGTTACTAACTACTAATGATCATGTAATGAAGACACAAACATAGATAAGCACATAACATAGAAAACGAAAAGCAGAAGAATTAAGAACAAGGAATGAATCCACCTTAGTAATGGTGGCGTTTCCTTCTTGAGGAACTAATGATGTCCTTGAGCTCTTCTATGTCTCTTCCTTGTCTTTGTTGCTCCTCCTTCATTGCTTTTAGATCTTCTCTGATTTCATGAAGGATGATGGAGTGCTCTTGATCTTCCACCCTTAGTTGCTTCCAATAATTGTGTGGAAGAAAATGTATCCCCTGAGGTATCTCAGGGATCTCTTGATTTGCAGTCAAATGTTCTACCACTGAGCTATAGACCCTTGATGGAAGCTTTTGTCTTCCCTTTCCTCTTTCTAGAGGTTTCTCTGGCCTTAGGTGCCATCAATGGTTATGGAAAAAACAAAAAAGCTATGCTTTTACCACACCAAACTTAGAATGTTGCTCGCCCTCGAGCAAAAGAAGAAAGAATAGAAGAAGAAGAGGATATGGAGGAGATGGATGGCTGTGTGTATTCGGCCATATGGGTGGGATTGGGTGGGGAAGAGATGTTGAATTTTTGAAGGTAAGTGGGTGTGTGGGTGTGAGTGGTAAATGGAAGACAGAAGGGATGAGTGTTTATTGGGAATAGAGGATGATTGAGAAGAGAGAAGAGAGTGAGTGAAGGTAGGTGGGGATCCTGTGGGGTCCACAGATCTTGGGGTGTCAAGGCATTTACATCCCTGCACCAATTTAGGCATGCAAAATGCCCTTGCACACAACTCTGGGCGTTCAGCGCCAGGTTGGTGCCCATTTTGGGCGTTCAACGCCCCTTTGCTGCCATTTCTGGCGTTGAACGCCAGAACCATGCTTTTTCTGGGCGTTCAGCGCCAGGATGCTCCCATTCTGGGCGTTCAGTGCCAGAACTATGCTCTGTTCTGGCGTTTGAACGCCAGACAGATGCTCCTCCAGGGTGTGATTTTTCTTCTGCTGTTTTTGATTCCGTTTTTGATTTTTTTGTTTATTTTGTGACTCTACATGATCATGAACCTAAGAAAACATGAAAAACAATAAAAATAAGAATTAGATAAACATTGGGTTGCCTCCCAACAAGCGCTTCTTTAATGTCAATAGCTTGACAGTGGGCTCTCATGGAGCCTCACAGATGTGCAGAGCTTTGTTGAGACTCTCCAACACCAAACTTAGAGTTTGACTGTGGGGGCTCTGGTTGACTCTGCTTGGAGAGAAACTTTTTCTGCTTCCTCTCCATGGTTGCAGAGGGAGATCCTTGAGTTTTAAACACAAGGGAGTCCCCATTCCATTGAAGGACTATTTCACCTCTGTCAACATCAATCACAGCTCTTGCTGTGGCCAGGAAAGGTCGTCCTAGGATGATGGATTCATCCTCTTCCTTTCCAGTATCCAGGACTATGAAATCAGTAGGTATGTAAAGGCCCTCAACCTTTACTAATACATCTTCTACTTGTCCATAAGCCTGTTTTCTTGAGCTGTCTGCCATCTCCAGTGAGATTTTAGCAGCTTGCACCCCATAGATTCCCAGTTTCTCTATTACAGAGAGGGGCATGAGGTTTATTCCTGAACCAAGGTCACACAGAGCCTTAAAGATCATGGTGCCTATGGTACAGGGTATTATGAACTTTCTAGGATCCTGTCTCTTCTGAGGCAATGTCAGTTGATCCAGATCACTTAGTTCATTGATGAACAAGGGAGGTTCAACTTCCCAAGCATCAATGCAAAATAATTTGGCATTCAGCTTCATGATTGCACCAAGAAACTTGGCAGTTTGCTCTTCAGTGACATCCTCATTCTCTTCAGAAGAGGAATACTCATCAGAGCTCATGAAGGGTATAAGGAGGTTCAATGGAATCTCTATGGTCTCTAGATGAGCCTCAGAGTCCTTTGGTTCCTCAGAGGGAAGCTCCTTATTGATCACTGGATGTCCCAGGAGGTCTTCTTCCTTGGGATTCACGTCCTCTCCTCTCCTCACAGGTTCGGCCATGGTGCTTATGTCAATGGCCTTGCACTCTCCTTTTGGGTTCTCTTCTGTATTGCTTGGGAGAGTACTAGGAGGGATTTCAGTGATCCTTTTACTCAGCTTATCCCATGAGTTCAGGCTATTCTTAGGTTGAGGAATCCAACCAGAGTCTAGCTCTGTCTCTTACAGCAAAAAGGGAAAAGCATGAGCCTGTAGACTTTAGGATCTACTCCATTAGTCTTTACAGTATCACATATCTGCAAGAATTCAGTTAAGAACTGAAAAGGGTCTTCAGATGGAAGTCCATGAAACTTGCAGTTCTGCTGCCTCAGAGAAACTAATTGAGGTTTCAGCTCAAAGTTGTTTACTCCAATGGCAGGAATGGAGATGCTTCTTCCATGTAAATTGGAATTAGGTGCAGTAAAGTCACCAAGCATTCTCCTTGCATTATTATTATTTTCAGCTGCCATTTTCTTTTCTTGTTTGATAATTTCTGACAGGTGCTTGCTGGTTTGTTGTAATTCAGCTTCTCTTAGTTTCCTCTTTAGAGTCCTTTCAGGTTCTGGATCTGCTTCAACAAGAATGTTCTTGTCCTTGCTCCTGCTCATATGACAAAGAAGAGGGCGCAGAAAAATAATAATAATAGAGATCCTCTTTTTTTTTTTTTTTTTGAGTGAGGGAGAGATGTTAGTGGATGAATAAACAAATAGAATAAGGTGAGAGAGGGGAAATTTCGAAAATAATTTTTTTGAAAAAGAGTTAGTGATTTTTGAAAATAGTTTTTGAAAAAGGTTAGTAATTTTTTGAAAAAATTTTAAAATAAAAAAATAAAAATAAAAATAATTAGTTAAAAAGAAATTTTTTTGAAAAGGAGGGAAGATATTTTCGAAAATTAGAGAGAGAGAGAGTTAGTTAGGTAGTTTTGAAAAAGTTAAGAAACAAATAAAAAGTTAGTTAGTTAGTTGAAACAAATTTTGAAAAGATAAGAAGTTAGGAAGTTAGAAAAGATATTTTGAAAAAGATAAGATGAGAAGATATTTTTGAAAAGATATGATAGAAATTAGTTTTGAAAAAGATTTGATTTTTAAAATCACAATTAATGACTTGATTCACAAGAAATCACAAGATATGATTCTAGGACTTAAAGTTTGAATCTTTCTTAACAAGCAAGTAACAAACTTAAAATTTTTGAATCAAAACATTAATTGATTATGGTATTTTCAAAAATTTGATATAAAAATGAGAAAAAGATTTTTGAAAATTATTTTTGGAATTTTCGAAAATAACCAAGAATTTTGAAAAAGATTTGATTTTTGAAAAAGATTTTGAAAAAGATAAGATTTTCAAATTGAAAATTTGATTTGACTCATGAGAAACAATTTGATTTTTAAAAATTTTTTGAAAAAGTCAACTCAATTTTCGAATTTGATGAGAGAAAAAGGGAAAGATATTTTTTTGATTTTTGAATTTTTTTATGAAAAACATGAAAATTATGCAATGCATGAAATTTTTAGATCAAAACAATGAATGCATGCAAGAATGCTATGAATGTCGAGATGAACACCAAGAACACTTTGAATGTCATGATGAACATCAAGAACATATTTTTGAAAAATTTTTAATGAAAAGAAAACATGCAAGACACCAAACTTAGAATTCTTTAATGCTTAGACACTAAGAATTCAAGAATGCATATGAAAAACACCAAAAGACACAAAACAAAAAATCATCAAGATCAAACAAGAAGACTTACCAAGAACAACTTGAAGATCATGAAGAACACTATTAATGCATGATATTTTCGAAAAAATGCAAGATGCATATGCAATTGACACCAAACTTATAACATGACTCAAGACTCAAACAAGAAACACAAAAATATTTTTGATTTTTATGATTTTCTAATTTTTTTGTATTTTTATTTATTATTTTTTTCGAAATTTATTGTGAAAAATAAAAATAAGGATTTCAAAATTTTTAATATGAATTCCAGGAATCTTGCCATGTTAGTCTTAAAGCTCCAATCAAAGGGTCAGGCATGGCTTAATAGCCAGCCAAGCTTTAGCATATAATTACATGGACTGGAGTGATTAGTTGAATGCCAATCCCAAAGTAGTTTGGGTATGGCTTTACAGCCAGATAGGCTTCAACATGCTTTATGAAACACTAGAATTCATTCTTAAAAATTCTGAAGAAAAATAATATTTTTGAAAACATTTTTTTTTTCGAAAACAAGTGAGAAAATTTTGAAATATTTTTGAAAAATTTTTGAAAAGAAAACAAAAAGAAAATTACCTAATCTGAGCAACAAGATGAACCATCAGTTGTCCAAACTCAAACAAATCCTGGTAATGGCTCCAAAGCTTGGTGCTCTGATCTTAATTCATAATTGTCACAACTTCGATACAACTAACCAGCAAGTGAACTGGGTCGTCCAAGTAATACCTTACGTGAGTAAGGGTCGAATCCCACGGAGATTGTTGGTATGAAGAAAGATATGGTCACCTTGTAAATCTCAGTCAGGCAGATATAAAGTGATAATGGTGTTTTCGAATTTAATATAATAGAATAGGGATAGAAATACTTATGTAAATCATTGGTAGAAATTTCAGATAAGCGAATGGAGATGCTTTCGTTCCTCTGAACCTCTGCTTTCCTGCTATCTTCATCCAATCCGTCTTACTCCTTTCCATGGCTGGCTTTATACAAGGGCATCACCGTTGTCAGTGGCTACATCCCCTCCTCTCAGTGAATAATATGCTCACGCACCCTGTCACGGCACGGCTATTCATCTGTCAGTTCCCGATCATGCTGGAATAGGATTCACCCTCCTTTTGCGTCTGTCACTAACGCCCAGCACTCGCGAGTTTGAAGCTCGTCACAGTCATTCAATCATTGAATCCTACTCGGAATACCACAGACAAGGTTTAGACTTTCCGGATTCTCTTGAATGCCGCCATCATTCTAGCTTACGCCACGAAGATTCCGGTTAAGAGATCTAAGAGATATTCATTCTAGCTTATTTCATGTAGAACGGAAGTGTTTGTCAGGCACGTGTTCATAGGGGAGATGGTGATGAGCGTCACACATAATCATCACCTTCATCACGTTCTTGGGTGCGAATGGATATCTTAGAAGCGAAATAAGATGAATTGAATAGAAAACAGTACTACTTGCATTAATCTTTGAGGAACAGCAGAGCTCCACACCTTAATCTATGGAGTGTAGAAACTCTACCGTTGAAAATACATAAGTGAAAGGTCCAGGCATGGCCGAGATGGCCAGCCCCCAAAACGTGATCAAAGGATCATAAGGTAATCCCAAGATGAACAATGGAATAAAACTGAGACCAAGATGCCTAATACAATAGTAAGAGGTCCTATTTATAATAAACTAGCTACTAGGGTTTACATGAGTAAGTATTTGATGTATAAATCCACTTCCGGGGCCCACTTGGTGTGTGTTTGGACTGAGCTTAAGTGTTGCACGTGCAGAGGCCATTTGTGGAGTTGAACGCCAGTTTGGGCGTTCAACTCTGGTTTTGGATCCTTTTCTGGCGCTGGACGCCAGATTTGGGTAGAAAGTTGGCGTTGAACGCCAGTTTACGTCGTCAATTCTTGGCCAAAGTATGGACTATTATATATTGCTGGAAAGCCCTGGATGTCTACTTTTCAACGCAATTGGAAGCGCGCCATTTCGAATTCTGTAGCTCCAAAAAATCCACTTTGAGTGCAGGGAGGTCAGAATCCAACAGCATCAGCAGTCCTTTTTCAACCTCTGAATCTGATTTCTGCTCAAGTCCCTCAATTTCAGCCAGAAAATACCTGAAATCACAGAAAAACACACAAACTCATAGTAAAGTCCAGAAATGTGAATTTAACACAAAATCTATTAAAAACATCCCTAAAAGTAACTAGATCCTACTAAAAACATACTAAAAACAATGTCAAAAAGCGTATAAATTATCCGCTCATCATTGCCCTGACGCTAGGCGACGCGAACGCGTGCTCTACACGGACGCGTCGCAGTGGCGAAAATCAGCGTGGCAGATTTCTTCTCCACCGATTTCTGGGCTGTTTTCGACCCAGTTTGCAGCCCAGAAAACACAGGTTAGAGGCTATAAAGTGGGGGAATCCATTCATTCATAATCATCAGCTCATAATTCATAATTTTAGGATTAGATGTAGTTTTTAGAGAGAGAGATTCTCTCTTCTCTCTTAGGATTTAGGATTAGGATTACTTTTAATTTTATTGCTTCAATACCAGGTCCAATATTTTCCTTTAATTAATGTCTCTCTTCTATTTTTTATTCCAATTCTCTTACTTGTTAATGTTCCAATCTAGCTTATGAACCTTCCCATGTTAAGATTTGAATGTTCTATTTAATATATTTCGAGGTATTTCAGTTTATGATTGTTTTATTCTATTTATGAATGCTTTTAATTTAATTTAGATAATTTCTTTCTTTTGGCTCTGGTTAAGTAATTGGTGACGCTTGAGTTCTCAAATAAAGCAGTGGTTAAAATTGGGAGTTGCTCCAATAACTCTAGTCTTTCCATAGGAATTGACTAGGACTTGAAGATCAAACTAATTAGTCCACTTGATTTACCTTCATAGTTAGAGGTTAACAAAGTAAGATTAAAATCCAATTCTCATCACAATTGATAAGGATAGGACTTCCAATTCTTATACCTTGCCAAGAGTTTTATTTTATAGTTATTTATTTATTTTACTTGTCATACTTCTTCCTTACTTTCAAATCGCCCCAATTTACAAGACTCATAACCAATAATAAGAACACTTCCCTGCAATTCCTTGAGAAGACGACCTGAGGTTTAAATACTCAGTTATCAATTTTATTGGGTTTGCTTAAGTGACAAACAAAACGTTTGTAAGAAAGGACTTTTGTTGGTTTAGAAGCTATACCTACAACGAGGATTTATTCCGGATTCTAGACCACGCAAAAATTCTCTCTTCAAAATGGCGCCGTTGCCGGGGAATTGCAAACGTGTGCCTTATTATTGGTTATTATAAATAATTTCTTTTGCTTATTTATTTGTTTTTATTTTTGTTTTTTCATAAATTAAGAGGTTATTGGTTTTTATTTAGTTATTACAAATTTTTTTTCAAAAATTTGTTCTTCGTGTTCATCTTGACCTTCAAGTTGTTCTTAGTTGTTTTTTTCGTTTTGATCTAAAAATTTTAAGTTTGGTGTCATTTTATTGTTTTTCTCTTTCCTCATTTAATTCAAAAATATCTTTTCTCTTTATTTATTTTTTTTGAATTTTCGAAATTTCAGTTAAAAAAATTTTTCAGATTTTGATTTTAAAATTTTTATCTTATCTTATCTCAGTTTTAAATTTCAAATTTCAAATCTTTTTCAAAAATCATATCTTTTTCAAAATCTTATCTTATCTTATTTGAAAATCAAATTTCAAATTTTAAATTTAAAAATTTTAAAAATCAAACCTTTTCAAAATTTAAATCTTTTTCAAATTTTTATTTTATATTGTTGACTTTTTCAAAATTCAAATTTCAAAATTTAATTTTCAAAAATTTAAATTTCAATAACCTTTTTAATTTAAAATTTGTTTTTATTTTCGTTTTTAATTTTTATTTACTATTATGAGTTCTCACCCCTCTCGCTTTGAGTTTGGTTCCAATGCTGTTGCAAGGAATGAAAATTATAACAAGAACATGCATCAAGGTCAAAACAATCAGAGATGAAAGGAGCCACGAGGATCTGATCAACCCTTTCGGCAACATCACCTTCCAAGATACCATGGACAACGACCATTCCACAATGCATGTCAAAACAACAGTTATGGTGGACCCTCTTGTAATTACCAACAAGGCTCACCACATGAATATGAACCGCCTCTTCAACATACCTTTGGACTACCATACTCACAAGCCCCTTACAACCATTCACCTCCATATGACCCTAATCTTTATCCACCACACCAACCACCATATGAACCACACCCAGAACCACCACCTCAATATTCACCATCTCCATATCCTTATCAAGAAGAACCACCTTCCTATTATGAACCCTTTCTCCAAAATAATGAACCCTCATATCCACCCCAACCTCCAATGGATGACAGACTTCGTGTTATTCTTCAAGGGCAAGCAAGGATGCAAAGGAGTGTATTGGAACTCACTACTGCCTTAACCGAGGTAGTAAATATAATAGCCTCCCGGGATCTGAGAACTCATAGTACTCCCATGGCTGCATGTGGAGAATCAAAAGAAGAGTGTAGCATAAAGGAAACACTAGAAAATTCAGTGGATAATGAGGAACATGGCTTTGTATTGGAACAAGTGGAAGAAGCCATAATAGTTACAGAGGAAAAAATGGTTGAAGATTTAGGAGATGCTGAACCTCCATGGGAAAGTTAAGACATAGAGCCTCCTTCCAAGACGGTTGCATTTGATGTTAAGGAGGGTGTACAACCTCCAAGGCATATCATGGCTAAAGACTTTGAAAAGGTTGATCAAGAGATGGAGATTAAAGAAGAAGAAGCACAACCTCCCATGCCCTTGGAAAGCAATGAAGAGGAGATTGAATTGGAAGAAAGCTACTAAGAGGAAAAGGTTGAAATTGAAGAAGCTTACAAGGAGGTGGAAGTTGTCAAAGAAGAGCACAAGGGAGCGGAGCTTACAGGATCATTAGAAATGCATCTCCTAAGGCCATTACCGTCCAACACAACGTTCAAGTGGGTAAAATTCTTATCCTTGACCTTTACTTTCTCACTTGAATATGGGCTACTTGAGACAGATGGTCAACTTAGAGCTCTTTGTGGCTTTAAGAGTAAGAGGGAGATGGTTAGTGGTTGGCAACACAATCCTAGGTTCATTATGGTAGGTAGCTCACAGCTGAATTATTATGGTTGGAAGAATACTATATTGAATGGGTCTAGGAAGTTGGTTGACCGCTTTAGTGAGAATTCAAATTGCCTGCCACCCGGTTAGAACACTAATGATTAACAAGATGACGGGTGCAAAAGCAAGATTTGGGACCCCGGAATTTATTCTGGCAATCAACACTCTTGGGGCCTTATCACTTGCTTTAACTTACTTGAAGGCTTTCTGCACCTAGTTTGGGATCCCGGAGGCTGTTGGCATTCCAAACATTGGTGGAGATTTTTGGACGAATTCAAGCACAAGCCACCATAATAAAGGACTCCCCAAATGTCCAACTTAAGGACTTTAACTAAAAGTGCTAGGTGGGAGACAACCCACCATGGTATGATCGCTCCTTTTTCCAATTATAATTTTATTTAGTTTTGTTTGTTTTTGAGTTTTATTTTACTTCATTGAACCTGGAATAATTCATAACATCAGCATCAGCATCTGCATACTGCATAATTGCATAAAAAAAATCGCACGTGACGCGACAGCGTCACCGACGCGCCCACGTCACCAGTGCGTTGGGAAGAAAACAAGATTGAACAGAGAGTCATGCGAAAGCATGGCTAGAGGCGTGCCTTTGGCACAGATTGATCCACGCGACCGCGTCGCTGACGCGTCCGCGTCATGTAGGAAAAATGCCTCCCACACGTCCGCGTCACCCACGTGAACGCGTGGCCCTGTGAAATCGACGTAAACGGGTGTATGGCAGAATGTTGGGCTGGAACGTGGCTGGACTCGTGCTAGAAGTACAAACCCTACCACGCGACCACGTGCCCCATGCGTCCGCGTCATTTTCAAAATATGGCCATCCACGCGACCGCGTCACCCAATAATTTAGCAAAAAGAGTTTCGAACAGAGAGTTGCGCGAACGCGAGGCTGCACTCGCGCCAATCGCACAAATCAGGTCACGCGATCGCGTGACCCACGCTTCCGCGTCACCTGACCTTATCGCGCACCACGCGACCGTGTCACTCACGTGTCCGTGTCGCCTGCGCCGCACATCTTATCCAAATCAGCCAAATATCTTATTTTTTCTTCCCCAATCCTAATTTTTCTTATCCTTTCTTACTTTCTTCTTCTTCATCTTTTTAACTTCTCATCCCTCTTATCTTTCTTTTCATTTTATTTAATTTATTTGCATACTTTCATTCATTATATTTTAATTTTGAGCATATTTTTATTTTCTTTTCTAAATTTATTATTTTACCATTGGTGTCTAAATGTTCTTATTCAATTGTTACATCTTTTCTGGTATTTTCTTGGTGCTTATTACTTGTTTTATTCTGATTGGGTAACTGACGTTGGGATTTTTGCCAGTAAAGAATTTCATAAAAACATTCGCGTTGTAGATATAGTCTCTAAACCGACAGAAATCCCTTCGTACAAAAGTTTTGGTTGTCACAAGTAACAAACCCCTTAAAATTGATAACCGAATATTTAAACCTCGGGTCGTCTTCTCAAGGAATTGCAGGGAAGTATGTTCTTATTATTGGTTATGAAGATTGTAAATTGGGGGTTTTGGAAGTAAGGTGGGAATATGTTATATGACAAGTAAAATAAAGCAATAATAATAAAATCTCTTGGCAAGGTATAAGAAATTGGAAGTCCAGACTTAGTTATCCTTATCAATAACAATGAAAGTCGAATCTTGTTTCCACTTGGTCAACCTTTACTAAAATAAAGGAAAGTCAAGGGACTAATTAGTTTAATCTTTGAATCCTATTTATTTCCTAAGAAAAGGTTGGGATTATTGAAGCTCAATTCAATTAGCAAAGATAACAGTTATCAATTATGCTGTTGAGTTGGATAATTCCTGAGTTACTGATTTCTTAACCAAGACCAAAAGGGGAAAAGTAAATCTACTGGAATAAGAATGCCTTCAGATGGGAAGCAATAATCATGTAAATAAAAGAGAGCAATAATAACTGAAATACCTCAAATAACATTAATTCAAGTAATCTGGAACAGTTCATAAACTAAATTGGGAAAATAAATAAAAATAAAGAACCTGGGATTGAGAGTCACTCCTAAAACTAAGAGAAGTCCTAAATCCTAATCCTAAGAGAGATGAGAGAACCTCTCTCTCTAAAAACTACATCTACTCCTAAAATTGTGAATGTGAAAGCCTCTTTATAAATGGATGCATTCCCCCACTCTATAGCCTATAATCTGTGTTTTCTGGGCCGCAAACTGGGTCAGAAACAGCCCAGAATTCGCTGGTCCTGAATTCAACCACGCTGGATTTCCGTCACTACGACGCGGCCGCATGGATCACGCGATCGCGTCACCTAGCGTCAGGGAAACTATAGCATATTATATATCAAATCGAAGCCCCGGAAGTTAGCTTTCCAACGCAATGGGAACAGCATCGTTTGGACCTCTATAGCTAAAGTTATAGCCGTTTGAGTGCGAAGAGATCAGGCTGGACAGCTTAGCAATTTCTCCAACTTCTTCTATTCCTTCCACTTTTGCATGCTTCCTTTCCATCCTCCAAGCCATTCCTGCCCTGTAATCTTTGAAATCACTTAACACACATATCAAGGCATCTAATGGTAATAAGAGAGGATTAATAATAAGCAAATATAAGATCAAAGAAGCATGTTTTCAATCAAAACACATAATTAGGAAGGAAATATAAAACCATGCAAATAGTAAGAATAAGTGGGTAAAGAGTTGATAAAAACCACTCAATTGAGTACAAGATAAACCATAAAATAGTGGTTTATCAGTAACATTATTTAAATCAATGCTAATCTTTTATGATACTTGTACTTCTCTTGCATTGATATGAACTTATACTATCTTGCATTACCCACATTCCCCTCTCCTTTGTTGCAAATTCTGCACCACTGGTATGCCATGTGCTTCTATTGTTTTCTCACTTGCATGTTGTAGCTACCATGTAATTGAGACCCTCATTATTTGGCATTAACCAACCCATGTTTTATTTGTTTTTTATCTTTGTTTTTGGTTACTTTTCTTCCCTTTTTCTTTCAGGATGGCCACCAGGAAGAGAACCGGAAGACGTTTACATGGGAGAGACAAACAAGTTCCTACGCACATTCCTTGATGAGAAAAGCGTCAGTTGAAGCATCCCGTCCACTTGCACATCTTAGCATGCACCGAGGACGGTGCAATCTTTAAGTGTGGGG
Source organism: Arachis hypogaea (assembly GCF_003086295.3). Classification (NCBI taxonomy): domain Eukaryota; kingdom Viridiplantae; phylum Streptophyta; class Magnoliopsida; order Fabales; family Fabaceae; genus Arachis; species Arachis hypogaea. The sequence continues at coordinate 57,322,296 of NC_092046.1, forward strand.
AGGTCGATACCAATCTCCATGGGTTAGCCATTTTCTTCTTTTCAACACCATTATTTTATTTTCTCTGTTTGTTCATTGTTGCATTTGCATTTCCAGCAGACTTTGTAGTGTTAGACATGAAAGAGGAAGCCAAGGCCTCCATCATCCTGGGAAGACCATTCTTGGCCACTGCTGGAGCTATCATTGATGTCCAAAAAGGTGAACTTACCCTGAGATTACACAATGAGAAGATGACATTCAATGTGTTCAAGGCCATGAGCTACCCACAAGAACCATTGGGAGAATGTATGAGGTTGGATTCACTGGAAGATGCAGTACAAGAAATTTTTGAAGAAGAAGAACTTGAAGGGTTAACAGAAGAGGAATCAGCATCAAGCGAAGAAGCTGCAACAGCAGAGATTCATGTTCAGGGTGCACCAAAGGAGGAGAATGAAAGAAAAGAAGCACCCAAACTTGAACTCAAAGCATTGCCACCCACTCTCAAATATGCATACTTAGGAGAGAATGAAAGTTACCCAGTGATCATAAACTCAGCCCTCAACCAAGATCAAGAGGATGAACTACTCCAAGTATTGCGAAAGCATAAGGATGCCATTGGATGGACCCTCGCTGACCTGAAGGGAATCAGTTTGGCCATATGCATGCATAAGATACTGTTGGAAGATGATGCCAAACCATCCATTCAACCCTAGAGAAGGCTGAATCCAGTCATGAAGGAAGTGGTATAGAAAGAAGTCATGAAGTTATGGCAAGGAGGGGTGATCTACCCGATCTCAGACAGCCCATGGGTTAGCCCCGTCCAAGTGGTCCCCAAGAAAGGAAGAATCACTGTAGTACCCAATGAGAAGAACGAAGTCATTCCTACAAGGACCGTCACAGGATGGTGGATGTGCATAGACTACAGAAAACTCAATGAAGCTACAAGAAAATATCATTTCCTCCTCCCTTTCATGGATCAGATGCTGGAAAGACTTGCAGGACATGCATATTACTGTTTTCTCGATGGTTATTCAGGATATAACCAAATAGTGGTTGATCCGAGAGACCAAGAGAAAACCTCATTCACTTGCCCATATGGAGTGTTTGCCTACAGGCGCATGCCATTTGGGCTATGTAACGCGCCTGCAACTTTCCAACGCTGCATGCTCTCCATTTTCTCAGACATGATAGAGAAATTCATTGAAGTCTTTATGGATGACTTTTCAGTATTCGGAGATTCCTTTCCTAATTGCCTAAATCACCTGGCCCTCATATTAAAAAGATGTCAAGAGACCAACTTGGTCTTGAACTGGGAGAAATGTCACTTTATGGTGACAGGAGGAATAATTCTTGGCCATAAGGTTTCTAACCAAGGCATTGAGGTAGACAGAGCTAAGGTGGAACTCATTGAAAAATTACCCCCACCAAGTGATGTCAAGGCAATTAGGAGCTTTTTAGGGCATGCTGGCTTTTACATAAGGTTTATTAAAGATTTCTCAAAGATAGCCAAGCCCTTAAGCAATCTCCTTGTATCTGATACACCATTCGTCTTTGATGAAAAATGCATGCTAGCATTCGAAAACATGAAAAAGAGGCTGTCCTCTGCCCCTATCATTTCTCCACCTGATTGGAACTTACCATTTGAACTGATGTGTGATGCATCTGATTTTTCAATTGAGGCAGTGTTAGGACAGAGGAAAGATAACTTGGTCCATGTGATATACTATGCCAGCAAAGTCCTCAATGACACTCAAAGAAATTATACCACTACTGAAAAGGAGTTTCTGGCAATAGTTTTTGCATTCGACAAGTTTAGATCATACCTCATTGGTGCCAAAGTGATCGTTTTCACAGATCACACAGCACTTAAATATTTGTTTGCCAAGCAAGAATCAAAACCAAGACTAATAAGATGGATCTTGTTGTTGCAGGAATTCAATATTGAAATTAGAGACAAGAAAGGAGTGGAGAACAAAGTAGCAGATCACTTATCCAGAATCCCTCATGATAAAGAAGGAACACATGATACAATTATAAATGAGTTCTTCCCAGATGAGCAGTTGATGACGGTTCACAGAGCACCCTGGTTTGCAGATATTGCCAATTTCAAGGCAACTGAGGCTTTACCTCCAGAAATCAACAAGCATAAAAAAAGAAAGCTCATCAATGACATGAAGTATTTTGTTTGGGATGAACCATATCTATTCAAGAAGTGTTCAGATGGAATCCTTAGAAGATGTGTTTCAGAAGAAGAGGGAAGAGAGGTCCTATGGAACTGCCATGGTTCGTGTTATGGAGGCCACTTTGGAGGGGAAAGAACTGCAGCCAAGGTGTTACAAAGCGGACTCTTTTAGCCCACCCTTTTCAAGGATGCCAAAGAAGTAGCAAAGAACTGCAATGAATGCCAAAGAGCTGAAAACCTACCCAAAAGAAATGAGATGCCACAGAATTTCATCTTAGAGCTGGAACTGTTTGATGTATGGGGAATCGATTTCATCGGACCATTCCCAACCTCATATTCAAACAAGTATATCCTAGTAGTAGTGGATTACGTTTCCAAGTGGGTAGAGGCCATTGCAACCCCAACAAATGATAACAAGGTGGTCATGAACTTCCTCAGAAAGAATATCTTTAGCCGGTTCGGAGTCCCACGAGTGCTCATCAGTGATGGAGGGAGCCATTTTTGTAACAGACCACTAGAAGCTCTTCTCCTACGATACGGGGTAAAGCACAAGGTTGCCACACCTTACCACTCCCAAACAAGTGGGCAAACCGAGATATCTAACAGAGAGTTAAAAAGGATTCTGGAGAAGACTGTAGGAGCATCAAGAAAAGACTGGTCGAAGAAGCTAGATGATGCTCTTTGGGCATACAGAACGGCATTCAGAACACCAATCGGGATGTCCCCATATCAACTGGTGTATGGGAAGGCCTGTCATTTACCATTGGAACTTGAACACAAAGCTCTCTGGGCTCTCAAGCTACTAAATTTTGATAGCCTTGCCGCTGGTGAAAAAAGAGTCTTGCAGCTGCAGGAAATGGAGGAGTTTAGATCTCAAGCCTATGAAAATGCCAAGATCTATAAAGAAAAGGTAAAGAGAAGACATGACCTCAATCTGACACCTAGGAGCTTTGAAAAAGGACAGCAAGTGCTCCTCTACAACTCCAAATTGAGACTTTTCCCCGGGAAACTCAAAGAGGACCTTCACTGTGAACGGACAAAGGCTCAAGCACTACATGGGCAACATGGGGGAAAGCCCCAAAATGAAATATCATCTCAACTGATGGAGAAATCATCGAGCTAGCAACGCTAAAAGAGCGCTTCGTTGGGAGGCAACCCAACCTAAGGTAGTTTCCTTTTCATAATCATCTCAATAAAAGTTACAAGTAGTTTGCCCTATATTGCGAGGAGCTAAGTTTGGTGTTGCACACCAAAACAATCCAAGAGTGAATGTGTGATTCTAAGTTTGGTGTTCCACCAAAGATCTCAGTTAGAATCACACTACACCTCTTCAAGAGCAGTTTGCTAGCCTCAACCAATCAGGGAAACCACTTGACAAGAGTTTAGTTTCTAGTTCATAGTCGGTTTAGTAATAAAAGCACATAAGGTTCTCTGCATGTATTCAATCTGTCGCATTAGGCAAGGAATTAAGTTTGGTGTCCACACACCAAATCAGGTTCAGAAATTCACAAGCATACATGCATGCTAACTATTTCTCAAGTGCTTTGGGAACAAGCAACTTACAATAACTTTGCAGGAACTCAATCAAATCTTTGGGAAAAGTAGTGCACCATCATCCAAGGAGGCGAAGAATGATGCAAAAGCTATGGACGATGACAACAAAAGGATGGCTAGAAGTCACCACCAAAAGGTTGTATTGTTACTTGATTCCACATGCTTGAAAATGCTCAAATTGGAAGTCTGAATGTATCCCTGATTATTAGCTACTCTTTAGTTACATCACTAAGATTTGATGTTCGTTTTTTCCCGCCTTTGTCATATGTGTGCTATTTCAAGATACCTGATGCATTTTCAACTTGCCTACTTGTATGCTTATCCTCTAATTCAAATAAAAAGAGATGTTATGAAAGACCAGAGTGAGGTTCATATTGTGGAGTAAGTTCTTAAGCTTGTGGTGTAGAAATTACTTAGATAAGTTAGTTCACCAACAAGGTAGGAAAGCAACTATCTGTCCTGAATCATATACTTGAAACACACCCCATGAGACTAGCTAAATAACAAGATCCTAATAAGAAAAAGGGAAAGAAAAATGAAAGTTGAGAAATAAAGAAAAAAGAGTAAGAAATAAGGCTAGGCACCAAGGGTTGAATCTTGAGGCATGTGTCTGTGGTGCTCCTGTGTAAAGGATCTACTTGGATGAATAAGCTCTCAGGGATGCCTTATCACTTGGTAACTTGGGTTAACTAACCCGGGATTATCAGCTGAAAGTCCACTATCAAGAGTAACCTTTGCTACAGAACACTTAGTAACCCAAAGAGGTGCTCGACACCAAGGTCTCAAGTAAGAAAACAACAAACCAAGTGCCTGTGGTGTGTATGTATGGGGGAAAGAGACTTGAGGGAGTAAGTCCTTAGGGTTGTCTTAACACCCAGCACCTTGGACCAACTGGTTCAGGAGTGCTGACTGAAAGCTTATCTTAAAGAGTCGCCCTCTCACGAAGCACCTAGTCTAAGAACACAATTAAACCTTAAAAAGATAATGGGATTGTTCCGAGGGTTACCTGAAACTGTAGGTCGATCTCGGATGAGATCTTCTGTACTGGTTGGAGATGACGTGTTCGGCTGGCTGGTGGTGGCCGGAGCTGTTGTGTCCGACTTGTTGGACTGGCTGCACTTCGATGCTTAAGTTAGCATGGGTATTAGGCAGGTTTATTGTAGAATCAGAGTATGAGTTATACCTGGGTGCTCCAGTGTATTTATAGTGGTTGTAGAGTGACCTTTCTAGATAAGATAAGTTAGTTATCTTATCTTATCTTTATCTTTAAGTTGTGGTCAGCTTATCTTCAAGGGAACCGCCCTTATCTCTATAGGCTTGGACTACCTTTGAATTTGGGTCGTGTTCCTCTATTTGGGCCCTTTACTGGGCTTTTCTGTCGATTTGACCGACTTCTTTTGAGAAAAGGTCGGATAGCCTGACCTGAAGAGGTCGGTCGCTTTATTGCTGATCATCCCGGATCGGATAGCTCGAACCAGGGTGTGAACAGTGCCCCTGCTCGAGCTCGGTCTTCTGCTTTGAGGTCGAGTCCTTGGCTTCGATCTTTCTCTAGTGAAGCCAAACTCGATCATTTTGTCGATTCCTTTCTTTGTAGAACCTTTTTGAATGTGGAACGCTTTCCTCTAAGAGCGCACATTTTTATATCAGCGCTTTGGCTTTGGGAATATACGAAGCTTTAAATACCTTCATTAATTGGTTTTGATTGCCCGTTTCTTTGGCTTTTATTTTTGAAATTCACGATCAAAAACGGTTTCTCTTCTTCATCTTTCTTCGTAACTTCTCCCTTCACTCTCTCACTTTCTGTTTTCGCCTGCATTTTGCCTCAGCATCATTTGGCGATTCTCTGGGTGATTCCATCTTTCCATCTTCAATCTCCTTTGAAGCTTCCTTCTTTGTTCAGGTTGGTTTTTTCTTCCTTTCTCACGTCATTTTTCTGTCTGGTTTTGAGAAATTTTTGATTTTGTTTGGAGAAAGTTTGGATCTTTCTGCTTTTGCTGTGCCTGATTGCTGTTGTAATGTGTGTTCTGGGAGTTTCTTCGCCCTTTTGCATGAACCTTTTCGTCTTTCCTATTGCTTGATGTTCTTAAGGCTTTTGCATGTTATCACCGTTTCTGTTTGTGCTTTTGATGATGATTTTGTTTGATTCTGAAAAAAGGTTGTGCCTTTGACGATTTCTACTTGGCGTGTTTGATATTGTCGATGCTTTTTGCTGATAGACTGTAAAAAGATAGTGGCTTTGATTTCTTTTTGTGTTTTGAATTTCTGAAATGTTTGTGATTTGACTTTTCTTGTTTGAGAGATGCCAGGACGTAAGCTGTAGATTTTTCCTGAATCCTTGCTTTGTTACTGCCTCCAAAGGATGCCCAAGGGCTTTGGTTTGAGTCTTGGGGTTTTCCTTTTCTGTTTCTTCTTCTGTATCATATTAGTCGAGTTGTTTTGCCCCTCATCCGAGACGTTTTTTATTAATCCAATCTTCTTTTCTTATTGTAGGATTAGTTGGCCTCATGTCTTCTCGCCATAACATTGTAGAGATGTCTTCTAAAGTTCCCGAGGGGATGTCCGATTGGTTGGACTCCCTTGTCTTAATGTGTGTCTCTATTGTGGATGCTGAGTTTTGTGTAGAGCTGAGGAAACGTCATAGGGTTTGTGGTGGTGGTGCCCGGGAGAGAGATTATGAGCTTGTGGCGCCCGACTCTGACGAGAGGGTTTGCTTTCCTACTTCTGTCGAGGGGGAGCGTCCCTTTTTCTACGCCTATGAATATTTCTTCAGCCAGTTGGACATTACCTTTCCTTTTTACTGCTTTCAAGACCGACTTGTTGTGGTCGTGTAATATTGCCCCATCCTAGCTTCATCCGAATTCCTGGGGTTTTATCAAGATTTTTCAGCTGCTTTGCCAAGAGTTAGGCATAACACCTTCTCAGACTCTTTTCCTCTATCTTTTTGTTTCTGCCAAGTCCGGAGGGTCTTCCAAAAAGAAAGCTTCCTGGGTTTCTTTCAGGTCGGCCCAGGGGCATAAAGTTTTTGCCATGTTCGATGAGCCTGCCTTTCCTCTAGAATGGCAAAAGAATGTGAGAGTGTCTCGCTATACATGGGAGATGCTTGACGAGGTTGAGCAGGCTTTTGTAATTATTCTTGAAGATTTATGGGGGGAATCACCCCATCTTGATACAAAAAGATTTTTGAGTGATCCATCTTTGATTCGAACTGCTTTGGGTACTGTCTGACTTGTTTCTATACTTGCTTTTTAGTTTTGCTTCTTCTTTTTGTGATTGTAACCCATTGCTGTGGTCGATTCTGTATTTTCAGAGATGTCGAAAAACAACGATCCCATGAAAGGCCTACAAGAAAGCAAAGAAGGCTGCAGTTGCTCAAAATATCTCAGCCAAGGTGGCGGGAGAGGGATCCTCTCAAGTTCCGGTGAAGCCTCCCGTGCCGAGTTCTCCTGGCCCGAGGAGGGTAATTCCCACTCCTAGGGTTCGCCTGGCCAAGCCTCCGCAGTCTTCCACTGCTACTTCTGGTGCTCCTCCCAACAAGAAACAAAAAACAATTGAGCCTTTCAACCTTGATGCCCCTGATTTTGACGCGGTCGAGTTTGTAGATCAACAGATCGGTCCATACGGTGTCCTCCCTATGGATGATGTATCACTCCTTCGTCATTTAGACTTTATAACTCGGAGTAGTGTAAAGATGGCACATATGGGAGCTGCCTTGTACCGAACGGCTCAAAATCTTCCTCTACATGCCACCAAAGCCTTCATGGAGGAGGCAAAACAGGAATTCGATCAGATGAAGGGCTTGAAAGAGGAGCTTGAGGTGAAGGTGGCCAAACTGGAGAAGGATCTGGAGAATGAGAAGGCGAGTTCCCTTGCTCTGGCGGCTTCTGTGCGGTTGGCCGAGGACACGGCATTAAGGCATAAAGACAGCTACGTTACGTCCTATCGGGAAGGAATGCGTTCGAAGGGGGAGTTGGAGAACGCCCGAGCTGATTATTCTGAGCTTCATGGTCATCTTGTTGGCAGTGTGAATGCTGCTTACGAGAACCTGAAGGAGCAGGTTCGAATTATTGCTCCCGAGGCCGACCTTACTCTTTTTAGCCTGGATAATGTTGTGAGGGATGGTAAGATTATCCCTGATGACCAGGATGATGACGATATCGAGCCTCCCCCTGTGCCTTCTGTCAAAGTGTCAACTTCTGTTGTTCCTCCAGGTGAGGTCGATCATTCCGTTTCTGATCCGGACTGTCAGATCTTGAACCGGGATGATGGTACTGTGGATACGGTGCCTATTCAGACTCGCCCTCCTTCTCCCCGTACTGATGCTACCGAGAAGGCTCCCGATCTTAGCTGATTTTTCTTGGATGTTTGTGTAGATGGCCCGACTTGTGGGCTTTTAAACTTTTTATTTTGTAATTTGAATATTTTGCTGACTGTTGATACTCCTTCTGGTTGCTTGTTTAGCAACTTTTCGTTTTAAAAAAAAACAACAAGTAGCTTTCAAGCTTTGGGCCTGATCCTGAAGCTTGTTTATAATATTGTATTTCATATCATGCTTGTTTGCACTTGTCTTGGCACCTTTTTGGGTTTTGAGAATGCTGAAGCCTTGCTGCTCGGCCTCTTTGGATTGCTTTGTACCTATTGCTTGTAGCATGGATCCTTTGAGGTTGTGGATGTGTGGATCCAACTTGTATTTCAGTTTTCTGGCTCTTACTTGTATTTATTTCTGGACATCCATAACCGATTTCTTTACGCTGGTCCTCTTTCCAGTTATTTATGTAGTCCTCTTTTTTGGACCTTTGTCAGGTCTCTTTCAGGGACTACTTTTATAACTTGTTTGTTGCAGGAGACTGACTTCTTTATGTCGATTTCTTATAAGTTATTTTGTAATCCTCTTTCTTGGACCTTTGTCAGGTCTCTTTCAGGGATTACTTTTATAACTTGTTCGTTTGTAGGAGACCGACTTCTTTATGTCGATCTCTTCTAAGTTATTTTTGTAATCGTCTTTCTTGGACCTTTGTCAGGTCTCTTTCAGGGATTACTTTTATAACTTGTTCGTTTGTAGGATACCGACTTCTTTATGTCAATCTCTTCTATGTTATTTTTGTAATCCTCTTTCTTGGACCATTGTTAGGTCTCTTTCAGGGATTACTTTTATAACTTGTCCGTTGTAGAAGACTGACTTCTTTATGTCGATATCTTCTAAGTTATTTTGTAATCCTCTTTCTTGGACCTTTGTCAGGTCTCTTTCAGGGATTGCTTTTATAACTTGTCTGTTGTAGGAGACCGACTTCTTTATGTCGATCTCTTCTAAGTTATTTTGTAATCTTCTTTCTTAGACCTTTGTCAGGTCTCTTTCAGGGATTACTTTTATAACTTGTTTTTCGTAGGAAACTGACTTCGTCATGTCGATCTCTTATAAGTTATAGCAATTCCTCTTTTATAGGGTTGGCCAGACCTCTTTCCAGGGATTTGCTGATAACTTAGGTTGACTTGATCCGACTTTTTAACGTCGGCCAGTCTTTAAGTTATTATTTAGTGATCCATAAGACCTCGTCAGGTTCTTTTTCCAGATCACTTTCGATAACTTCTTGTATTATTCTGTGTTCATCTTTGCCGATTTGTAGAAGGTGGTTTCTATCTTTGTTTGGTCGACCTTTAGATGAATCGCGTTTTCATCTCTATTGGTCTTTATCGTGATCGTGCAGTGAATCTGTTTTTCACTTTTCTGCCAATCTGTTGCTTTATAATCGGACGATGAATGCTTCAGATTAATGCGTCTTGAGAATTTGTAGAATATCTAAAATATGCTTTATTTAAAAGAAAATGCAAATATATATATGTGGGAGTTTTTTATCCCTTTAAGTCGGATAATTTCTGAATCTCAACTTGATAGCTCATTAAAAAAACTTTTTAGGAAAAAGAGTGCATCCTATGACGAGATCTTCTATTTTTTCTAGCTATAGTACCTTCTTAGGTTGTAGGCGTGCCATGATCTGGGAAGCTCTCGTCCCTTGAGTTCGAATAGTCTGTAGTAGCCCTTCCCAAGTACTTCTGACTCGGTAGGGTCCTTTCCAGTTTGCTGCCAGCTTTCCTTCTCCGGGTCGAGTTGTTCCAATATCATTTCGGATTAGGATGAGATCATTCTCAGAGAAACCTCTCGGCACTACCTTTTGATTATATCTGGAAGCCATTCGATGTTTTAGTGCTTCTTCCCTGATCCGAGCTTTTTCTTGGGTTTCAGGAAGTAGGTCGAGCTCTTCCCTTTGAAGTTGGGAGTTGGCTTCCTCATTGTAATGAACCACTCTAGGCGACCTTTCCTCGATCTCTACTGTGATCATTGCCTCCACTCCGTATGCTAGTCGAAATGGTGATTCATTTATGGTGGAATGTGGCGTTGTTCGATATGCCAATAGGACTTGTGGAAGTTCTTCGGCCCAGGCTCTCTTTGCATCTTGCAGTCTCCATTTCAACCCAGCCAATATGACTTTGTTGGCCGCTTTGGCTTGTCCATTGGCTTGGGGATGTTCAACGGAGGTGAACTGGTGTTTTATGTTTAAGTCGGCTACTAACTTTCTGAAGCCCGCGTCTGTGAATTGGGTGCCATTGTCTGTAGTGATGGAGTATGTAACCCCAAACCTTGTAACAATATTCCTATATAGGAATTTCTGGCTCCTTTGAGCAGTGGCGTTGGCTAGGGGCTCTGCCTCGATCCACTTTGTGAAGTAGACTACCCCGACTATGAGGAATTTAACTTGTCCCGATCCCTGGGGAAAAGGTCCGAAAAGATCGAGTCCCCATTTTGCAAATGGCCAAGGCGAGGTTACGCTGATGAGCTCTTTTGGCAGGGCGATGTGAAAGTTGGCATGTTTCTGGCATGATGGGCATGTCCTTACAAACTCTATTGCTTCCTTTTGTAGAGTTGGCCAATAAAATCCCGCCCGGAGTACTTTTTTGGTGTGAGCTTGTGCTCCGAGATGATTACCACAAATGCCACTGTGTACTTCCTCTAAAACTTCCCTTGTGTTAGAGGTCGGCACACATTTTAATAGTGGTATTGAAATCCCTCTTTTATATAGGGTGTTGTTTATGATAGTGTAGTACTGAGCCTCCCGTTTTAACCTCTTTGCCTCCTTCTCATTTGTGGGGAGTGTTTCTGTTTTGAGGTAATTAATTATGGGGGTCATCCATTCTTGATCCTGACTTGTTATGGCTAGGACTTTTTTCTCTTCCGAGATTGACGGGTTCTGCAGCATTTCCTGGATGAGGCTTCTATTGTTGCCCCCTGGTTTGGTGTTGGCTAGTTTTGAGAGTGTATCAGCTCGGGCATTTTGTTCACGGGGTATGTGGCAGATCTTATATTCCCCGAGTTGTCCGAGCTGTTCCTTGGTTTTATCCAAATACTTTTTCTTGGTGGGATCTTTGGCTTGGTAGCTCCCTGTTATTTGTGAGGTGACTACTTGTGAATCGCTGAAGATGTTGAGTTTTTGAGCTCTGATGCACGAAAAACTTGTCTCTCAACAAATTTTCCTTCGGCAAGTATACCAAATTGTCGTCAAGTAATAACTCACAAAAGAGTGAGGTCGAATCCCACAGAGATTAACGGATTAAGCAATCAATGGTTAATTGATTATGCTAGTCAGACAAATCATATTGGAGTGATAAGTAACAAGGAAATGTAAATGGCATAAAAGTAAAGAAAAGCAATAAAGTGCAGAAAAGTAAAATGGCAAGAAAAGTAAATGTAAGAACTAAAAATAAAATGAACATTGGGATCAAGAGATATTGCAATCCTCCGAATCAAGTTCATTCTCATCTCTTCCTAAATCAATGCATTCATTGATCTCCTTGGCAATCTTAAGTGATTGAATTCCAATTCATTGGAATTCAATCTCTCAAATCTTGATCAATAGCCAATTCCTTGGTCAATTGCTCATGAGAAGAGATGAAGTATGGTCACTGATTATACCACATGTATTTCCAAATCAAGTGTTGGTAGGATTATAGTCACCATACCCATCCAAACCCCAATTTGGTCCAACATGAGAAAGCTTTTCTAGCATGATCTCTTCATTCCTCTTCCAAGGTTCAGAAGAGATCCAAGTATGAATAGCTTCTTTTCCAAGATAACTACCCAATTAGATGAAGATTGAAAGCTTTCTAGTAAAATCAAGAGAAAAGAAAGAAGAAGAGTAATGAAAACTATTATTGATCCATCAAATTACAACAGAGCTCCCTAACCCAATGAAAAGAGTTAGTTGATCATTGCTCTACCAAAATAGAAAAGAAAGAAAGTGCAGAAAAGTAAAGATGAAGATTAAAACTAAAATTGAAACTTCAAAATTCATAAATGAAAAGTACAAAGAAAACGAAACTACTCCTAAGAAAGAAAAGAAGAGAAAAGGAAGAAGAGTGTAGGAGGGGAGGGGTCCGAAGACCCACTCCCCTTGGAGTGTGCCAATTCACAGAAGTTCGAATTGGTCTTCATTCTCTCCCCCTTCCTTCAATTCTCCGTTCCAGTATATCCCTTGAATGTAAAAACTAAGGCCTTTATATAGGCTCTCCTAAATTACAAAATGAAATTCAAAGCAAATTACAATGAAATAAAAATTTCTATTCTAGATGCTTCTTGTGGCCTTGATTGGTTGACACTTGTGGGCTTGCTTGCTTGAGCTTTGAAGTGGACTTGAGAGAGAAGTGAATCAAATTGAGGTCCAAGATGACTTAGCATTATTGCTGCCGTTAGCCATACTAACGCTACAAGTGTGGCATTAGTGCTAAAGTTAGTGTGGCTAACGTCACACTTGCTACCCAGTTGGTGTTTTGAGGCTTAAAAGATGCCTCTGGTTTGTGCTCCAATTTCATACCTACTATAGAGTATTATATATCGTTGGAAAGCTCTAAATGTCAGCTTTCTAACACAACTAAAATCACCTCAATTGGACTTTTGTAACTCAAGTTATGTACCTTTGAAGTGGACAAGGTCGCTGGCTTAGTCACTAGGGTTACTGGAAAACGTGAGTCACAATAACGTTAGCGATCAGGGGATGAATATTGCCAGTTTCTGAAGCTCAAACTTAATGTCCACCCTATACTATTATATATTGTTAGAAAGCCCTGGATGTCTACTTTCCAACGCCTTTAGAAGTGCATCATTTGGAGCTCTACAACTCGAGTTATACTTCTTGGAAGGTGAAGAGGTCAGCTGGCCTTACTACAGGTTGATACCATGTTCATCTTTGCACTTTCGGGGCAGGTTTTCTCCCTCAAATTTAGTGTCCACCATGTAGTGTCATATATGCTTGGAAAGCTCTGGAATCCTACTTTCCAATGCCATTGGAATCACCTCATTTGGAGCTTTATGGCTCAAGTTATTCTTGTTTGAAGAAGGCATGGTCAGGCTGCCGGGTGAGATTTTTGCCTACATTAATGTCCACGTTAACTACACTAACGTGGCCATTAACGCGGGTCTTCCTTTGCTTCACAAACGTTAGTGGCACTCACCTTTTCCACTAACGTTGGCATTTTCCTTTTCTTCCACGTTAGTTCCCACGTTAATGTAACTAACGTGGAAGCTAACATGAGTCTTCTAGCCTTCGCAAACGTTAGTGGCACTCACCTTTTCTACTAACGTTGGCGTTTCCCTTTCCTTCTTCAAAGTTAATGCCATTAACTTTCTCACTAACGTTGGGGCTTCTCTTTTCTTCCACGTTAGTGCCCACGTTAGTGAAGCTAACGGGGTCGCTAACATGGGTCTTCTTGCCTTTTGCTAACGTTAGTGGCGTTAACGTTCTCACTAGCTTTCCAAGCTTTCCTTCCTTCCAATTTAATGGCCACGTTAGTGGCGCTAACGTAGCTACTAACGTAGCTCTTCTCTGCTTCTTTTGGTCTGAAATCAAGCAAACAAAGTGTATCAAAGTAACATACAAGATAAACTTTACTATACTAAGTGTGCTAATAATGCTCAAAATCATACTTTCACTTAGTGTGATCTATTTCATCATATTTACCATGTATATTAACTAAAATTCACCTATGCTTGAGATTTTGTTTCATACAGAGATTTTTCATGCTTTTGCTCCTTTATCAGCAGAAATTGTATGAAAACTGAATTAAAATCTACTGAAAAAGCATAGAAAAACAGGCCATGATGCCCTGGCATCACAACACCAAACTTAAATCTTGCTTGTCCTCAAGCAAGAAGGGAATCATGCAATAAGGTTTGACATCCAAGGTAAGAAGAGTAGCAGTGTAATGTTCATGGTTAGTTAGCTTTCTATGCATGCAACAATCACAAAAAAAATTCAGATGATTGATGCCTCTATCTAGCTCATTTTATGAAATCTTTTCTATATGTTTCTTTCTTGAACAAGCTTGTCATTCTCTTTTTATCTTATCTTCTCAGGTGCTTTGCACCATGATTTGAAAGCTACGACTCTAAATGCTTTGTTTTCAAGTATTACCACTTGATACATAAGCACCACAAGCATTTAATCAGAGGACTCTTTTTGCTCATTTTGTTTTCTTGTCTTCTTGACTCTCTAATCATTGATGCTCAGAGCCTTGAGCTTTAAGGGAGTGCTTTTGCACTTGAGCCTAGCCTTGACTCTAAATGTTTTGTTTTCAAGCTTTTTGCTTGATACATAAACACCACAAGCACTTAACAATTGAATTGTCATTGGTACTCAGAGCTTTCAACTTTCTCATTCTCTCCCTTTCTTTTCTTGCCTTATTTGCAATTGCTTTTTCAAGGTTTTCATGATTTCAAAAATTTCATAAAATGTCCTAGATGAAAACTTTAATTAAATAAATTCAAATGTAATTGTGCAACAATAGTCATGCTAGCTTCCCAATACTTATATGCTCATGCTAACTTCTTCTTAAATGACCTTGTTTATTTATGATCATGAAACTTCATTGCTTTGGACTCACAAAAATTCAAGATGGCAATCATAATGTTAAAGCAACATATTGTAATTCAAAAAATCAAACTATGCTTATTCATAAGGAGCAAGCACACATACATACAAAGAAATTAGAAGACAATCATGCAATTGAATGTACTGGAAATAAGTAAGAGGAAAAAGGAATTTTACCACCTTGTAGTTCATCTTCATTATTGTTGCCCTTTTTCTCCTACTTTTCTCCCTTCCCACACCAATTTAGACTAATTTCTTGTCTTCAAGTAGCAAATAAAACAGTGGTGGTGGGGTATATGATGGGTCATGAACGTCTTACATACTGAAATGTAGGTGATGTATGCGGTTAAGCAAGCAAAAATTAAGGATAACACTGCAGGCCAAAGAAGCAAAGGCATTATGATTTTACAAACAAGTGGTGTTGCTGGATACATTGCATAGAAAACTAAGTGGTACACCAAACTTAGTGTGACACTTTCTCTTGGAATTGATGCAAGTATCCAAAAAGATTGAAAACAGATTGTTGCAGGGAAACACCAAACTTAGAATGTGATCATATGCCAATTTTATTTAAAAAGAAGCTAAGTAAAAGGAACTATTGTATTAATAACAAAATCACCAAGAGCCAGAGCTATCACGAACAGGGGCTTCTTGATGAGGCATTAACACAAACAGTTGCAGAGCATAGAAAACAAATAACAAAAATAATTACATGAACAAACGAAAACAAAAGAAAATGTCTAATCTAGGTAATCAATCAACCGGTAGTTTGTTAATCACAATTAATCCCCGGCAACGGTGCCATAAACTTGATGCACGGAAAACTTGTCTCTCAACGAATTCTCCTTCGGCAAGTATACCGAATTGTCGTCAAGTAATAACTCACAAAAGAGTGAGGTCTAATCCCACAGAGATTAACGGATTAAGCAATCAATGGTTAATTGATTATCCTAGTCAGACGAATCATATTGGAGTGATAAGTAACAAGGAAATGTAAATGGCATAAAAGTAAAGAAAAGCAATAAAGTGCAGAAAAGGTAAATGGTAAGAAAAGTAAATGTAAGAACTAAAAATAAATTGAACATTGGGATCAAGAGATATTGCAATCCTCCGGATCAAGTTCATTCTCATCTCTTCCTCAATCAATGCATTAATTGATCTCCTTGGCAATCTTAAGTGATTGAATTCCAATTCATTGGAATTCAATCTCTCAAATCTTGATCAATAGCCAATTCCTTGGTCAATTGCTCATGAGAAGAGATGAAGTATGGTCACTGATTATACCACATGTATTTCCAAATCAAGTGTTGGTAGGATTATAGTCACCATACCCATCTGTTCCGAGGGTTACCTAAAATTGTAGGTCGATCTCGGACGAGATCTTCTGTACTGGTCGGAGATGACGTGTCCGGCTGGTGGATAGTGGCCGGAGCTGTCGTGTCCGACTTGTTGGACTGGCTGCACTGCTAATTCTGGGTCACCGGAGGGTGGAGGGTACCTGCAAGAGACTCTGATGCTTAAGTTAGCATGGGTATTAGACAGGTTTTTAGTAGAATCAGAGTATGAGTTATACCTGGGTGCTCCAGTGTATTTATAGTAGTGCGGGCTGACCTTTCTGATAAGATAAGTTAGTTATCTTATCTTATCTTATCCTGTTTTGGATGAAGTCAGCTTATCTTCAAGGGAACCACCTTTATCTCTATAGGCTGGGATTGCCTTTGGATTTGGGTCGTGTTCCTCTATTTGGGCCCTTTATTGGGCTTTCCTGTCGATTTGGCCGAGCTCTTTAGAAGAGGACGGGTAGTCTGACCTGAAGAGGTCGGTCACTTTATCGCCAATCATCCCAGGTCGGGTAGCTCGACCCAGGGTATAAACAGTGCCCCTGCTTGAGCTCGGTCTTCTTTTTTGAGGTCGAGTCCTTTTGACTTCGATCTTTAGTGAACCGAGTTCAAGCATTTGTCGATTTCTTCCTTTTGTAGACTCTTTTTGAATGTAGAACGTTTTCCTCTAAAGGCGCGCGCTTTTATATCAGCGCTTTTTTGGGAACGCAAGCGGTTTTAATATCCGCATTTAATTGGCATTTAATTGCCCCATTCTCTCTTGGCTTTTATTTTGAATTTCTCGATCAAAAAATGGTTTCTCTTCTTCGCTTCTTCTTTGTAACTTCTTTCTCACTTTCAACTTTTTCCTTTGATTTTTCTGAAGCCTCCGCCTGTAGCTTTCGCGTTTCAGCCCAGCGATGTTGCTTTGTGACTTTGCTTTTTCGTGGGGGAAGGGGTGATTCTGGATTTTGCCTTCCGCTTTTCTACTTTTCTTTGCAGCTTTCTCATTTCCAGGTTTGGTTCTTCTTTCTTTTCTCCCTCTACGCCATTTTTGGGTCTGTTTTGAAAAAGTTTTTATCTTAGTTGGGAAAAATTTGGATCTTTCTACTTTCTACTGTGCCTGATCACTGTGCGTTTCGTAATTTCTTCGTCTTTTGCATGGTCTTTTTCGCTTTTCCTGTTGCTTGATACCTTTAGGGTTTTTGCATATTGTGAAATGCTTTTGATTTTGAAGCTTTGGAATGATAATTTTGTTTGATTCTGAAAAAAGGTTGCATCTTTGGCGATTTTTGCCTAGTATGTTTGCTGTTGTTTCTTGCTGATAGACTGTAGGAAGATGATTTTCTGTTTTGTTTGTGTTTTGTCTTTCTCCTATGAAAAATGCTTGCTGTTTGAGGTCTTCTATTCTTGTTTGCGAGATGCCGGGACATAAGTAGATTTTCCTTGATACCTCACTTTGTTACTGCCTCCAAAGGATGCCCCAGGAGTTTTAGTTTGAGTCTTGGGGTTTCCTTTTCTGTGTATTCGTCCGCCGAGATATTTTTGAGTAATCCGTTCTTCTTTTCTTTTGTAGGGTTTAGTTGGCCTCATGTCTTCCTGAAATAACGTTGTAGAGATGCCTTCTCCGCCGATTGGGTGGACTCGATGGTTCTTATGTGTGTCTCTCTGGTTGATTCTGAGTTTTGTGCACAGCTTAGACAGTTTCATAGTGTTTGTAGTAATTCCAGTGATGAGAAGAACTATGAGCTTGTCCCTCCCTCTTCTGATGAGAGAGTCTGCTTTTCTACTCGGGTTGTTGATGATCGCCCCTTCTTTTATGTTTATGATTTTTTCTTCGGTCCGCTGGGTATCACCCTTCCTTTTACTCAATTTGAAACCGACCTGTTATGGTCCTGTAATGTTGCCCCCTCTCAACTTCACCCCAATTCCTGGGGTTTCATAAAAATTTTCCAATTGTTGTGCAATGGTTTTGGTATTCCTGCTTCCCAATCTCTCTTTTTCTATCTGTTTGTCTTGACTAAGCCCGCTGTGGTAAAAAAGAAGTCAGCTTGGGTCTCCTTTCGTTCCACCCAGGGAAAGAAGGTCTTTTCCATGTTTGACGAGTCGTTCCGTGATTTTAAAAACTACTTTTTCAAAGTCCGAGCTGTTGAAGGAGCTCGGCCCTTTTTTCTGGATGAAAATGACGAACCTACTTTTCCCTTGGAATGGCAAAAATATGTGAGGGTCTCCAGATATGCGTGGGAAATGTTGGATGAGGCTGAACGAGCCTTTGTGACTGTCTTGGAAGAACGCTGGGGTCATCCTCCCCATCTTAACACAAAGAAATTTCTAACCAATCCTTCTCTTCTTCAAACTGAACTGGGTATCTTGTGTTTATCTGTTTATGTTTCTTGTAGCTATCTTTCTGACTTATCCGACTTGTAGCTTAATTTCTGTTTTATTTGCAGAGGCAATGAAGAATAATGAATCTATGAAAGCTTTTAAGAGGGCGCAGAGGGCGACTGCTACCAGGAATATTGCGGCCAAGGCGGCTGGAGAGGGGTCCTCCCAAATGCGCGAGAAGCCATCAGTGCCGAGTTCTCCTGGGGTGAAGAATGTGGTCCCTACACCCCGAGTCCGTTTGGTGGATCCTCACCCCACTTCTGCCACTCTATCTGTTGCTCCTCCTAATAAAAAACAAAAAACAGCTGAGCCCTTTGACCTCGATGCTCCTGATTTTAATGCCATTGAATTTGTGGATCAGCAAATCGGTCCCTATGGCTCCCTCTCCATGGATGATGTGTCCATCCTCCATCACTTGGAATTTATGGCCCGAAATCACGTAAAGATGGCGTATATGGCGGCTGCCATATATCGGACTGCTCAGAATTTCCCTCTCCATGCCACTAAAGCATTTATAGAGGAGGCAAAACAAGAGTTTGATCGGATGAGGGAGTTGAAGGAGGAACTTGAGATAAAGGTAGCCAAGCTGGAGAAGGCGAGTTCTCAATCACTGGCAGCTTCTTTAAGGTTGGCTGAGGACACAGCCATGATGCACAAGGATAGTTACGTTACATCCTATCGGGAGATGATGCGCCTGAGGGGGGAGCTCGACAATGTTCGGGAAGATTATTCTGAGCTCCAAAGTCATCTCGTTGGTAGCGTGACTGCTACTTACGAGAACTTGAAGGAGCAAGTTCGGGTTATTGCTCCCGAGGCCGATCTCACCCCCTTTAGCCTGGACAACATTGTCAGGGATGGCAAGATTGTCCCTGATGATGAGGATGATAATGATGAGGTCGATCCCCTCCCTGTGTCTTCTGCCAAGGTGTCAGCGCCTACTGTTCCTCTTGCCAAGGTCGACCCTCCCGCTTCTGATCCTGATTGTCAGATCTTAAACCGGGATGATGGTACTGTGGATGTTGTTCCTCTCCAGGCTTTCCCTCCTTCTCCTCAGACTGATGCTGCTAAGAAGTCTTCTAACCTTTAGCTGATTTATTTTGGACCTTTTGGTAATTGGCCCGGCTTGTGGGCTTTAAAACTCTTTGGTTTATTTTGTTGACACTATTTCTGGTTGCTTGTTTAGCAACATTATTTAAAAACACAACGAATAGCTTCTGAGCTTTTGGGTCTGACCCTGAGGCTTTGTTACTTTATGTCACGCTTGCTTGCGCCTGTCTTAGCTTCTTTGAGGCCTTGTTGCTTAGCTTCTTTGAACTGGTTTGTTGTCGATGCGTGGATCCGATTTAGCAATCCATGCCCGACTTATTTGTCCTTTTCCAAGTAGTTGACCGATGTCAATCTTTTTCAATTATTTAAAGTAATCTTCTTTTTTGGACCTTGGTCAGGTCTCTTTTAGAGATTACTTTTATAACCTGTTTGTAGGAGACTGACTTCTTTCTGTCGATTTCTTCTAAGTTACTTCGTAATCCTCTTTCTTGGACCTTTGTCAGGTCTCTTTCAGGGATTACTTTTATAACTTTCCGTTGTAGGAGACCGACTTCTTTATGTCGATCTCTTCTAAGTTACTTCGTAATCCTCTTTTTTGGACCTTTGTCAGGTCTCTTTCAGGGATTACTTTTATAACTTTCCGTTGTAGGAGACCGACTTCTTTATGTCGATCTCTTCTAAGTTATTTCGTAATCCTCTTTCTTGGACCTTCGTCAGGTCTCTTTCAGGGATTACTTTTATAACTTTTCGTATTTTGTAGGAGACCGACTTCGTTAGGTCAATCTCTTTCTAGGTTATTTTTGTAATCCTCTTTCTTGGACCTTTGTCAGGTCTCTTTCAAGGATTACTTTTATAACCTTTTTATTTTGGGCTGACTTTGTTAGGTCGAGCCCTTCTAAGTTAAAGTAATCCTCTTTAATAGGGTTGGCCAGACCTCTTTCCAGGGTTTACTTATAACTTGGGTTGACTTGGTCCGACTTCTGGACGTCATCCAGTCTTTAAGTTATTATTTTAGCTATCCATAAGACCTCGTCAGGTTCTTTTTTGGATTACTTTCAATAGCTTCTTACATTATTCTGTGTTCATCTTTGCCGATTTGTAGAAAGTGGTTGGCATCTTTGGATCGTCCTTTGGGTGAATCGCGCTTTCACCTTTATCGGACGGTTTATCTTTATCGTGGTCGTGCAGTGAAATTGTTTTTCACTTTATGCCGACCTGTCGCTTTATAATCGGACGATGAATTCTTCAGATTAATGCGTCTTGAATTCTTTGTAGAATATCTAAATAAACTTTATTCAAAGTAAAAGTGCAAATATATACATGTGGGAATTTTTTCATCCCTTTAAGTCGGATAGTGTCTGGGTCTCAACTTGGTGCCTCATTAAAAAACCTTTTCAGGAAAAAGAGTGCATCCAATAATGAGATCTGTTACCTTCCTAACTGTAGTACCTTCTTAGGTTGTAAGCGTGCCATGATCTGGGAAGCTCTCGTCCATCGAGATCGGACAGTCTGTAGTAGCCCTTCCCAAGTACTTCTACAACTCGGTAGGGTCCCTTCCAGTTTGCTGCCAGCTTTCCTTCTCCTGGTCGAGTTGTTCCAATATCATTTCGGATTAGGATGAGATCATTTTCTACGAAACTTCTTGGCACTACCCTATGATTATATCTGGAAGCCATTCGGCGCTTTAGAGCTTCTTCCCTGATCCGAGCTCTTTCTTGGATTTCAGGTAGGAGGTCGAGCTCTTCCCTCTGAAGTTGGGAGTTTGCTCCCTCATTGTAATGAACTACTCTAGGCGATCCTTCCTCAATTTCTACTGGAATCATTGCCTCTATTCCGTATGCTAGCCGGAAGGGGGATTCCTTCGTGGTGGAGTGTGGCGTCGTTCGATATGCCCATAGGACCTGTGGAAGCTCTTCTGCCCAAGCTTCCTTTGCATCTTGTAATCTCCGTTTTAATCCGGCCAATATGACTTTCTTGGCAGCTTCGGCCTGTCCGTTGGCTTGTGGATGTTCCACGGAGGTGTACTGATGCTTTATATTTAAGTCGGCTACTAGTTTTCTGAAGCCTGCATCTGTGAATTGAGTACCATTGTCTGTGGTTATTGAATATGGAACCCCGAACCTTGTGACGATGTTTCTATATAGGAATTTCCAGCTTCTTTGAGCGGTGGCATTGGCTAGGGGCTCTGTCTCGATCCACTTTGTGAAATAGTCTACCCCTACTATAAGAAATTTAACTTGTCCTGACCCCTGGGGGAAGGGGCCAAGAAGGTCGAGCCCCCACCTTGCAAACGGCCAAGGCGAAGTTACGCTGATGAGCTCTTCTGGCGGGGCAATGTGAAAGTTGGCATGTTTCTGACATGGTGGGCATGTCTTTACAAATTCTGTAGCTTCTTTCTATGGAGTTGGCCAATAAAACCCTGCCCGGAGTACTTTTTTGGCGAGAGCTCGTGCTCCGAGATGATTGCCACAAATGCCGCCGTGTACTTCTTCTAACACTTCCTTTGTGTGGGAGGTCGGTACGCATTTCAGTAATGGTACTGAGATCCCTCTTTTGTACAGGATGTTGTTTATAATGGTGTAGTATTGTGCCTCCCTTTTTACCCTCTTTGCCTCTTTTTCTTCTGTGGGGAGTGTTCTTGCTCTGAGGTAGTTGATTATGGGAGTCATCCATCCTTGGTCCTGGCTTGTTATGGCTAGGACTTTTTCCTCTTCCGAGATTGACGGGTTCTGTAACATTTCCTGAATGAGGCTTCTATTGTTGCCCCCTGGTTTGGTGCTGGCTAGTTTCGAGAGTGCGTCAGCTCGAGCATTTTGTTCTCGGGGTATGTGGTATATCTTATATTCCCGATTTGTCCGAGCTGTTGCTTGGTCTTGTCCAAATATCTTTTCATGGTGGGATCTTTGGCTTGGTAGCTCCCTGTTATTTGTGATGTGACAACTTGCGAATCGCTGTAGATGTTGAGTTTCTGAGCTCCAACCTCTTCAGCCAGCTTCAAACCAGCTAGCAGTGCTTCGTATTCTGCCTGGTTATTTGAAGCCGAGAACCCGAACTTGAGGGAGAGCTCAACTTGGGTTCCCTGGTTGCTTTCTATTATCACTCCTGCGCCGCTTCTAGTTTTATTTGAAGAACCGTCCACATAGAGATTCCACTCTGTGAGGGTTTTCAGGGCATTTGTGAATTCTGCGATAAAGTCGGCCAGATATTGTGACTTAATGGCCGTCCGAGCTTCATATTGGAGGTCGAACTCTGACAGCTCGACTGCCCATCGTAGAATTCTACCTGCTAAATCTGTTTTCTGCAATATTCCTTTCAAGGGCTGGTTAGTGCGAACTTTGATGGTGTGGGCCTGAAAGTAAGGGCGGAGTCGTCTAGATGTTAGAATGAGAGTATACGCAAATTTTTCTATTTTCTGATAGTTCAGCTCGGATCCCTGTAGTGCTTTACTAATGAAGTAGACGGGTTGTTGTCCGTTTTCGTCTTCTCTGACTAGTGCTGACGCTACTGCCTGGCTTCCTACTGCGAGATATAATATGAGTGGTTCTCCTTTTCGTGGTCAGGAGAGGATAGGTGGCTGTCCTAAGAACTTTTTAAAGTCTTGGAAGGCTTGCTCACATTCTGTCGTCCATTCGAACTGCCTTCCCTTTCTTAAAGTAGCATAAAAGGGGAGAGATCTTATCGCAGCTCCTGCTAAGAATCGGGATAGGGCTACCAATCTTCCGTTGAATTGCTGTACTTCTTTGACACAGGTTGGGCTCTTCACGTTGAGTATGGCCTGACATTTGTCTGGATTTGCTTCAATTCCTCTTTGTGTGAGCATGAAACCTAAGAATTTGCCTGCTTCTACTGCAAAGGTGCATTTCGCGGGATTGAGTCGCATGTCATGCTTCCTTATGGTGTCGAATACTTGGACCAGGTCGGACAATAATGTCTCTTCACTTTGTGTTTTTATTAGCATGTCGTCCACGTAGACTTCCATGATCTTTCCGATGTGATCCGAGAAGACTTTATTCATTAGCCTTTGATAAGTAGCTCCTGCGTTCTTGAGACCGAAAGGCATCACAATATAGCAGTAGTTTGCTTTCGATGTTAAGAACGAGGTCTTTTCTTGATCTAGTGGATACATGGGGATCTGGTTGTATCCCGAGTATGCGTCTATAAATGAGAGATATTTATATCCAGAGGAAGCGTCTACCAGAGCGTCGATATTTGGGAGTGGGTAAGGATCTTTTGGACAAGCCTTGTTGAGATCGGTGTAATCGGTGCACATTCGCCACTTCCCATTTGATTTTTTCACCAAGACAACATTGGCTAGCCATAGTGGATATTTGACTTCTCTTATGAATCCTGCTTCCAGTAGTGCCTGTACTTGTTTTTCCACAGCCTGGGGTCGCTCTGGCCCAAGTTTTCTTCATCTCTGCTGTACCGGCCGAGATCCTGGATAGACCGCCAACTTATGACACATCAGCTTAGGGTCTATGCCTGGCATATCTGCAGCTTTCCATGCGAGGAGATCGACGTTATCTCGCAAGAATTGTATTAGTAATTCCTTTGAATCTTCTTTTAGGATTGTGCCGATATTAGTTATTTTTTCTAAGGTATCCCCGATCTGAATCTTTTCTATCTAACCCTCTGGCTGGGGACGAAGTTCTTTTCGTCGTTGAACTCCACCCAACTCGATTGTGTGGAACTCTTCTCCTTTGCCTCTGAGGTTTAGGCTTTCGTTGTAACAGCGACGTGCCATTTTTTTATCTAATTTTATCGTGGCTATCCCTTTTGGTGTTGGGAATTTCATACATAGGTGTGGGGTCGAGACTATCGCACCGAGTTGGTTGAGTGTTGTCCGACCAATGAGAGCATTGTAAGCTGAACTTACGTCGACCACGATGTAGTCTATTTTGAGGGTCCTGGATTGGTTCCCTTTTCCGAAGGTTGTATGTAGTGGTATGTATCCTAGTGGTCGAACCGGGGTGTCTCCTAGTCCAAACAGACTATTTGGATATGCTTGAAGTTCTTTTTCTTCTAAGCCAAGTTTATCAAAGGCTGTTTTGAATAAGATGTCGGCAGAACTCTCTTGGTCTATTAAGGTACGGTGTAGGTTGGCGTTTGCTAATATGATGGTGATGACCATGGGATCATCGTGTCCTGTGATGATTCCGGATGCGTCCTCTTTAGTGAATGTTATTGCCGGGATGTTGAGTGCTTCCTCCTTTCCTTCGACAAGATATACTTCTTTGAGATATCTTTTGCGAGAGGATTTGGAGATCCCACCTGCTGTGAATCCGCCATGTATCATGTGGACATGTCTTTCTGGTGTCCGAGGTGATCGTTCTGTTCATTCGGTATCTTCATCCCTTCGTCTCTTTCTTTGATCATCATCTCGGGTGGCCAGGAATCGATCTAACTTTCTTTCTCTCACCAATTTTTCTATGATATTTTTTAAGTCGAAACATTCGTTTGTGGAGTGTCCTCGGACTCGATGGTATTCGCAATATTCCTTCCGGTTTCCTCCTCACTTTTTGCCTTTGAGTGGCCGTGCTGGGGGGATTTTTTCTGTATGGCAGACTTCTTTGTATATCTCGACCAAGGATGCCCTGAGAGGAGTATAATTATGGTATTTTTTTATTTTCTCCCCTTGTCGATCTTCTTTCCTCTTAGATTCTTTGTCTCTATCTCAGTAAGAGGCCCCCGATTTTGAGGTCTCTCCTAACCGAGCGTTTTCTTCCATGTTGATGTATTTTTCTGCTCGTTCCTGCACTTCATCCAAGGAGGTCGGGTACTTTTTTGATATAGATTGGTTGAAAGGTCCTTCTCGTAGGCCGTTAATGAGTCCCATGATGGCGGCCTCTGTGGGTAAACTTTGTATGTCCATGCATGTTTTGTTGAATCTCTCCATATAGTTGCGGAGGCTCTCCCGATCTCCTTGTTTGATTCCTAGTAAACTGAGGGCGTGCTTCGCTTTATCTTTCTGAATGGAGAATCTGGCTAGGAATTTTTTAGCTAGGTCATCAAAGCTTGAGATGGACTTTGGGGGTAGGTTGTCGAACCATCGAATGGCTGTCTTTGTGAGAGTTGTTGGAAAGGCTTTGCAGCGAACAGCATCTGGGGCGTCGGGGAGGTACATTCTGCTTCTGAAGTTACTGAGGTGGTGGTTGGGATCCGTGGTGCCATCATACAGGGTCATATCCGAGAGTTTGAAGTCTTTTGAAATTTTGGTTTTCATGATTTCCCTGGTGAACGGGTCTTGCTCTTTGCGTGAATTTTCTTTGAGATTGGCCCGAGGGGCTTTTGATTTGAGATCGGCTTCTAATTGCTATAGTTTTTCTTCTAACTCCCGACGTCGCCGCACCTCTCTTTGTAGATCCCTTCCGATTTCCCGTTGTTGTTGAGTTTCTTTTTCCAGTTGTTTTAGGCGATCTAGGAGCGCTTCTATTGCCCCTGAATTTGGCGAGTCTTTGTCTTTATTGGTTTCCAGAGTATCTTGTAGCGTGACATCCGCATTCTTGTGCGGTGTTCTCTCTTCCAGACCTGAATCGTGGTCGTTGTTATGGTTGTCCGCCATGGTGATGGGATGACTTCCAGGTCCCCGGCAACAGCGCCAATGTTCCGAGGGTTACCTGAAACTGTAGATCGATCTCGGACGAGATCTTCTGTACTGGTCGGAGATGACGTGTCCGGCTGGTGGGTAGTGGCCGGAGCTGTCGTGTCCGACTTGTTGGACTGGCTGCACTGCTGATCCTGGGTCACCGGAGGGTGGGGGGTATTTAAGAGACTCCGATGCTTAAGTTAGCATGGGTATTAGACAGGTTTTTAGTAGAATCAGAGTATGAGTTATACCTGGGTGCTCCAATGTATTTATAGTAGTGCGGGCTGACCTTTCTGATAAGATAAGTTAGTTATCTTATCTTATCTTATCCTGTTTTGGATGAAGTCAGCTTATCTTCAAGGGAACCGCCTTTATCTCTATAGGATGGGATTGCCTTTGGATTTGGGTCGTGTTCCTCTATTTGGGCCCTTTATTGGGCTTTCCTGTCGATTTGGCCGAGCTCTTTAGAAGAGGTCGGGTAGTCTGACCTGAAGAGGTCGGTCGCTTTATCGCCAATCATCCCGGGTCGGGTAGCTCGACCCAGGGTATGAACACCATCCAAACCCCAATTTGGTCCAACATGAGAAAGCATTTCTAGCATGATCTCTTCATTCCTCTTCCAAGGTTTAGAAGAGATCCAAGTATGAATAGCTTCTTTTCCAAGATAACTACCCAATTAGATGAAGATTGAAAGCTTTCTAGTAAAATCAAGAGAAAAGAAAGAAGAAGAGTAATGAAAACTATTATTGATCCATCAAATTACAATAGAGCTCCCTAACCCAATGAAAAGAGTTAGTTGATCATTGCTCTACCAAAATAGAAAAGAAAGAAAGTGCAGAAAAGTAAAGATGAAGATTAAAACTAAAATTGAAACTTCAAAATTCATAAATGAAAAGTACAAAGAAAATTAAACTACTCCTAAGGAAGAAAATAAGAGAAAAGGAAGAAGAGTGTAGGAGGGGAGGGGTCCGAAGACCCACTCCCCTTGGAGTGTGCCAATTCACAGAAGTTCGAATTGGTCTTCACTCTCTCCCCCTTCCTTTAATTCTCCATTCTAGTATATCCCTTGAATGTAAAAACTAAGGCCTTTATATAGGCTCTCCTAAATTACAAAATGAAATTAAAAGCAAATTACAATGAAATGAAAATTTCTATTCTAGATGCTTCTTGTGGCCTTGATTGGTTGACACTTGTGGGATTGCTTGCTTGAGCTTTGAAGTAGACTTGAGAGAGAAGTGAATCAAATTAAGGTCCAAGATAACTTAGTGTTATTGCTGCCGTTAGCCATACTAACGCTACAAGTGTGGCGTTAGTGCTAAAGTTAGTGTGGCTAACGTCACACTTGCTACCCAGTTGGTGTTTTGGGGCTTAAAAGATACCTCTGGTTTGTGCTCCAATTTCATGCCCACTATAGAGTATTATATATCGTTGGACAACTCTGAATGTCAGCTTTCTAACACAACTAGAATCACCTCAATTGGACCTCTGTAACTCAAGTTATGCTCCTTTGAAGTGGACAAGGTCGCTGGCATAGTCGCTAGCGTTACTGGAAAACGTGAGTCACAATAACATTAGCGATCAGGGGATGAATATTGCCAGTTTCTGAAGCTCAAACTTAATGTCCACCCCATACTATTATATATTGTTGGAAAGTCCTGGATGTCTACTTTCCAACTCCTTTGGAAGCGCATCATTTGGAGCTCTACAACTCGAGTTATACTTCTTGGAAGGTGAAGAGGTCAGCTGGCCTTACTACAGGTTGATACCATGTTCATCTTTGCACTTTTGGGGCAGGTTTTCTCCTTCAAATTTAGTGTCCACCATGTAGTGCCATATATACTTAGAAAGCTCTGGAATCCTACTTTTCAATGCCATTGAAATCACCTCATTTGGAGCTTTGTGGCTCAAGTTATTCTTGTTTGAAGAAGGCATGGTCAGGCTGCCGGGTGAGATTTTTGGCTACGTTAATGTCCACGTTAACTACACTAACGTGGCCATTAACATGGGTCTTCCTTTGCTTCGCAAACGTTAGTGTCACTCACCTTTTCCACTAACGTTGGCGTTTCCCTTTCCTTCCACGTTAGTTCCCACGTTAATGTAACTAACGTGGAAGCTAACGTGAGTCTTCTAGCCTTCGCAAACGTTAGTGGCACTCACCTTTTCCACTAACGTTGGCGTTTTCCTTTTCTTCTTCAAAGTTAATGCTATTAACTTTCTCACTAACGTTGGGGCTTCTCTTTTCTTCCACGTTAGTGCCCACGTTAGTGAAGCTAACGGGGTCGCTAACGTGGGTCTTCTTGCCTTTTGCTAACGTTAGTGGCTGATAAACCCATATTTCATGAGTTCTTTTGTGCTTAATTAGAGTGATTTATTCAACTCTTCACCTACTTATTCACATTAATTGCATAGTTTTACTTTCCCTTCCTTATTATGTCATATAATGAAAAACATGTTTCCTAAGCTTTAAAAATTAATTATTTTAATTACCTTTATTTCCATTCGATGCCGTGATTAGTGTGTTGAGTAGTTTCATATTTTCTAAAGCTGAACGACTTAAAGGATGAAAAAGGAAACATGCTAAAATGGAAGGAGGAAGCAAAACGGAGCTTTAAAGAAACTGGTGTTCACGCGATCGCATGGATGACACGATCGCGTGCCAAGCACGAATCAGCAGCGACGCGGCCGCATGACTGACGCGACCGCGTGGAAAGGAAAAGCTCCAATTGACGCGACCGCGTGACCATGCGGACGCGTGACAGAGGCCACGCATCAGAAATTACAGAATACGCCCCCAGCGAATTCTGAAGCCCTTTTTGGCCCAGATCCAAGTACAGACAGCATAGACCAGAAGTTATAAAGTGTGGGAATGCTTCCATTCAAAGGGAGCTCGCATATTTTCACCTTTCAATGATTTAGATTTAGTTGAGAGGGAGATCTTCTCTCTCTCTTTTAGGATTTAGGATTTCTTCTTGTTTTAAGAGTAACTCTGGATCCAGGTTTAATGTTCTTTTAGTTTTTACTTCTATTTATTTATTCCAACATTTGAATTGATTATTATAATTTGATCTAAGAATTCTTCCGTGTTACAGACAGTTATTTGAATTAATGATATTTGAGGTATTTTCAGTTCATGATTATTCTCTTTGACTTAAGTTATCATTACTTTCCATCCAAGGATATTTTTATTATTATTCCAGCAATTTTACTTTTTCTTTCCTTTTAGTTCTGGTTAAGAATTTAGTAACTCAACAGTTATTAAACTCAACATAATTGATAATCGTTATCTTGCTAATTGAGCTGAACTTAAATAAGCCCAACCTTCTCTTAGGAAATAATTAGGATTCAAAGGTCAACTTAATTAGTCCCTTGACTTTCCTTTGCTCTGGTAAAGGTTGACCAAGTGGAGTTTAGATTCAACTTTCATTATTGTTGAGAGAGATAACTATGTTGGACCTCTAATTTCTCTACCTTGCTAAAAGTTGCTTTACAGTTATTATTTATCTTTAATTGCCATTTAATTCACTCGTCATTTAAATTGCTTGCTTCTCACCTTCTAAACCCCGATTACAACCCTTATAACCAATAATAAGAACATACTTCCTCGCAGTTCCTTGAGAAGACGACCCGAAGTTCGAATACTCGGTTAACAATTTTTAAAGGGGTTTGTTACTTGTGACACCCAACACGTTTGTACGAAGGGATTTTTTCCGGTTTAGAAACTATATTTGCAACACAACCGTTTCTATGAATTTCTTTACTAGTAGAAAACCCAACGTCAAAATGGCGCCGTTGCCGGGGAACTGCTAACATGTGCCTTATTATTGGTTATTGTAAATATTTTTCTTTTGCTTGTTTAATTATTGTTGTTTTCCCTTTTTATCTTTATTTGCTACTATGAACTCTCACCCCTCTCGCTTTGAGTTTGGTTCTAATATTGTTAAAGGAAATAGAAGTAACAGCAGGAATGTGCATCAAGGTCAGATCAATCAAGGATGGATGGAACCAAGAGGATCTAATCAACCCTTTTGGCAGCAACACCCTCCGAGAAATCCTGGACAAAGACCATTCTACCGTGCATACCCAGCTGAAAGACATGGTGGACAACCTTGTAACTACCAACAAGCCTCACCCCGTGCATATGAACCATCCTTTCAACATAACCTCGAACCACCACACTCACAAGCTTCTCTTCACCATTCGCCATCATATGATCCTTCCTTACCCCAATACCAAACCAATCGTTCCCAATCATCACCACTTTCCTTTGTATCATGTCCAAGTCTGGCAAACCGCGAAGCAAAGGATCGCCTGCAAGAAACAATGATTAAATTTCAAACAACCATTCAACAATTGGAGCAAGCGCTAATTCAATGGGTCACTAGGCACTAAAATATACAAGGACCAACCACAGCCCCATGTGGACAGCCTGATGAAGAGCGTAGCATGAAAGAAATACTAGAGACTCCAGTGGACAAGACAGAGAATGAATTCGTACTAGAACAAGTGGAAGAAGCTGTCATTGTTCAAGAAGAAGAGTTGGTTGAAGATCTAGGCGATGCTGAACTTCCTTGGGAATCCAGAATTGAGGAAAACTCCGTCCAAGATGCCACAGTTTATGCTAAGGAGGATACCGTACAATCTCCAGGGCAAGTCGGTTACGAAGAATCAGACGGAATAATCCAAGAAGCAAATTTCCTTGATGATGATAGTCACAAGTCTAGTGCTCCTAGTGATGAACTTGCGTCCGCAAGTGAATTCTCTGAGATCGAAGAATCTTCCCCAAGTGAATATGAAGATGATGCGGAGGTAGATTTCTCTCAACCTCCAATCTATGACTCGAGTGATGAGGAAGACATAGAAGACTTTGACCAGGATACAGATACAATTGAAGATCTTTGCAAGGAAGTGGAAGAATTCACAGAAGAGCACAAGGAAACGGAACTTGCAGAACCACCAAAAACACCTATCCCAAGGCCGTTACCACCCAATACAAGCTTCAAGTGGGTACAATCCTTAACTTATAATTTTACTTATTCACTTGAATATGGTTTGCTTGAAACAGATGGCCAACTTAGAGCTCTCTGCGGCTTTAAGAGTAAGAGGGAAATGGCTCGTATTCAGAGCTGGTGCACCCGGTTCAATAAAGTTCCATGCTTCACCTCGAAGTACACAGATTGGTATCGTGCTCAATTGCATGGATCACGGAGGACGTTTGGTCACCACGGTGAGATTCTACTTTTTAACCCGCCCGAATGGAAACTTACAAATCAAAACGGAGGCGGATCAAAAAACATAGCTTGGGATCATGGATTATGTTCTGACATTCGTCATCCCGGGAGGCTGGATATCTGTTTAAAGCTGCGCAGGAGCTTTACATGCCTAGTTTGGGACCCCGGAGGCATTGGCATTCCAAGCACTGGTGGAGATTTTTGGACGAATTTAAACACAAGCCACCATAACAGGATACTCTTCCAATATCCAACTTAAGGACTTTAACTAAAAGTGCTAGGTGGGAGAGAACCCACCATGGTATGGTCGCTTCTTTTTCAATTTATTTCTTGTTAATTGCTTTCATTTTCCCTTTTTCTTTTTAATTTATTAAACCTGGAATCATGCATAAGCATCCATGATAGTCATTGCATTCTGCACTTTTCAGTTAAAAAAAAAAAAGTGGTTGCATGGCGTGACCGCATGCCCCATGCGATCGCGTCATATCGCGAAAGACACCACCCATGCGACCGCGTGACCCACGCGGCCGCGTGATATATATATCGGCGTAATGATCCAACGAACATAAAGTTGGGCTGGAATCGTGCGGCCCTTGTGCGTTTCGCACAAATTGGCCCACGCGATCGCATGCCCCATGCGATCGCGTCACATGTACAATATCAATCCCACGCGACCGCGTAAGCAACGTGATCGCGTCGCATGGATTGCACATCACCCGAAAAGGAGACAGAGAGTTGCGCTGAAACGGCGCTGGAGTCGTGCGTTTAGCACGAATTCCAGCGACGCGATCGCGCGACCCAAGCGATCGCGTCAACCTTCTTTCCCCCTCTCATGCAATCGCGCACTCCACGCGATCGCGTCACTCCCATTCTAGTCCCAGCCACGCGATCGCGTGCCCCACGCGGCCGTGTGGATTCGAAAATATAACCCCCCCAGCCCGCGAACCCTATCAGTCGCACAGCCCTCCCCTTTCACCCCCAACCCTCTTCTCCTTCTCTCTTCTTCTCCTTCTCCCCCACCGCCGGCACCCCAGCCGCCACACCACCACCCCAACGCCGCCGCCACCCCATACGCCGCGCCCTAACCCCCTCCCCTCCCTTCTCCTCCCTTCCTCCTCTCCCCTCCCCTCTCCGCCACTGCCTCCGCGACCACCGCCCCCCACCGCCGGCACCCCAGCCGCACACCCCTCCGCCACCCACCCGCAAGCCCCCCCTCCCTTCCTCTATCACTAACCCAAATCCTCGCCGCCACTGCCCCCTCCGCCGCCACCACCGCGCCGGACGCCGCCGCAACCACCTTCTTCCCTGTTCCACCCCTTCCGCTTACCAGGTTCCGCAACACGCAACCATTTTTTTTCTTATCTGTTCGTCACTTTTCTGTATTTTTTATTCCGTTTATGTTCATAATTAGGATAGTTAGACTTGCATGTTGTAGTGGATTTTTAGGTTGTTAGGTAGCTTAGGCTGTGGTTAGTGGATCTAAGTCTGTTTACTTGCACTGTTCTTACTTCTGTTTTATCCTATGTGCAAATCTGTTGCTGCTATAATCATGATTCATATGCTGCTTTCTTGTATGTTGCTGCTGTTTACATTGAGTTTTTATGTTTATTTTATATCTATGTACATGCAACTTGATTTTTTTTATTCATTTGAACTGATTAAATTGCTGTTTATTTTCCAGGACAATCCAATTTTAGCCAGAATGCTGCCCAAATTTTTTTTTTTAATTTTGTTTTCATTCACGTTTTGGTTTGGCATTCCTGAATTCTATTTTGCTCTGCTTTACCCAAACCACTACATGAATGCTAGGGCAGACCTTCTTATTTTTTTGATTTCCTGGTTCATAAACTGCTTGTTCGATTGTGAGTACCTCCATGCTTACCTGTGAATCCTTGTTATATGGAATTTTTCTAGGCCACTTACCTTCCTAACTCACTAATTTTAATTTATTAATTTCTTTTTAAAATCCTAACCATACTAACCCTTTTAATCTCTTTTCTGATTATTTTCACTTTCCTATAACCTTCTCACTATGGCATATTGATTTTTCTTTCCATTTAACATTCATTCACTCACTTTCTATTACTCATTTTCCTTATTTTATTTCTCTCTTAGCGCTTTGAGTTTTCTTTGTTTAAATTGCCTATTTACTTTCCTGTTTTATCCATTTTCTGGTTTTCTGTTTTTCAGGATGTATGCCTCACAGAGGAAAGGTAAAGGCAAGGCCACTGGCAAGCGCAAGAGAGGAGATTCCTCCCAGTCCATCATTGCTCTAATGCACGATTCATCATGGCGGGAGAAAAACTTCACACCGCAGGAGAAAGCTAACCAGCTGCTTCCTGCAAATGATCCTATAAAATTTACAAACCGGTACTGTGAACTGAAGTACCCAGCTTTTGCAAACTCCAAAAATCTATACCTGGAACGTACCTTGAAGATTCCAGAAGCCCTCCAGCAGTACACTACTGAGCAAATCAAGCAAAGGGGCTAGTTCTTTCTGGAGAGACCACTGACAGAGGTCAATGCATCTAGGGTCAGGGAATTCTATTGCAACTACTACCTTACTACCCTTGATGCAGTGAACCTGAGGGGAAAGCAAATTCTGGTCATAGAGGAAGCCATAGAGACCATTCTCCAGCTCCCAGCCAAGTCCGATCAGCCAGATGGTTTTGCACGGGCTGAGGAGGACATGGGCCAGATGCAGTTTGACTGGGATGCTGTGAAGGAAAGAATAGCTCTCGACCCTGCTGTTCCTTGGGAGATGGGTCAGAACACCACTATGCCTAGAGGGATCAAGAAAGTGTACTTGAACGATCAGGCTCGGCTTTGGCGTCAGATCTTGAGTAACTTTGTGATGCTGAGTACTCACGAGATGGAGATCCCGGCTACCATGATCACCCTCCTTTGGTGTGTGCTGGAGGGTAAGGACATTTATCTGCCTCGTTTTATCCGGCATTATATGGCCATGGCCCACCTCCGAGGCACCCTCCCCTTTCCTTACCTGGTTACACGGCTAGGCCGTCAGGCTGGTGTGCCTTGGGAGGATGCCGATGAGAGACCACCCACAGCGGACTGCAGGAAGATCATCCCGCACAGTAGGAACTTCCTTGCTTTGGGCTACAGACCACCACCTGTCACTGCTTCTGATGAGACAGCCCCTCCGTCTGCTGGACCCTCTTCATCCACAGCTGCCCCAGCTGCCCCAGCTGCCCCTGCTGCCACCACTGCACCGCCACCCGCCTCTGAGCTAGTCTATCGCATCGTGCACCGTCTATTCCACCAGCTTGATCAAATGGAGTGCTGTAACAGGCGCCGGTATGAGAGATTAGAGCGCCGCAGCAGGCGACGCTATTTCCATCTAAAGCTAATGATCAGACAGGGCGCCGACATCTCCTCAGAGCCCGACACCCCTTCAGAGCCATCAGAGGATGAGCACGAGGAGGAGGATGAGCACGAGGAGGAGCCTCATTCCCAGGCGGAGACTCATCAGCAGGCAGCCACAGAGCATGCTGCCACGCATTAGGAGGTTATGCCCCAGATAGAGGCTGCAGATCCGGAGATCCCGCTCCAGTCCGTCCCACCTCCACAGCAGCCAGACCCCCAGCCCACCACCGCCACAGAGACCCCAGCTGCCATCCCTACCAGTGATGACACTCCTTCACACCAGGCTTGATTGAGCATCGAGGACGATGTTTCATTTTAAGTGTGGGGAGGTCGCCATTTCTGGTGTTTATTTTGGTGAACCACTACATACTTTTTCTTTTATTTTGGACATTTTTCTGTATTTTTCTTTTATTGTTATTTTCTGAGTACTTATACATTGCTACTTGTGTATTTTACTCTATTTTCTGCATTTTGCATCTTTAGTTCATATCTTAGTTATTTAGTTCATTTTAGTTATTTAGTTTAGTTTGCAATTCTGATTTATTAGTGGATTAATTAGTATAGTTTACCCTTTTTAGCATAAGATAGTATAGTTTAAATAGAAAAATATAAAAAGGAAGTAAACTAGGAACTTTAACAGAATCAAAATAACCCACACCTTGTATATATAGCATTACATGTTAGTTGACAACATTTCATCAAGGAGGAACATTAAAACTTTAAAAGCTACCCTAAATAATTTTTTTCAAGAGAATAATGGGAATTTTTAACTAAACCTGCATACAATATATGAATGATATATGATGCTTGAGTTAGAGAACACACAGCCTGTGAGTCTTGAGCTTAAATTGTATGGTTGCATTCAAACCATAATTTCACTTCTGTGTGTCACATTTCTTTTTATTCTGATGTTCTTTACTTTGCTTTAATCTATATGTCCAATTATAGAATATAGAATAAGATACATACTAAGAGAATGATTGAGGCCATCATTTGATTTTAGCTCACTTACCCCAAATTAGCCTACCTTTTACATCACCCTTGTTAGCCCCCTTGAGCCTTTTAAAACCCCTTTATTCTATTTAGCCAAATTACTAGCCTTAAGCAGAAAAACAAAATAAAATCCCAAGTGAATCTTTGGTTAGCTTAAGATAGACAAATTATGAATAGAGTAAAATGTGGGAAGCCTTTTGGGAACATGGGTAATAGAAACAAAAAGGTAGAAAAGCAAAAGGGAATAAAATAAAATTTGGGAAGCATGCTCATGAGAAAATCTAAATGATTCAATTATCATGTGCATTAAAAAAAAAAAGAAGAAGAAATTCCCCAATGAAAACAATGCACATGGAATAAAAATAAAAAGTAAAACATGAGCATGTAACAATAAGTGGAAAATTATGGGAAATTAGGTAAAGAAATTTTATTTTGCT
Organism: Arachis hypogaea; assembly: GCF_003086295.3. Classification (NCBI taxonomy): domain Eukaryota; kingdom Viridiplantae; phylum Streptophyta; class Magnoliopsida; order Fabales; family Fabaceae; genus Arachis; species Arachis hypogaea. The sequence goes on from NC_092046.1 coordinate 57,358,303, forward strand.
AGATATGTATGCTAGGTGAGATCTTAGTCTAATTAAGGATTCACTTATTAGCTCACTTAACCCTATACATAAATCCTTACCCTTACCTTGGCCCCATTACAACCTTAATTAAGACATCATGACTTTTTGGTATGACTATGTTCTATAATTGTTGATTGGTTGGATGAGAAACAAAGCTGTAGAAACTAAGAATAAAAAGAAAAATAGAGTGAATAAACCCAATAAACACTGAGTGACTAGAGAGAAAACACAAAATCCAGTGAGGGTTCAATAACTCATCAACATATATCTGTGCTTAAAATTTACCAATTGTTTTGCAAGTTTGTACAATGCTTTCTTTCCCATCTCAATTGCTAAGGTACTTTATTATTTAAGGGTTGGCTATATATATACACACAACTCCTTGAAAATGTGAATTAACTTAGCTACATGTAAGCTTTATATATGAGTGGATGAACTAGAATTGCATGACTCATTAGGTAGATGCATTTAGCATAGGTTGCATTTCATAACATTCCATCACTTTAACCTTAATTATTTACCTTGGATTTAGCATGAGGACATGCTAGTGTTTAAGTGTGGGGAGGTTGATAAACCCATATTTCATGAGTTCTTTTGTGCTTAATTAGAGTGATTTATTCAACTCTTCACCTACTTATTCACATTAATTGCATAGTTTTACTTTCCCTTCCTTATTATGTCATATAATGAAAAACATGTTTCCTAAGCTTTAAAAATTAATTATTTTAATTACCTTTATTTCCATTCGATGCCGTGATTAGTGTGTTGAGTAGTTTCAGATTTTCTAAGGCTGAACGACTTAAAGGATGAAAAAGGAAACATGCTAGAATGAAAGGAGGAAGCAAAACAGAGCTTTAAAGAAACTGGTGTTCACGCGATCGCATGGATGACACGATCGCGTGCCAAGCACGAATCAGCAGCGACGCGGCCGCATGACTGACGCGACCGCGCGCCTTGAGTAGAGCGCACATGACGCGGTCGCATGACTGACGCGACCGCGTGGAAAGAAAAAGCTCCAAATGACGCGACCGCGTGACCCACGCGGACGCGTGACAGAGGCCACGCATCAGAAATTACAGAATATGCCCCCAGCGAATTCTGAAGCCCTTTTTGGCCCAGATCCAAGTACAGACAGCATAGACCAGAGGTTATAAAGTGTGGGAATGCTTCCATTCAAAGGGAGCTCGCATATTTTCACCTTTCAATGATTTAGATTTAGTTGAGAGGGAGATCTTCTCTCTCTCTTTTAGGATTTAGGATTTCTTCTTGTTTTAAGAGTAACTCTAGATCCAGGTTTAATGTTCTTTTAGTTTTTACTTCTATTTATTTATTACAACATTTGAATTGATTATTATAATTTGATCTAAGAATTCTTCCGTGTTACAGACAGTAATTTGAATTAATGATATTTGAGGTATTTTCAGTTCATGATTGTTCTCTTTGACTTAAGTTATCATTGCTTTCGATCCAAGGATATTTTTATTATTATTCCAGCAATTTTACTTTTTCTTTCCTTTTAGTTCTGGTTAAGAATTTAGTAACTCACAGTTATTAAACTCAACATAATTGATAATCGTTATCTTGCTAATTGAGCTGAACTTAAATAATCCCAACCTTCTCTTAGGAAATAATTAGGATTCAAAGGTCAACTTAATTAGTCCCTCGACTTTCCTTTGCTCTGGTAAAGGTTGACCAAGTAGAGTTTAGATTCAACTTTCATTATTGTTAAGAAAGATAACTATGTTGGACCTCTAGTTTCTCTACCTTGCTAAAAGTTGTTTTACAGTTATTATTTATCTTTAATTGCCATTTAATTCACTCGTCATTTAAATTGCTTGCTTCTCACCTTCTAAACCCCGATTACAACCCTTATAACCAATAATAAGAACATACTTCCTCGCAGTTCCTTGAGAAGACGACCCGAGGTTCGAATAATCGGTTAACAATTTTTAAAGGGACTTGTTACTTGTGACACCCCACACGTTTGTACGAAGGGATTTTTGCCGGTTTAGAAACTATATCTACAACGCAACCGTTTCTATGAATTTCTTTACTGGTAGAAAACCCGACGTCAGTGGCGTTAACGTTCTCACTAGCTTTCCAAGCTTTCCTTCCTTCTACTTTAATGGCCACATTAGTGTTGCTAACGTAGCCACTAACGTGGCTCTTCTCTGCTTCTTTTGGTCTGAAATCAAGCAAACAAAGTGTATCAAAGTAACATACAAGATAAACTTTACTATACTAAGTGTGCTAATAATGCTCAAAATCATACTTTTACTTAGTGTGATCTATTTCATCATATTTACCATGTATATTAACTAAAATTCACCTATGCTTGAGATTTTGTTTCATGCAGAGATTTTTCATGCTTTTGCTCCTTTATCAGTAGAAATTGTATGAAAACTGAATTAAAATCTACTAAAAAAGCATAGAAAAACAGGCCATGATGCCCTGGCATCAAGCTCCAACCTCCTTAGCCAGCTTCAAACCAGCTAGTAAAGCTTCATATTCCGCCTGGTTGTTTGAGGCCGAGAACCCAAATTTGAGGGAAAGCTCAACTTGGGTTCCTTGGTTGCTTTCTATTATCACACCTGCGTCGCTTCTAGTCTTATTCGAAGACCCGTCCACGTAGAGATTCCATTCTGTGGGGTTTCCAGGGTATCTGTGAATTCTGCAATGAAGTCGGCCAAGTATTGTGATTTGATGGCTGTCCGAGCTTCATATTGGAGGTCAAACTCGGATAACTCGACTGCCCATTGTAAAATTCTGCCTGCTAGATCTGTTTTTTGCAGTATCCCTTTTATGGGCTGGTCGGTCCGAACCTTAATGGTGTGAGCCTGGAAGTACGGGCGAAGTCGTCGAGATGTCAATATGTGAGTATAGGCGAACTTTTCTATTTTTTGGTAGTTCATCTCGGATCCCTGTAGCGCTTTACTAATAAAGTATACAGGTTGTTGCCCTTTGTCGTCCTCTCAAACCAGTGCTGAGGCTACTGCCTGACTTCCTACCGCAAGGTACAATACGAGTGGTTCTTCCTCTTGTGGTCGAGTTAGGATAGGTGGTCGTCCCAGGTAATTTTTGAAATCCTGGAAGGCTTGCTCGCATTCCATTGTCCATTCGGACTTCTTTCCTTTCCTTAAAGTGGCATAGAAGGGGAGAGATCTTATCGCTGATCCCGCTAAAAATCTGGATAAGGCTGCCAATCTCCCGTTGAGTTGTTGTACCTCTCTAACACAAGTTGGGCTCTTCATGTTGAGTATGGCCTGGCATTTTTCCGGATTTGCTTCAATTCCTCTTTGTGTGAGCATGAAACCTAAGAATTTGCCCGCTTCTACTGCAAAGTGCATTTTGCGGGATTGAGTTGCATGTCATGCTTCCTTATAATGTCGAACACTTGAGCCAGGTCAGACAGTAATGTCTCTTCGCATTGTGTCTTTATTAACATGTCGTCCACGTAGACTTCTATGATTTTTCTGAGATGATCTGAAAAGACTTTATTCATTAGCGTTTGATAAGTAGCTCCCGCATTCTTAAGACCGAAAGGCATCACAATGTAGCAATAATTTGCTTTTTGTGTCAAAAACAAGGTCTTTTCTTGATCTGGTAGATACATGGGGATTTGGTTGTATCCGGAATATGCATCCATAAACGAGAGGTATCTATATCCGGATGAAGCATCTACCAGAGCGTCGATACTTGGGAGTGGGTAAGGATCTTTTGGGCAGGCTTTGTTGAGATCGGTGTAGTCGGTGCACATTCGACATTTCCCATTTGATTTTTTTACCGAGACGATGTTATCTAGCCATAGTGGGTACTTGACTTCTCTTATGAATCCTGCCTCCAGTAGTGCTTGTACCTGTTCTTCCACAGCTTGGGATCATTCTGGCCCAAGTTTTCTTCGTCTCTACTGTACCGGCCGAGATCCTGGATAGACCGCCAACTTGTGACACATTAGCTTGGGGTCTATGCCTGGCATGTCTGCAGCTTTCCATGCGAAGAGATCGACATTATCTCGTAAGAACTACACTAGTAATTCTTTTGCGTCTCCCTTCAGGATCGTGCCAATATTAGTTGTTTTGTCCGAGGTATCTCCGATCTGAACTTTCTCTATTTCTCCTTCGGGCTGTGGACGGAGTTCTTTTTATCTCTAAACTCCACCAAGCTCAATTGTATAGAACTCTTCTCTTCTGCCTCTGAGGTTTAGACTTTCGTTATAACAGCGGCGTGCCATCTTTTGATCTGCTTTTATCGTAGCTATCCCTTCTGTAGTTGGGAATTTCATGCATAGATGTGGAGTTGAGACTATTGCGCCGAGTTAATTTAGTGTTGTCCGACCTATTAGGGAATTGTAGGCTGAACTCACATCGACCACGATGTAGTCTATCTTGAGTGTTCTGGACTGGTTCCCTTTTCCGAAGGTTGTATGTAGTGATACGTATCCCAGTGGTTGTACTGGAGTATCTCCCAGTCCGAACAGGCTGTTAGGGTATGCTCTAAGCTCCTTTTCTTCTAAGCCGAGCTTGTCGAAGGCAGTTTTGAATAAGATGTCAGCGGAGCTCCCTTGGTCTATTAATGTGCAGTGGAGATTGGAGTTTGCCAGTATGATGGTGATGACCATGGGGTCGTCGTGTCCTGAGATGATACCGGATGCATTTTCTTTGGTGAATGTGATTGCAGGGATGTCAGGTGTCTCCTCCTTTCCTTCGACATGATATACTTCTTTGAGGTATCTTTTGCGGGATGATTTGGAGATTCCTCCTCCTGCAAATCCTCCGTGTATCATATGGACATGTCTTTCTGGCGTACGAGGTGATCGCTCGATTCGTCTGACATCTTCATCCATTCTTCTCTTTCTTTGATCATCATCTCGGGTGGCCAGAAACCGATCTAGTTTTCCTTCTCTCACTAATTTTTCTATGATTTTTTTAAGTCGAAGTATTCATTGGTGGAATGCCCTCGGACTCGGTGATATTCACAGTATTCGTTCCGATTTCCTCCTCCTCTTTTGCCTTTGAGTGGTCTAGCTGGGGGTATCTTTTCTGTATGGCAGACTTCTTTGTAGACATCTACCAGGGATACCCTAAGAGGGGTGTAATTATGATATTTTTTAATTTTCTCCCCTTGTCGATCTTCCTTCTTTTTGGATTCTTTATCTTTGTCTCGGTAGGAGAATCCGGATTTTGAGGTTTCTCCCAACCGAGAGTTTTCTTCCATGTTGATATATTTTTCCGCTCGCTCCTGCACCTCATCCAGAGATGTGGGATATTTCTTCGATATAGATTGGCTAAAAGGTCCCTCTCGTAGGCCATTGATGAGGCCCATGATGGCGGCCTCTATTGGCAAGCTTTGTATGTCTAGGCATATTTTGTTGAATCTCTCCATGTAGTTGCAAAGACTTTTCCGATCTCCTTGCCTGATTCCTAGTAGACTGAAGGCGTGCTTGGCCTTATCTTTTTGGATGGAGAATCTGGCCAGGAATTTTTTGGCTAGGTCGTCAAAGCTTGAGATGGATTTAAGAGGTAAGTTATCGAACCATCTAATTGCTGTCTTCGTGAGGGTCGTTGGAAAAGCTTTGCAGCGAATAGCGTCCGAGGCGTCGGTGAGGTACATTCTACTTCTGAAGTTGCTGAGGTGATGGTTGGGGTCTGTGGTGCCATCATACAGAGTCATATCCGGGAGTTTGAAGTCCTTAGGAATTTTAGTCTTCATGATGTCCCTAGTGAATGGATCTTGATCTTTGCGTGAATTATCCTTAGGGGTGGTCCGGGTAGCCTTTGCTTTAAGATCAGCTTCGAGTTGTAGGATTTTATCTTTTAGCTCTCGACGTCGCCTTACCTCTCTTTGTAGATCTTTGCCAACTTCTCGTTGATGCTGGCTTTCTTTTTCAATTTGCTTTAAATGATTTTGAAGTGCTTCTATTACTCCTGGATTTGATAAGTTTTTGTCTCTGTTAGATTCTGGAGTATCTTTTGGTGTAGCATCCGTGTTTTTGTGCGGCGTTCTGTCCTCCAGATCTGAATCATGGTCGTTGTCATGGTCGTCCGCCACGGGGATGGGATGACTTCCAGGTTCCCCGACAACGGCGCCAATGTTCCGAGGGTTACCTGAAACTATAGGTCGATCTCAGATGAGATCTTCTGTACTGGTCGGAGATGACGTGTTCGGCTGGCTGGTGGCAGCCGGAGCTGTTGTGTTCGGCTGGCTGGTGGCAGCCGGAGCTGTTGTGTTCGACTTGTTGGACTGGCTGCACTTCTGATCCTTTGTCACCGGAGGGTGGGGGGTACCTACAAGAGACTCCGATGCTTAAGTTAGCATGGGTATTAGGCAGGTTTATTGTAGAATCAGAGTATGAGTTATACCTAGGTGCTCCAGTGTATTTATAGTGGTTGTAGAGTGACCTTTCTAGATAAGATAAGTTAGTTATCTTATCTTATCTTTATCTTTGAGTTGTGGTCAACTTATCTTCAAGGGAACCGCCCTTATCTCTATAGGCTTGGACTGCCTTTGGATTTGGGTCGTGTTCCTCTATTTGGGCCCTTTACTGGGCTTTTCTGTCGATTTGACCGACTTCTTTTGAGAAGAGGTCGGATAGCCTGAGCTGAAGAGGTCGGTCGCTTTATTGCTGATCATCTCGGATCGGATAGCTCGAACCAGGGTGTGAACAGGGATCAATAAATAAAAGTCTCATAGGATGCAATCAAGTGAGTATTCCAGGGCATGATAAAGGTCTGAAAGCCAGTGAAGGAATGAACCTAAGTTGCTATGCATGAAACCCCATAAAACCAAGGACATGACTTCCACAATAATGACTCATTTATCTTGGCATTTCATTCATCATTCTCATGTTTCAATACTTGCTTAGGGACAAGCAAGCTTTAAGTTTGGTGTTGTGATGCAATGGAATTTTGGTCAGTTTCACTGACCTTTTCTTTACTGTTTTAGGGTAGTTTCATGCATTTTCTTAGTTAATAAGCAAGTTTTGGGTAGATAATCACATACATATTGATTCAAGCAAACATTGTGAAATTTATATGATTTTATGAGAATTATGCATGAATTGAATGATAAAGTAGATGATGCATGATCTCATGAGTTAGAACCTAGCTTTGATGCACTTTACTTGCTTGATTTTAGGATAAAGGAAGCAAGGAAGATGCCACGTTAATAGCCACGTTAGTCTAACTAACGTGACCATTAACATGGAATGGGAGCTAGCTTGCAACGTTAATGAGAAAGGTGATCGCCAATAATGCCTTTGTGAGCCATCATAGCCCACGTTAGTTGCCACGTTAACTACATTAATGTGGAAGCTAACGTGGAAGAGAAGTAAAGCTCTAACGTTAGTGGTAAAAGTGAATACCACTAATGTTGGAAAAAGGGGCACACTTAGCCACGTTAAGAGTCACGTTAATTACATTAACGTGAACTCTAACGTGGAAGGAACAAAGAAGTGCCAACGTTAGTGACACTCACCTTTGTCCCTAACGTTGGACCAAGCCACTATTAGCCACATTAGTTACCACGTTAACTACATTAACGTGGAAGCTAATGTGGAGGAAAGAAATGATGAGCCAACGTTAGTGACACTCACCTTTGTCACTAACGTTGGAGATGGCAATCACCACCACGTTAATACAATTAACGTGAGGCACTAACGTGAGAAGGGGCGTTTGGAGCGTTAGTGAAAAAGGTAAGTGTCACTAATGCTCTCGAAGCTGAGGCATGCCCACGTTAGGGGTCACGTTAGCTACACTAACGTGGACTCTAACGTAGGAAGGAAAGGCAACAAGCAAACGTTATTGGAAAAGGTGAATGCCAATAACGTTTGCGAAGGACCAAGAGGCAACGTTAGTGGTCACGTTAGTGACACTAACGTTGAAGTTAACGTGGACCATCTTAGGTTAGGAACGTTAGTGAAAAAGGTGATCGTCACTAACGTTCTCGAACCCACATTTTCACTTAACGTTAACACCACTAACGTCCTAAATAACGTCCATGCCTAACTCACATTTTCTCTGCAAGAAAAGCTGAGCCCACTGAAGACTGCAACTGCTTCAACTTAAGATCCAAAGGCCCATATCCAAGACTTGAAGAGCCAACTAGAAGATCAGAAGAGTAGTATATATAGGAGTAGTTTTGAACTAGTAAAGGAGCTTTTGGCATTTTGGAGAACTACACTCTGTATACTTTACTTTCTTTGTAACTTCTAGTTTTAGTTTTCATAATATACTTTACACTTACGCTTTCCATTCCCAGAGCTATGAACAACTAAACCCTTTTCATTGGGTTAGGGAGCTCTGTTGTAATTTGATGGATCAATAATAGTTTACATTATTCTTCTTCTTTCTTTTCTCTTGATTTTACTAGAAAGCTTTCAATCTTCATCCTATTGTGTAGTTATCTTAGAAAAGAAGCTATTCATACTTGGATCTCTTCGGACCTTGGAAGAGGAATGAAGAGATCATGCTAGAAATGCTTTCTCATGTTGGACCAAATTGGGGTTTGGATGGATATGGTGACATATAATCCTACCAATACTTTGATTTGGGAATACATGTGGTATAATCAGTGACCATACTTCATCTCTTCTCATGAGCAATTAGACCAAGGAATTGGCTATTGATCAAGATTTGAGAGATTGGGTTGCCAAGGAATTGGAATTCAATCACTTAAGATTGCCAAGGAGATCAATGAATGCATTGATTGAGGAAGAGATGAGAATGAACTTGATCCGGAGAATACAACATCTCCTGAGCCCAATGAATCCCCCATTTCTGATCTTACCCATTCTCTTTACTTTCTACCATTTACTTTTATGTTCATCTTTCCCATTCCCTATTTAAGATTCTGCAATTTACTTTCCGTTATTTACATTCAGTTCTTTATTTTCAGTAATTACACTTTCTGCCATTTACTTTCCCGCTAGTTAATTTCCTGCAAATCTCCAATCAAATTCTGCTTAGCTCAACTAGAACATTCCTCCAATTAAAGTTGCTTGACCAATCAATCCCTGTGGGATTCGACCTCACTCTATTGTGAGTTTTTACTTGACGACAATTCGGTATACTTGCCGAGGGAAATCTGTTGAGAGACAAGTTTCTGTGCATCAAAGCTAACCAAAGATTCAATTGGGATATATAATTATTTTTTCCGCTTAAGGCTAGTGATGTGGTAAAATACAGAACAAATGGGATTTAAAGGCTCAAAGTGGCTAACAAAGGTAATTAAAAGGGTAGGCTTATTTGGGATAAGTGAGCTGAACAAATAATGGCCTCAATCATATGAAAGCATATAAATATATTAAACATTGGACATATAGAATGAAACAAAATATAGATTACAATCATAGAGAAGTAAACACACAAGAATAAAATATTTATGGTTAAATAAGGTAACCATGTAACTAAGCTCAAATCTCACAGTTTGTGTGTTCTTTAGCTCAAAAACCATGTTCCAGATACAACTTCAAGAAAATTTAACATAAAAGTTTTTAAAATTAGTGAAATTTTGTTCTAAAAAATAGGATCTTAGAAGAAACTTAGTATCTTTTCAATCAAGTAGAACATGCATGCAACTAACCTATTACTATGCAATTTATCTTATTCTACAAAAGAAAAACTAACTATATATCCTATTTTATTGATGTTAAGGAAGAGAAATTACCTCCGAAAGTCAGGTACTAACCAACCTCCCCACACTTAAGTTGCCCGCAATTTGTACATGTCCCATGGCAGTCCGGATGTGGCTTGGTAGGTTTAGAGGCTGGTCTGTAAGAATGCACCATAGTAAAACAGCCATGTCTGCAGTGAAGGAGGACTCGTGAGTGCTCGGAAAGACATAATGGGACATAATCTGTGCCCATACGCGAGCCTCCAAGGTAAGTGCAGAAGCCGATATTCCCTTAGATCGGGAATGATGGTATCCCTAGATCCATCTGCTGCCAGGTTGTGCGATAACTTTGAGAATAGCGTCCCAGTCAAATTGGTACATCTGGCACTTGAGTGCGGCCTCTTGAAATGCGTCCAGTCCTTCTAGAGTAGGGGGAAGATCTATAGCTCGTTGAATGGCCTCTTCTGTAATGGGGACTTGCTTCTGATGGACATAGATAGACTGCAGGGTTGGCAGGTGGAAATTGGAGTAGAACTCGACTACCCAGGAAAGATTAACCTGCCATGGCTGTCTCTGTAGGAATCCCCATTGTCGTCGCTCAATTCGCGGCTCAACAAATTTAGCAATATGGGTCGGGAGGATAAGAAGGTATTCGTTGTTGTAACTCCTTTCTGCCAGGATGGGGAACATCTGCTCACAGTAGCGGTTGGTAAATCGCGCAATGTCCTTTGCTGGGAAGGCTTTCTCTTTTTCATCAACCTTTATAATCCTCTTAATTCTTTTTGTTGAGGGTTTAACCGCAGTTGAAGATGGCTCTGCCACTAATGCTCATTTGGTTCCTCTCCTCGCTGTTGATTTGGGAGTAGCTTTCTCCTTACCTTTCTTGGTGGCCATCCTAAAAGAAAGAAAAGAGAGAGTATGTTAAAATGTCAAGGGTTAGAGCAAGGAAGAGGGCGGTAAAGGTGGTAAACAATGCACATGAAAGGTGAATGATGCTAACACATGAGTAGCATAGATCAAGCATTCAATGTCCAAGTTAGATTACCAAGTCTTTCAAACTAATAACCTGTTTGTAATAGCAATTATATGGAATTAATATAATACGAAAAGGGTTTTGTGAAAAGCAAGCATTCAGAGTAGTAGAATAAAAGATATCAAAAAATAGTGTATAATGCCATACGGGCATTTTCACAAACACATAGCATGCATGGTAAATAAGCTATTGAAAATATTAAATTGAACATGCAAGCAACCCTATAAAATTAATATATAATTGCCAAATGATGAGCGGATAATTTATACGCTTTTTGGCATTGTTTTTAGTATGTTTTTAGTAGGATCTAGTTACTTTTAGGGATTTTTTCATTAGTTTTTATGTTAAATTCACATTTCTGGACTTTACTATGAGTTTGTGTGTTTTTCTGTGATTTCAGGTATTTTCTGGCTGAAATTGAGGGACTTGAGCAAAAATCTGATTCAGAGGTTGAAGAAGGACTGCTGATGCTGTTGGATTCTGACCTCCCTGCACTCAAAGTGGATTTTCTGGAGCTACAGAACTCGAAATGGCGCGCTTTCAATTGCGTTGGAAAGTAGACATCCAGGGCTTTCCAGAAATATATAATAATCCATACTTTGGCCAAGAATTGACGACGTAAACTGGCGTTCAACGCCAGCCTTCTACCCAAATCTGGCGTCCAGCGCCAGAAAAGAATCCAAAACCAGAGTTGAACGCCCAAACTGGCACAGAAACTGGCGTTCAACTCCACAAATGGCCTCTGCACGTGCAACACTCAGGCTCAGCCCAAACACACACCAAGTGGGCCCCGGAAGTGGATTTATGCATCAATTACTTACTCATGTAAACCCTAGTAGCTAGTTTATTATAAATAGGACCTTTTACTAGTCTTTTTGACCATCTTTGGATTACCTTATGATCCTTTGATCACGCTTTAGGGGGCTGGCCATCTCGGCCATGCCTGGACCTTTCACTTATGTATTTTTAACGGTAGAGTTTCTACACTCCATAGATTAAGGTGTGGAGCTCTGCTGTTCCTCAAAGATTTATGCAAAGTACTACTGTTTTCTATTCAATTCTTCTTATTTCTCTTCTAAGATATCCATTCGCACCCAAGAACGTGATGAAGGTGATGATTATGTGTGACGCTCATCATCCTTCTCCTTTATGAACGCGTGCCTGACAAACACTTCTGTTCTACATGAAATAAGCTAGAATGAATATCTCTTAGATCTCCTAACCGGAATCTTCGTGGCGTAAGCTAGAATGATGGCGGCATTCAAGAGAATCCGGAAAGTCTAAACCCTGTCTGTGGTATTCCAAGTAGGATTCAATGACTGAATGACTGTGACGAGCTTCAAACTCGCGAGTGCTGGGCGTTAGTGACAGACGCAAAAGGAGGGTGAATCCTATTCCAGCATGATCGAGAACCGACAGATGATTGGCCGTGCTATGACAGAGCATGTGAGCATATCTTTCACTGAGATGAGGGGATGTAGCCACTGACAACGGTGATGCCCTTGCATAAAGCCAGCCATGGAAAGGAGTAAGACAGATTGGATGAAGATAGCAGGAAAGCAGAGGTTCAGAGGAATGAAAAGCATCTCTATTCGCTTATCTGAAATTCCTACCAATGATTTACATAAGTACCTCTATCCCTATTCTATTATTTATTATTCGAAAACCACATAACCATTTATATCTGCCTGACTGAGATCTACAAGGTGACCATAGCTTGCTTCATACCAACAATCTCCGTGGGATTCGACCCTTACTCACGTAAGGTATTACTTGGACGACCCAGTGCACTTGCTGGTTAGTTGTATCGAAGTTGTGACAATTATGAATTAAGATCAAGCACCAAGCTTTGGAGCCATTACCAGGATTTGTTCGAGCCTGGAGATCACAATTTCGTGCAACCAAGTTTTTGGCGCCGTTGCTGGGGATTGTTTGAGTTTTCGGCAAGCCTTTGGTCCGGTAACATCAGTGCCAGATTCCCTTTTGATCCGGCAACAGCACCAAGTTTTTGGCGCCGTTGCCGGGGATTGTTCGAGTTTGGACAACTGACGGTTCATCTTGTTGCTCAGATTAGGTAATTTTCTTTTTGTTTTCTTTTCAAAAAATTTTCAAAAATCTTTCAAAAATTTTTCTTTTGTTTTCGAAAAAAAAAATATTTTAAAATAAAAATTTGTTTTCAAAAATAAATTATTCTATGGCTTCAAAATTTTTAAGAATGAATTCTAGTGTTTCATGAAATATGTTGAATCATATCTGGCTGTAAAGCCATACCCAAACTACTTTGGGATTGGTATTCAACTAATCACTCCAGCCCATGTAATTATATGTTGCAGCCTGGCTGGCTGTAAAGCCATGTCTAAATTTATTTGGACTGAGGCTTGCAATTTGTTATCAAAAGCAAGCTAGTTGGAGCTAATCCACCTACTACTGTTTCTGATTTACATGCTGAAGCTTGGCTGGCCATTGGCCATGTCTAGTCTTTTGGACTGGAGCTTTCTTTGAAAGCTTGGCTGGCTAGTGAGCCATGTCTAATTCCTGGACTGAAGCTTTAGACTAAGAATGCAAGATTCCTGGAATTCATATTAAAAATTTTGGAATCCTTATTTTTTCTTTTTTTTTTTCATATAATTTTCGAAAAAAATCCAAAAAAAATTAGAAAATCATAAAAATCAAAAATATTTTTGTGTTTCTTGTTTGAGTCTTGAGTCACATTATAAGTTTGGTGTCACTTGCATATGCATCTTGCATTTTTCGAAAATATCATGCATTCATAGTATTCTTCATGATCTTCAAGTTGTTCTTGGTAAGTCTTCTTGTTTGATCTTAATGATTTTTTGTTTTGTGTCTTTTCATGTTTTTCATGTGCATTCTTGAATTCTTAATGTCTAAGCATTAAAGAATTCTAAGTTTGGTGTCTTGCATGTTTTCTTTGCATTAAAAATTTTTCAAAATTGTGTCTATGATGTTCATCTTGACATTCAAAGTGTTCTTGGTGTTCATCTTGACATTCATAGCATTCATACATGCATTCATTGTTTTGATTCAAAAATTTCATGCATTGCATCTTTTTAGTGTTTTTCTCTTGCATCATAAAAATTCAAAAATCAAAAAAAAAATATCTTTCCCTTTTTCTCTCATCAAATTCGAAAATTGAGTTGACTTTTTGAAAAATTTTTAAAAAATCAAATTGTTTCTCATGAGTCAAATCAAATTTTCAATTTGAAAATCTTATCTTTTTCAAAATCTTTTTCAAAAATCAAATCTTTTTCAAAATTCTTAGTTATTTTCGAAAATTCCAAAAATATTTTTCAAAAATCTTTTTCTTATTTTATATCATAATTTTCGAAAATAACATAATCAATTAATGTTTTGATTCAAAAATTTGAAGTTTGTTACTTGCTTGTTAAGAAAGATTCAAACTTTGAATTCTAGAATCATATCTTGTGATTTCTTATGAATCAAGTCATTGATTGTGATTTTAAAAATCAAATCTTTTTCAAAACTAATTCCTATCATATCTTTTCAAAATATCTTCTTATCTTATCTTGTTCAAAAATATCTTTTCAAAATATCTTTTCTAACTTCCTAACTTCTTATCTTTTTAAAATTTGTTTCAACTAACTAACTAACTTTTTGTTTGTTTCTTAACTTTTTCAAAACTACCTAACTAACTCTCTCTCTCTAATTTTCGAAAATATCTTCCCTCTTTTTCAAAAATTTCTTTTTAATTAACTAATTATTTTTATTTTTTATTTTTGATTTCAAAAATTTTCGAAAATTACTAACAATTTTTCAAAAACCATTTTCAAAAATCACTAACTCCTTTTCAAAATAATTTTCGAAAATTATCCCTCCCCCATCTCATTCTATTTATTCATTCATATCCTAACATCTCATTTCACCTCCTTCCATCCTCACAGATGTGTTTCTTCCTTTATATTACATTCTTTGTCTCCCCCTCTTCTTCCACTCACACAGGGATCCCTATACTGTGGTATAAAGGATCTCCATTATTATTATTATTTTTCTGTGCCTTCTTCTTTGTCATATGAGCAGGAGCAAGGATAAGAACATTCTTGTGGAAGCAGATCCAGAACCTGAAAGGACTCTGAAGAGAAAATTAAGAGAAGCTAAAATACAACAATCCAGAGATAACCTTTCAGAAATTTTCGAACAAGCAGAGGAGATGGCAGCCGAAAATAATAATAATGCAAGGAGGATGCTTGGTGACTTTACTGCACCTAATTCCAATTTACATGGAAGAAGCATCTCCATTCCTGCCATTGGAGCAAACAACTTTGAGCTGAAACCTCAATTAGTTTCTCTGATGCAGCAGAACTGCAAGTTTCATGGACTTCCATCTGAAGATCCTTTTCAGTTCTTAACTGAATTCTTGCAGATATGTGATACTGTTAAGACTAATGGAGTAGATCCTGAAGTCTACAGGCTCATGCTTTTCCCTTTTGCTGTAAGAGATAGAGCTAGATTATGGTTGGATTCTCAACCCAAAGACAGCCTGAACTCTTGGGATAAGCTGGTCATGGCTTTCTTAGCCAAGTACTTTCCTCCTCAAAAGCTGAGCAAGCTTAGAGCTGATGTTCAAACCTTCAGACAGAAAGAAGGTGAATCCCTCTATGAAGCTTGGGAAAGATACAAACAGTTGACCAAAAAGTGTCCTTCTGACATGCTTTCAGAATGGACCATCCTGGATATATTCTATGATGGTTTATCTGAGCTATCAAAGATGTCACTGGACACTTCTGCAGGTGGATCCATTCACCTAAAGAAAACGCCTGCAGAAGCTCAAGAACTCATTGACATGGTTGCTAATAACCAGTTCATGTACACTTCTGAAAGGAATCCGGTGAGTAATGGGACGCCTATGAAGAAGGGAGTTCTTGAAGTTGATACTCTGAATGCCATATTGGCTCAGAATAAAATATTGACTCAGCAAGTCAATATGATCTCTCAGAGTCTGCATGGAATGCAAGCTGCATCCAACAGTACTCAAGAGGCTTCTCATGAAGAAGAAGCTTATGATCCTGAGAACCCTGCAATAGCAGAGGTAAATTACTTAGGTGAACCTTATGGAAACACCTATAACTCAACATGGAGAAATCATCCAAATTTCTCATGGAAGGATCAAAAGCCCCAACAAGGCTTTAATAATGGTGGAAGAAACAGGTTTAGCAATAGCAAGCCTTTTCCATCATCAACTCAGCAATAGACAGAGAACTCTGAACAAAATACTTCTAATTTAGCAAATCTAGTTTTTGATCTATCTAAGGCCACTGTAAGTTTCATGAATGAAACAAGGTCTTCCATTAGAAATTTGGAAGCACAAGTGGGCCAGCTGAGTAAAAGGATCACTGAAATCCCTCCTAGTACTCTCCCAAGCAATACAGAAGAGAACCCAAAAGGAGAGTGCAAGGCCATTGACATAAGTGCCATGGCCGAACCTGTGAGGAGAGGAGAGGACGTGAATCCCAAGGAGGAAGACCTCCTGGGACGTCCAGTGACCAATAAGGAGCTTCCCTCTGGGGAACCAAAGGACTCTGAGGCTCACCTAGAGACCATAGAGATTCCATTGAACCTCCTTATGCCCTTCATGAGCTCTGATGAGTATTCCTCTTCTGAAGAGAATGAGGATGTTACTGAAGAGCAAACTGCCAAGTTTCTTGGTGCAATCATGAAGCTGAATGCCAAATTGTTTGGCATTGATGCTTGGGAAGTTGAACCTCCCTTGTTCATCAATGAACTGAGTGATCTGGATCAACTGACATTGCCTCAGAAGAGACAGGATCCTGGAAAGTTCATAATACCCTGTACCATAGGCACCATGATCTTTAAGGCTCTGTGTGACCTTGGTTCAGGAATAAACCTCATGCCCCTCTCTGTAATAGAGAAACTGGGAATCTATGGGGTGCAGGCTGCTAAAATCTCACTAGAGATGGCAGACAGCTCAAGAAAACAGGCATATGGACAAGTAGAGGACGTGTTAGTAAAGGTTGAAGGCCTTTACATCCCTGCTGATTTCATAGTCCTGGATACTGGAAAGGAAGAGGATGAATCCATCATCCTAGGAAGACCTTTCCTGGCCACAGCAAGAGCTGTGATTAATGTTGACAGAGGTGAAATAGTCCTTCAATGGAATGAGGACTCCCTTGTGTTTAAGACTCAAGGATCTCCCTCTGCAACCATAGAGAGGAAGCAGAAAAAGCTTCTCTCCAAGCAGAGTCAACCAGAGCCCCTACAGTCAAACTCTAAGTTTGGTGTTGGGAGGCCACAACCAAACTCTAAGTTTGGTGTTGAACTCCCATATCCAAACTCTAAGTTTGGTGTTTGGAGAGTCTCAACAAAGCTCTGTACATCTGTGAGGCTCCATGAGAGCCCACTGTCAAGCTATTGACATTAAAGAAGCGCTTGTTGGGAGGCAACCCAATGTTTATTTATCTAACTCTATTATTTTTGTTTTTCATATTTTCTTAGGTTAATGATCATGTGGAGTCACAAAATAAATATAAAAATTGAAAACGGAATCAAAAATAGCAGAAGAAAAATCACACCCTGGAGGAGCATCTGTCTGGCGTTCAGCGCCAGAACAGAGCATGGTTCTGGCGCTGAACGCCCAAAATGGGCAGCTTCTGGGCGCTGAACGCCAGAACAGGCATGGTTCTGGCGTTCAACGCCAGAAATGGCACACAGATGGGCGTTGAACGCCCAAAATGGCCACCAACCTGGCGCTGAACGCCCAGAGTTGGATACAAAGGCATTTTTACATACCTAATGGGTACAGGGATGTAAATCCTTGAACACCTCAGGATCTGTGGACCCCACAGGATCCACTCAGGATCTGTGGACCCCACAGGATCCACTCAGGATCTGTGGACCCCACAGGATCCCCACCTACCTCCACTCACCTCTTCTCACCACTCTCTTTCACACAACCCCATAAACACTCTTCCCTAAAAACCCCTCACCAATCACCTTAATCTCTCTTCCCCACTAAACCTTCACCACTCACATCCACCCACTCTTCCCAATAAACCTACCTCATAAACTCCACCTACCTTCAAAATTCAAAACCAATTTCCCACCCAAACCAACCCATATGGCCGAACCTTAACTCCCCCTCCATTCCCTATATAAAGACCTCCATTCTTCACCAAATTCACACAACACACCTCTCTATACTCTCCTTGGCCGAAACCACATCTCCCTCTTCCTCTCCATATTTCTTCTTCTTCTTCTTCTATTCTTTTGTTTATTGCTCGAGGGCGAGCAATATTCTAAGTTTGGTGTGGTAAAAGCATAGCTTTTTTGTTTTTCCATTACCATTGATGGCACCCAAGACCGGAGAATCCTCTAGAAGAGGGAAAGGGAAGACAAAAGCTTCCACATCCGAGTCATGGAAGATGGAAAGATTCATCTCCAAAGCCCATCAAGACCACTTCTATGATGTTGTGGCCAAGAAGAAGGTGATCCCTGAGGTCCCTTTCAAACTCAAAAGAAATGAGTATCCGGAGATCCGACATGAAATCCAAAGAAGAGGTTGGGAAGTTCTAACAAATCCCATCCAACAAGTCGGCATCCTAATGGTTCAAGAGTTCTATGCCAATGCATGGATCACCAAGAACCATGATCAAAGTAAGAACCCGGATCCAAAGAACTATGTTACAATGGTTCGGGGGAAATACTTAGATTTTAGTCCGGAGAATGTGAGGTTGGCGTTCAACTTGCCATACATGGAAGAGAACGCACGCCCCTACACAAGGAGAGTCAACTTTGATCAAAGGTTGGACCAAGTCCTTATGGACATATGTGTAGAAGGAGCTCAATGGAAGATTGACTCCAAAGGCAAGCCGGTTCAACTAAGAAGATTGGACCTCAAGCCTATAGCTAGAGGATGGTTGGAGTTTATTCAATGCTCAATCATTCCCACTAGCAACCGATCTGAAGTTACTATAAACCGGGCCATCATGATCCATAGCATCATGATTGGAGAAGAGGTGGAAGTTCATGAGATTATACCTCAAGAACTCTACAAGGTGGCTGACAAGTCCTCCACTATGGCAAGGTTAGCCTTCCCTCACCTCATTTGCCACCTATGCAATTCAGCTGGGATTGACATAGAGGGAGATATCCTCATTAAAGATGACAAGCCCATCACTAAGAAAAAGATGGAGCAAGCAAGAGAGCCCAATCATGGAGCTCAAGAGGCGCAAGAAGCTCATTTCCATAAGATCCCGGAGATGCCTCAAATGCACTTTCCTCCACAAAATTATTGGAAGCAAATCAACACCTCCCTAGGAGAATTGAGTTCCAATATGGGACAACTAAGGGTGGAACATCAAGAGCACTCCATCATGCTTCATGAAATAAGAGAAGATCAAAAAGCAATGAGGGAGGAGCAACAAAGACAAGGAAGAGACATAGAAAAGCTCAAGGACATCATTGGTTCCTCAAGAAGGAAACGCCACCATCACTAAGGTGGATTCATTCCTTGTTCTTGCTTTCTCTGTTTTTCGTTTCTATATTATGTGCTTATCTATGTTTGTGCCTTCATTACATGATCATTAGTAGTTAGTAACTTTGTCTTAAAGATATGAATGTCCTATGAATCCATCACCTCTCTTAAAAAGAAAAATGTTTTAATTCAAAAGAACAAGAAGTACATGAGTTTTGAATTTATCCTTGAACTTAGCTTAATTATATTGATGTGGTGACAATGCTTCTTGTTTTCTGAATGTATGCTTGAACAGTGCATATGTCTTTTGAAGTTGTTGTTTAAGAATGTTAAATATGTTGGCTCTTGAAAGAATGATGACTAGGAGACATGTTATTTGATAATCTGAAAAATCATAAAAATGATTCTTGAAGCAAGAAAAAGCAGCAAAGAACAAAGCTTGCAGAAAAAAAAAAAAAAAAGAAAAGAGAAAAAAAATAGGCGAAAAAAAAAATAGAAAGAAAAAGAAAAAGCAAGCAGAAAAAGCCAATAACCCTTAAAACCAAAAGGCAAGGGAAATAAAAAGGATCCCAAGGCTTTGAGCATCAGTGGATAGGAGGGCCTAAAGGAATAAAATCCTGGTCTAAGCGGCTAAACCAAGCTGTCCCTAACCATGTGCTTGTGGCGTGAAGGTGTCAGGTGAAAACTTGAGACTGAGCGGTTAAAGTCAAGGTCCAAAGCAAAAAAAGAGTGTGCTTAAGAACCCTGGACACCTCTAATTGGGGACTTTAGCAAAGCTGAGTCACAATCTGAAAAGGTTCACCCAATTATGTGTCTGTGGCATTTATGTATCCGGTAGTAATACTGGAAAACAAAGTGCTTAGGGCCACGGCCAAGACTCAAAAAGAAGCTGTGTTCAAGAATCATCATACTGAACTAGGAGAATCAATAACACTATTCGAAATCTGAAGTTCCTATAGATGCCAATCATTCTGAACCTCAATGGATAAAGTGAGATGCCAAAACTATTCGAGAGGCAAAAAGCTATAAGTCCCGCTCATATGATTGAAGCTCTGTTTCATTGATAGTTTGGAATTTATAGTATATTCTCTTCTTTTTATCCTAATTGATTTTCAGTTGCTTGGGGACAAGCAACAATTTAAGTTTGGTGTTGTGATGAGCGGATAATTTATACGCTTTTTGGCATTGTTTTTAGTATGTTTTTAGTAGGATCTAGTTACTTTTAGGGATGTTTTCATTAGTTTTTATGTTAAATTCACATTTCTGGACTTTACTATGAGTTTGTGTGTTTTTCTGTGATTTCAGGTATTTTCTGGCTGAAATTGAGGGACTTGAGCAAAAATCTGATTCAGAGGTTGAAGAAGGACTGCTGATGCTGTTGGATTCTGACCTCTCTGCACTCAAAGTGGATTTTCTGGAGCTACAGAACTCGAAATTGCGCGCTTTCAATTGCGTTGGAAAGTAGACATCCAGGGCTTTCCAGAAATATATAATAGTCCATACTTTGGCCAAGAATTGATGACGTAAACTGGCGTTCAACGCCAGCCTTCTACCCAAATCTGGCGTCCAGCGCCAGAAAAGAATCCAAAACCAGAGTTGAACGCCCAAACTGGCACAGAAACTGGCGTTCAACTCCACAAATGGCCTCTGCACGTGCAACACTCAAGCTCAGCCCAAACACACACCAAGTGGGCCCCGGAAGTGGATTTATGCATCAATTACTTACTCATGTAAACCCTAGTAGCTAGTTTATTATAAATAGGACCTTTTACTAGTCTTTTTGACCATCTTTGGATTACCTTATGATCCTTTGATCACGCTTTAGGGGGCTGGCCATCTCGGCCATGCCTGGACCTTTCACTTATGTATTTTTAACGGTAGAGTTTCTACACTCCATAGATTAAGGTGTGGAGCTCTGCTGTTCCTCAAAGATTAATGCAAAGTACTACTGTTTTCTATTCAATTCTTCTTATTTCTCTTCTAAGATATCCATTCGCACCCAAGAACGTGATGAAGGTGATGATTATGTGTGACGCTCATCATCCTTCTCCTTTATGAATGCGTGCCTGACAAACACTTCTGTTCTACATGAAATAAGCTAGAATGAATATCTCTTAGATCTCCTAACCAGAATCTTCGTGGCGTAAGCTAGAATGATGGCGGCATTCAAGAGAATCCGGAAAGTCTAAACCTTGTCTGTGGTATTCCGAGTAGGATTCAATGACTGAATGACTGTGATGAGCTTCAAACTCGCGAGTGCTAGGCGTTAGTGACAGACGCAAAAGGAGGGTGAATCCTATTCTAGCATGATCGAGAACCGACAGATGATTGGCCGTGCTGTGACAGAGCATGTGAGCATATCTTTCACTGAGAGGAGGGGATGTAGCCACTGACAACGGTGATGCCCTTGCATAAAGCCAGCCATGGAAAGGAGTAAGACAGATTGGATGAAGATAGCAGGAAAGCAGAGGTTCAGAGGAATGAAAAGCATCTCTATTCACTTATCTGAAATTCCTACCAATGATTTACATAAGTACCTCTATCCCTATTCTATTATTTATTATTCGAAAACCACATAACCATTTATATCTGCCTGACTGAGATCTACAAGGTGACCATAGCTTGCTTCATACCAACAATCTCCGTGGGATTCGACCCTTACTCACGTAAGGTATTACTTGGACGACCCAGTGCACTTGCTGGTTAGTTGTATCGAAGTTGTGACAATTATGAATTAAGATCAAGCACCAAGCTTTCTTACGCACATATGACGCGGACGCGTCGAGGACGCTGTCGCATCTCGTGCCATTTTTTTTATATGCAATATGTGAATGCAAATGCAAACTATAGGTAGTAGTACTGAGAAGAGTTATTGAGAAAGGAAATAAAGTGATAAAAGAAAGAAACGATCATACCATGGTAGGTTGGACGCTCCACTAGCTCAGTCTTCTGTTGTTGGTGGATCCTCCAAGAGGAGGATCTCTAGATCTTTATTTTCGTCTCCTTCTCACCATGATATAGCTTTAAGTGATGTCCATTAACCTTGATGGAATCAGAGCTTGAAGGATGACTCAGGTGGAAAACTCCGTATGGCTCAGCCTTCTCTACTCTATATGGACCTTCCCATCTTGATCTCAACTTGCCTGGCATGAGCCTCAGTCTAGAGTTGTAAAGGAGAATAAAGTCCCCAGGTTGGAACTCTCTTCTCTTGATGTGCTTATCATACACAACCTTCATCTTTCCTTGTACAGCCTTGAGTTCTCATAAGCTTCAAGGCGAATGCTTTCTAATTCTTACAGTTATAACTTCCTTTCAGCTCTGGCTTTCTCAAATTCCATATTGCACTCCTTCACTGCCCAAAAGGCTTTGTGCTCCACCTCAACTGGGAGGTGACAGGCTTTTCCATAAAGTAAGCGGAAGGGACTCATCCCAATGGTGTCTTGTATGTTGTTCTGTATGCCCAGAGTGCATCTTGTAGCCTGGTGCTCCAGTCTCTTCTATGAGGTTTGACTATCTTCTGCAATATACTCTTTATCTCTCTGTTAGACACCTCAGCTTGCCCATTAGTCTGGGAATGGTAGGCTATTGCCACCTTATAAATTATCCCATGCTTCTTCACTAATCTGTTAGTCTCCTGTTATAGAAATGGGTGCCTTGATCGCTCACGATTGCTCGTGTGATCCAAGCGACAATAATATGGTTTGTAACAAAGGAAACAACGGTGTTAGCATCATCAGTGCGGGTAGGAATTGCTTCCACCCATTTAGAAACGTAATCTACAGCTAACAATATATAAAAATAACCATTAGAATTTTGAAATGGACCCATGAAGTCAATGCCCCAAACATAAAAAATTTCACAGAAAAGCATAATCTGTTGAGGCATCTCATCCCTCTTGGATATATTACCAAACCTTTGGCATGGGAACAAGATTTACAAAATTCAGCAGCGTCTTTAAAAAGAGTAGGCCACCAGAATCTACAATCTAAAATTTTTCTAGCTGTTCTTTGAGGGAAAATGTTCTCCACTCTCAGATGAGTGCAGCCTCTAAATGGAGTGAAATTCTGATTGAGGCACACATCGTCTAATCCTGGTCAGCGTCACATCTCCATAAATATGGGTCATCCCATATATAATATTTGGACTCGATTTTTAGCTTTCTCTTTGATGCTTAGTAAAGTTTGGAGGAAAAGTGCGGCTAACTAGATAATTAGCTACAGGCGCATATCAAGGGACTACTTCAGATACTGCTTGTAAGTTGTCAAATGGGAAATTATCATCTATAGGAGTGGAGTCATCCCTAATGTGCTCAAGGTGACTCAAGTGGTCTACCACTAGATTCTGGTTACCACTCCTATCCTTAATTTCTAAATCAAATTCTTGTAGTAGCAGTATCCAACGTATAAGCCTTTGTTTGGATTACTTTTTAGCTAATAAATACTTTAGAGCTGCGTGGTCTGAGTACACTACTACTTTAGCACCAAGTAAA